>NC_072861.1:24349633-24657738 GCF_028858705.1 Grus americana | reverse complement strand
TGCGCACCGGGCTGGGGAGCAGGGAGAAGGAGAGATAAAAGGAGAGAGCAACAGAGGGAAAGAGGACCGGGGAGCGGGACGCTGGGGCAGAGTGAGAACAAGAGGGGCAGGGAGCAGGACAGAGGGGCAGAGGCAGAAGGAGGACAGAGGGACAGAGAGACAAAAGAGGGAGACGAGGACTGGGCAGAGGGGAGAGAAAGACGGGGGCAAGGAGCAGAGACACAAAGGTGCCAGGAAAAGGACGGTCAGATGGAGCGAGAAACAGGGTCGGGGAGCAGGACAAAAGGACAGAGAAAAAGGCGAAGAAGAAGGAAGGAAGGATAAAGGTGGGACAGGGAACGGGACATACGCAGCGAAACAAAGCAGAACAGAGAAGAGAGGACAGGGATTGAGGAACAGAGAGACGCAGGCTGGTACACAGAGACGGCAAAGGTAAGCAAAACCAGCGACAGGCAGGAGGACCTGGTTCTGACAACCCATCGCTCCCGGTGTCGCTTCCACGGCCTCAAAAAATGCGACGTGCCGCAAGACAAAAGAATGGGAGAGTGAAAGCAAAGGCACAGGAAACTTTTTAAAAAGAACAAAAACGCTCTTAGTAATTTGCCTGAGAATCACAGCTTACAGTTACTCAACATCTTCCGGTCTCACAGGATGAGGCAGAGGTACAGTTGATTCCGTCTCCGCAACTCTGGACAGAGCTTTTCTCATATCTGTGGCTAAATAAATAAATAAATAAAAAAATAAAAAGCAAGCTATTATAAGACGACAGTCCTTGCACAAAGCCACGTTAAGTGAATTCTCTGTTACAATAAGCTCATTTTTAACCAGGAAGATTTCATAGAGCATCTCTAGTCGGAAGGGACCCGCAAGGTCCCTAAAGTGCGTGTGTGTGTGATGAATCCCTGTGGCTCAAGAGCTTGCAGAGTACAGCTGCATTTTCCTAGCAATCATTTTATAATGTTCTACCATTATTCTCATCATCCCCAAATCAAAGGAATTAATTTTTTTAAGAAGTTCTACTATATAATAAATTCAGTGGCAGGAAAAAAAAAACCAAACCAAACAACTCCCCCCCCCCCCCCCCCCCAAAAAAAACCCCGACCCCAAAACAAAAAAAAACAAAGAGAAAAAAAACCAAGGCAAAACCTTTATCCCATTTCAGACTCTTTGTCAGATTTCAGTGGAAATCCAGTTCTGAGGTATCTCTGTTTCAGATGATCTGGACCATAAAGATCTTTCTTGGTTTTGGTAAATAATTTTTGTTATTGGGTTGGACCGCGCATGCACTGACACTGTTTAGATACAGTCTAGACACCAGCAGATTGAAATAAATACCTGCTTTTGTGAGGACTGAAGAAAAGTCATCGTCAGGGATGTAGCCATTTCAAATACTGCGAGTGTCTTTAATGAGAAAAAAGGCTCTAACCTGAAATAACTAGCTCAGCGTAGATCAGAGATAAAGCAGTTCAATTCAAGTCAGTAATGTGAATGAACCCCACAAAGTGACCTATGAATACCTTGAAATTTCAAATTAAGAGAGATGTCTTTAAAAGAGTCTCTGCATTTTTATTGGATATAGTAGAACAGCCAGCACCACCACCGCCGCCGCCACGGTAAAAAAAACCCCAAACTAACACAGTAGTACAAGAAATGGGAACTTGAGTATAGCTAGAAAAATTTAACTTTTAAAGTTCAGGATAGTTGTCTTCCTTTGACAAGTCTGCAGGTAGAGCCTAACATTTATTGCATCAGATACATAGAGCATCACTCTAAACTGAAAAGAAGTTATTTTTACATTTCAAATGCTTTGCAAGCGACATTAAAAGTTAACATGTCTCAAGAAATTTTGTAAGTTTCCCCTCCCCTTCCCCTAAAGGCTTCTTTTCATCTGCAAGCACTAGTAAATACATTCTAGGGTCCCTCTATTTAAGGGACCATCTGTAAATTATTACACTGCGATAAACAGAAACAAATCAAGAAAAGCTCTTCTATGTGGCTATAGTACATAATCACAAATAGTTCAGCAACCTTTTATGACGCTTACTGATTCCCCAGACCATAGTAGTTCCATGTTGGGAATCGGCCGCGGCCGCCACCACCGCAAGCTCACAAATGGGCAACCTGGACCTTGACCATTTTTTATTTTGGTCACGGCTGTTAGAGAATAATTGGAGCCCGAACACAATCTGCAGCCCTTTTTTGCTTTCGGGAAGAGGCAAACCGACCGCTGTACAGTGCCGGCTTTCTCTTTGCACAGGTGACAAGAATTCAAGCCTCACAAAGCACGCAATTAGGCAAATAAAGCATCCAGATGCCCTAAGTATACGCTAATATTAATTTAATCCCCAGCGCCATGTAAAAATACATTCTCAATCAACTGCTTTTCAGGCGACCCTCAAAGCTGAAGATAAAGATCATAAATAAACAACAACCCAACTCCCTGCAGACTCAATCAGGGTGGTCAATTCACAAGAGGTTCTTAGTCCTCCTTCACGATACATTTGTATATCTTAGCACAGCATTAGCATATACCGATACATAGCTACGCCATTAAAAGTTGTACGCGCAGGTTTCTATTCATCTCCCCTTTCACAGACTTGCTGGCAGAGGTCGGTTACTTCCCATAAAATTTCTTATTCAGGAGAAAGATCAGAAGGTTGACATTCACTTTTGCTCTGTCGAACAACTTCATGACCGCAACGCCTTCATACTGCAGCTGCAAAAGATCCTGCCAAAGAGAATACCTTCATAAGCGAGGAATCCTCGAGAGCTTACAGAGAATATACAAGACCCTGTGGTACAGTAGGTTTTTGAGGAGTATCTATCACAAAGTACATGGACTAAGATAGAAAAACAAGAGCCTTCGTAAAGATCTGCTCATACTTCATGAAAAATAAAATCACTCTAAGGCATTTAAGATCTTAATTTCTTAATCGGTATTAAAAAAAAAAAATACCAAAGAGGGCAGAAAGAGAAGACCGTTCTAAGAAAGCCAAATGTCAGATCTAGCCATCTTCCAGGCTTTTCACTTGCACGGTAGCCATAAAGTTGTTGTAACATTTACAAAGAGTCTCCTATGGGCCAAATTATATTCCGTACCAGTGAAACATGACAATATTCCACAGCGTCACTTTCTAAAAATCTTAGTTGCCACAGGTCTCAGTGAGGTGGTTTAGGGCACTGCAATCTAGGGCAGAGAAAGAAACGGCATCTCTGTTACGATTACGTACACGATGCCGATTTAGTCTCTTGGGCGTTTCTGTAGGCAGTATTCCTAGTTACGCTTTGCTCTTGTCAGTGCTGCACCTGACAGAGCAATAGGACTCCCTGCACTGATTTATCTCAGCAATGAATTTCTTTCGGCAAGCCCGCTCTTGAGCAATCCGTATTCGAGCGGCGCTACTGCAGGGAAATGCTGCGTGCGTTCCAAAATGCCAGTCTGGTTGCTGCGGCTGTCTAGCCTGGGTGACGTTGGAGTAAACAATCATAAAGCTATTTCTGCTGCTTTCCGTAAAAATTTTGTCGATGGCGACGCAAGTCTTTTTTAACTGATGCTACCGTTAATGCTACATTTGGATGACCAACAGCAGTTCCCTTGTTGCTGTCCTCTCAGAAGATCTGCTTTTTCTGCAAGCAGCGCTACAAAGGCATAGCGGCATAGCAACACACGTGCCTCAGGAACGAGTGACCTCCGGTAGCCCCACGAACCAAGAAGTTCGTGACCGTCTCCGACGGATTAGGGCCGGAACGAACTAGGGGAGTCCTCAGAGCACACGAACGACGTGCGCGAGGCAGCTATCCCTCCCGTCGGCCAGTTAGGTGGCATGGACTTACCGCCACGTGAGGTGCTCCCACGCACAATCAGATTCGAGACCCCTGAGGCATCCGCGATTAACAAACCTAACGACGCCCAAGTTGGGTGCGGGGTGGGCAGGGACAGAAGTGGAAGAAGGGGACAGAGATACCAGGCGTACCAGTACTGGCGTGAGAGGAAGAACGGGGAACCGTTTGGGAAAAGGTCAGTCAGTACGCCCCTTCCGATAGCCTGGCCTAAGTAAAGATTGAGGACTCCTAAGAACTGTATGGCTAAAGAAACCGCTAAGTGTAGCGTGACAGAAAGAATGCTGATACGCGATGACCAGCTGAAGCCACCACGCCCAAGCCCAGCTGACCGCTGCCACAGATTCACGGTCTCTCTGCTGCAGCGGGAAGCTGGTAAAAACGCGCGCGTTCGTTTTGCGCGCGTACGTGTAAGCGTAACTAAGAACACAGGCTGGCATCAGGGTTTCATACTAAAGAAACGAAATTAGTCTGAATCCCCCGTTTCCGTTGCATCTGTTTCGCCTGCAACAGATGGGTTGGTTTTGAGAGCACTTTGCAGACTGTTCAGGCAGAAAACACGTCATCGTTATTTTGATGAAGAGTCTGGCAAGCGTAACTTATATACCACTCTTAAATAGGACAGTTCTTACCTGATAATGTAGCATAAAGGTTTCCATCTGTACGCCCATGAATTTTGCTTTTACCTCGAAATCTCCTACTTCTTCTGTTGGACTGATTTCAAATATCACGTTTTTAAACCTATGAAATTTGAGAAATGAAAACCCACAGTTCATTACTGAACATGTAATTCCTAATGAAACAGGGAGAGAATGCACGAGATAAAAGCTGAAGAGAAATTTCTAAGAATTCTGTTCTTAACTCTTTATTCTATATCCCCATTTGGAATGAGACCGTAAAAGCTGAGCAGACTCAATACAACAATAAATGGAAGCCCAACAGATTCTACGTCCGGTAGATCACACCTTCACACAACCGTAGCAGAAAATACAGTAATTTTGCCCGTGCAGTCTAAACTGTCTTAATTTAGCGTTGCACATCCACGCCTCATTTAGTGTGCGAAGTACAAAATATGAGTCGGGGTTGAAAAAAAATTCTAGTAACAGGCAGCTTCTCTATATTCCACAGAAGTTATACCAAGTTCTCAAGGCTAGCAAACTGCAGCTGGACAAACTCAAGCTAACATTAAGTTGATTTTTCAACAGTGACAGCAATTAACCATAGTAGCAATTCACCTGAGGAAGTACCCTTCCATGACTTGTGGGGGTGACAAGCAAGGGGCAGGGGGGAAGAGGATGTCATGTTTAAATCCTGTTACACTTCTCAATCAGAGACCTGCTCCGCTTCAACCAGAAAAAAGAGAGAACTGAAAAGCGATCGCTATGCAAGATTTCTTGGCCCTAGGGATGCCAGTCTAGATCGCCAAAACAGTTTCTTCAGCTTTAATAGCTAAGTCTACCAACAGTGCTAAATTCCAAGAACAAAACCGCAAGACAAGCTGTCACAATCTCAAACAAACCTCAGAGCTTCCATTGCTCAATTGCCAGCACCTAGACTAGTTCAACGAAAGAGACAAGAATTCGACATACCTGTTCTCCTCCGAGAAGGTTATTTAGCTCTAAAGAGTTTTAAAAAGATACTCACTGGTTACCTTGCAGGTCCTCAATCTCTAAAAGCACTCCCTTCTCATGAAGTCGAGCTGCTGTATATTTTAGAGAAATCTTTTTACTGTTTTTGCCTTTCATCTCCCGAGGTTTCTTAGAGACTCTGAAAAAAAAAAAACCAAACCAAACCAAACCAAACAAACCCCCAAGATGATCAGTCATACCAGTAAAGAGATTTAAAGACAGCAAACATTTAATCCTATTTGGATGAGGGGACAGAACCAATATAGCTAATCAACTGTGACTAATGCAGCTGATAGATGATTTACCTACAGAAGAAGAAAAAGAACCAACAAAAAAACCCCAAACAACCAAAACATAACCACATGGTACTTCATAGAAAGCAGTACCATCTATCATTAGACAACTTTCTTGCCTCAGTTTTCACTGGCAGTTGCTCTTTCCGCCTCTCGCTGGTGAGGAAGACACTTTTTCTCCCGTTCCCCCCCGAAAATCTGAATTGTCTTGCACTACGACAAACAACTGACTCCATTCAGGATAAAAAGAGAACAATTCATGATCAATGCTTTCCTTGTAGGTAACTATTCTCTGTTCTTAGAAAGGATGACAAGACAGACTGAGCAGCACATGCATTATCTGGGCAACCTGCTTCATTCCCACTGGACTCTATACTCTGCCCCCGCCCCGGACCAAAATTCTTTCATGTATGTCTTTTTGACCTCATTTGGGGCACTGCCCATATTTTCGTACCACTGCTGGGACCCCTTCCCCCAGAATTATCGTTGTGGTAAAGAGCTTGGCCGAGGAGCTTTGAGCAGATGGCATTATGATTCTTCTTAGCAACACCCTACACGCGTGCTTTCTGTAAGAAGCACTTCTAGGGGTGCGGCTCGGTTCTGAGATACTTACTTGCCCTTGCTGGCCAGGTTATCCAAGCAGGTTTTGATGTAGCTTTTGTAATAATCCACTTGTTCCCCATAAAAAGTAGCTTTGGAGTTCAAGGCACTGTACGTCTGCTGCAGCTTCACCAGCTCCGCCTTTCTTCTCTGACGGTATCTACGCTGATTTCTGATATCCTACGCCGCAGAGAAAGACAGGCAGAAAACTTAACAGTCACTCAAGCCAAGTTGACTTCTGTTTTCATTTTTGCTACGTGACAGCACGATTAATTCTAATCGGATCCCTAGAGGCGATTATATATTCATTTTACGTACATAACATTTCCAAAGTAGTTTTTTGGTAAACATATAAAATACATTGTCACTGTAACAACGTACAACAGTATTAGAGCACTTTCGCAAGTTTTTCTCGGCTTCCCCCCCCCTTTATCGTTTAGGTGTTCTCGAATGGGTACATTTAAATAAAAATAACGGTTAGGATGTCTTTAAGTTATGGGCAAAACTTCCTCGTGTGAATAAGTTTGTAGGGGCGCTACTTAAATCCCTGAAAAGGTGCAGAAAGAAGATCGCACATCAGGACTTCCCCTCCAAGCCGTAACGCTTTTCCTTAAAGCGCCTGAGATTCCGGCAACCCAGTCATCTGAGAAAACACAAGTGTCCTATAACAATAAAGGACTTCCCAAATGCCAAGAGGCGGAAAAGCTGCGGCAAAAGGTAGGCGTCGTGTCTGTAAAGTAGCTACTACAAAACCTACCCCTCCTGAATACTCATGCCAGTTTCACGAAGCTGCGAACTGTGGGAAAACTCCACTACGATTACTAGGAAACCGTTGACTGGCATACCTTTGCAATGTCATTGATTAGCTCCTGGTATTTATTTTTTGCATTCACTGTCCCCAGTTCTGTCAACTTCTTCAGGCCTGTCTTGATTTTATCTTTTTTTTCTTGAAGATTTAAGTTGCCATCTTCCTTTACAGACACAGATTTTTTCATCTTATCGGGAGTTTTAGCATCACGAATGGCCCGTTTCTGCATAGCTCTTTGATGCTCCGCTTCCTAGAAAAAGAAAGCAAAAAATATCAGTTCATCAGCAGATCAATTTTAAGGGGAAAAAGAATCAGAAATAGATTGTCTGACCTCCAGCATAAACACAAGATAAGGAGTTTTGCTTGATCATTCCCGTACTGACTCCAATGAATCTACGTTTGATGAACGCATTCCACGTATGGGAACCCACAGAAGCCTACCTGACATTTAAAACGGTCTTCTAGATAAATAGTTTCTAGCAACTGCCAGAGGAATAAGATTCACCCGTACAATTTATTCCTATTATATTCCCTCCTCATTATCGTTACACACTGCTCCAACATCAGCGGAGACAGCTTCACTGCAATACAGAAATGCAGATTCCCAGGCATACCCACATCTATATAGATAGATGACAATTTCCTAGTCTAAATAGAATGCAGGCAAACAACTTCGTACTTGCTCTGAGGTGGCTGGAGTTTCCAAGATTTCAGTCAGCGTATCCCCCGGTTGGAAGCGGATTACATCAACAATTAAACGTTTTGTGCTGCAAAGAAATCAAGGAGAAGAGGAGAAAAAACTTTAAACTGAAAGACCTTCAATACTGTTCTATTCTGCAATAATAGCAACATTACTGATTTACCTAAAGTCAGATTACCACTGGATGCGTGCTTAGGTAGTCATAGGCTAGACCAGACCCCTGAGAAGCACTTTACTTTTTTGACAATGCGTTATCAGAAGCTGGTTCCCTGAAAGGTTCACCTACGTAGTACATAGGATTTGCTCCCCAGTACCCCCTCAAACAGCAAGGACGTTACCCCACATATTCCAAGGCAGCCCCGGTACTGCCACGTGGATCACAGAAGCTGCAATTCTGAGGCAAAAGGTAAAGCAGGTAGCAGCAACAGCAAATTTGCGCAGCCAGAAAAAGTCCGTATTATCCATCCGTAAGAGCACTTCAGTGCTTTGTAACAGGTATCAAAAAATTCCACAGAACTATTTTGTTATGTGTACGGTAGTTGAGCCACAGCAGACCCCTGACTCCAATCAGGTGATAGACAGGGTCGTGCCTTGATCTCAACTGTGATTTAATCACAGCCAGTGCCCACTCTAAGGCAATTCTGAGCCATACAATGAAACCAAATAGCAACTTCAGTACTTTGCAGTCAGGCTGGAATTATTTCTGGCATCACACGCACCCCTTCCTCGTCATCCACAACTTAGATCACGTCTGGTAAACCTTTACTTTTGACATCAACGTCACGTTCTTTTGGCAGGTAGGAAAATACTGATGTATCTTTTGAGAAGTCCAGTTAATTTACAGTTATTTCTGGAGACAAGATTTTCTTCTGGAAGATCACTGGTCCATCAGGCCAAATGTAAGCTGACCCAAAGAATTCTCAGCTGAACTATCTAGCATCTGAGCAGGAATGCGTCAGAGCGGGTAAATATGCATCCGAATGTCAGGTAGCTGCTCTATACATATCAGCAACAGGAATTTGCCTAAAACTGGCACAGAGCAGTAACCAAGTCCTCTGGAATAGAGTCTGGCAACGATGAAATTCCTGACAGCTTTCCATTAGGCAAATAACACCTCTATGTCCCAAAAAGGCTATTGGTCTTCATCTATTAAGAGTCAGAGTTTGGGGAACAGCGAGTGCAGAGAGAAGGGGACCGCATCATAAACCAAAAGAGGAGAGAAGCAACAGCAAAAAACATCCCAAGGAAATATTTCTCACAGACAGGGGAAAGCTATAGGGAGAGTATCCTAAGTTACCATCTTCTCCCGCTTCGCTAACAGGATACAGATAGAATCCGCTCAACGGCCGTGTGAAGAAGCTAATTCTGCAGGAACTAGCAAACTTAGCAACAGAGCGTTACTCACACATGCTATACATTTAATTACCCTTAAATTTCCATATGTCACACGTATTCTGTTCAAAACATTTGCACGGGGCGTTATGCAGGCGACACAAATATTGACTCATCTAAATTTTATATTAATAGACTTCAGAGTTAAAACTCAATTGTGATGAACACTACGGATTAAAGATTATGTTTACAAACTATTCACACGCAGGCAGATCCAACTGCTGCTGTCGCGCTCGCTCACATCTAGAAAGTTTTCTTTTCTGATAGTTTTCCCTTCCAGAACCATCCCAGATAGACTTTTAAAGAATGACAAATTCAACAGTGACAAAGAACTAACAGGAACAAATTTAATGGCCGCAGCATTGAAAGGACATGGCTACAAGCTCAGTGTATTTGGAGTAACAGTCCCACATTTGTTTAAATTACACTTCTGTTCTCTTATTTTCACATGCGGATTAACTGTTCTCATTCTTGAGAAACAAACCAGGTAGTTACCCCTCACTTACTTCAACAGAATTGTCCTTGCATCCATCTCTGCATTCTCATCACCAGGAACGTCAAATTTATTAGTGAGCGTGAGAGAAACCTCAGTCTTTGCTAGCATTTCCCTGTTGGGGTCATTAACGTTGCCAGACCCTTCCCCTGCCAAGCAGAAAGAGCTTACAGATTAAATCGTATTCTTTATGTTCTTGACTGCTACAGCTTTGTAATTTCTCCCTATATAACAGGCCACAGAAAAACTACACTGTTTCCTATACTGTCAAAAGGACGCTTCAAAAGCCAAAACCAGCTTCTAAAATCATCACCGTGAACGTTACAGACTTTTTCTTCACAAAACTGAGAGAATGCACCGGCCAGAAAGGCATCACAAAATCACTAGTTTGTGTGCCTTAAAGTTGTATGCGTATTCCACGCTGTATCTCGGCGTCTCACTCTCTACTGAGAGGAGTAGGTGGCCTGCCAAACATATTTTATAAATAAAAATAGTACCATGCCTCTATGTCCATGTCCTCATTAGAATGAATTTTACAAGCTAAGAGCAAAGCCCTTGTTGGCCAACAAGCTTGTAATCTTCTATTAAACAAAGTGAGCTATCCTGTCAAAAGGACATTTTCTTGCTCTACCTATGTCTGCACTTCCATTAGAACAGTTGTTAGGATGCTTCCCCTCCCACCCCCCTTTTTCAAAGGGCTTCAGAAAGATTAAACTCTGACATATTAACCACGTTGATACAATGCACATGGGAGAAATGAAATGGGGAAGTAAGGTAAATTCTACTTAAACTCAAGGCCTAGATTCGCTCAGATAACACCTCTTATGTCCCATACTTTGCCGGTGCTTGGAAGAAAATGGGCTAGCAATCATTCCTTTAAAGGTTCCAACCTCTCTCATTAGGCGACTTCAAGACAAGCGTTTTGCTGTCAAAGCACCCTCTCAAGAAACCGTGTCTGTTCACACACACACACACACACACCCCCCCCCCGCACCTCCCCGCTATCAGGCTTCAAATAGCTGCAACATAGAAACTAAGGAAGGAGAGAGGCGTGCGCAACTTTCCAGTGTTTGTTATATCCTGAAGCCGTGAACCACGGCTCAAGTTTTTAGAAAACTTTCACAGATTAGTAAAGTCAGTTCCTTCCTCCCCCAGCCAGACGAAAGAAGATAAAATTCTTAAGATCTAGAAAAAAACCCTAAAGGAGGGGGAAAAAAGTTATTTGTCCATATGGCAAAGATCCCTACAGGGACACACGTCATTTAATACACTTACTACCGCATTCTGAAAGGAACGCGCACAGGGAATGGAGGACGGATCTTTGCAAACAAGCTGGGAAGGGGACACGCACACGGAAATGGCTCCAGTGTAACGGAACAAAGAAAACATGTCAAAATATCCGTCTGTCTTCCAGAAACTTCTGGCGTGGGGTGAGGTGAGCAAAGTGGGGAGGAGAAGAGAAAGAACCCCTGATTTGGTTTTTTTCAAACAGGGTACCAAATTCTGCAGTCAGAGGGAATATGTCAGAATAAATCTGCTGCTGCTGCTTTTTAAAGCGTGTCCTCCCAAATGACCTGCGATGATCCCTTACATAGTTTCTTTACTGTACTTCAAATCATTTAAGGTAACGTCACATATTTCTTAAGTACAATAAACTAGACCACCTATTAAGGACTCAATTGTAGGAACCTCTCCGAGATCGTCCAGCAGCTCGTGAATTGGATCATTGTGCTCAGGAGCAATTGCATCTTGATGATCTAAGAGCAACTAGATGAACGGAAAGAACATTTATGTCGTTAATTGTGCATCCTTTTCTAGACAGTAAAATTACATTACTTTGAGCTGGTATCTTTTACAAAAATATCTTATTTCACGGAACTTCAAAGCAGCTATATCAACATTCAAAGCTGTGCCACTATCACACAATCAAATACTTTCCAAAGAAACTTAGAGAAGCCACAGGCAAATTACTTAATTCTATAAACCGACAGGCCCTTGCACACTGCAAGCAAAAGACAACTTTCAGCCTTGTATTTGGTAATGCTGCATTTTAGCAGGAGCGGCATTTTCTTTGTAAGCACTGCTTATTACGAGCAACTGTGACTGATGTATACTTACGGTGTGCGTATTGATGATTTCACCAATAGAAATATAAATAACTGGTTTAGTGAGCGTCACCAAGTCAGAATATTCATCAATATTAAATTTATCCTGCAATTCAGGAACCTCACAGGCAGCCTGAAAAAAACGTCTTCAGAAAAAAGGAGGAGAAAAGAAGAATCAGTATGACTCAGAGTCACGCGACATGCCGAAAGCACCAACTCCCCATGACAATCCCAAGCGTAGTCTCTCTTCTTTATAAAGAAAACTACGGTACATTATGGCATACTACAGTTTGTCAGCTTTAGTTTAACACATCAGAAGTCACCTAGCACATTCAATTATTGAAATCTACCACGTTGACACTTCCTCATTTTCAGCATTCGCTATGGCTCCGGCAACCTTGTCCACACATCCTCCTGCCTCTGCTGCAGTAACACCCCTTGCTCCCAGCAATCTCTGGTTTTCTTTCTTCAAAAACACGAGAGGCGGAAGACGTTCTTGACCGAAAGCTTACTTCAACTATATGAACAGCTAAATGCCAACCTGCTTTATTCCTGAGCACCACTGGGTTTTCATGTGAAGCCAGGGTTCATATGGGACAGAAGAATGTAGGTCCATTCTAGGTGTCCACATCCAAAGTATAACAATAAATATGTGCAAAAGCAACCTTTATTCTGGAAACTCTTAAGTCAAAATACCTGACTTTGCAATCCCATTAACATGCAACGTATCATTCATAAATTCCAGGCACACATTTTATCTGCCATTGTCACTGACGCTTATGGCAGTCTGGAGCGCAATCTCTTATTTTCAACAGACGGCATATTTGACAGGGATAGAATTTATCATATTTAAAATTCATTATTTTCCCTTTTTCACTTGCAATGTTATCCCCTGCAAAACTTCCCAACTTAATTAGCTAAGGCCTTCTACCTGAATTTCTGGTACGACTGCGACAGGTATTCATTAATGATGCTTAGGTGCGCATTGTCTCCCATGAACATCTTATTGGATGCAGCATGCTGCAACATCTTTGCAATGGAACCGAGGTTTCTGCGTTGATCTGTGGTCAGCTGACCTCCAGCTGAAAGATCAATGATGTCAAACGCATCCGGTGCGACAATGGCTGGATTCATGTAGCGATAATAGAGTAAGTTGCCAACAATCTGGGAAAAGTTGAGAAGAAACGTGTCAAGAAACAATGGTATCGGACCCAACTGAATTTTATTGAAACTACTCTGACTGTGCTTTGATAAGTTATTTTCTTGTAAGCCAGAGGCCCCTTCCAAGAAAAAGGTTCTGCTGTGCTGCTGTATACAACCACATACTATCCCAAAGAATCTACAGTGGGGAAAAAACAAACCAACCCAACCCCCAAAACATTAATACACAATAGGACGGTCAACACAAAGAAGGAAGACTGAGCACTACTAGTCACAGGACAATACAGCAGCAGCTATTCCTACGCATAAAGATTTAAAACTTTAACTCATAAAAACATAGGGACAGGGGATATTACAAGTTACCGACAGACTACTCGTATGAGCACGAGACAATCTATCAGGAAAATTAAATATAATCGAGGTAGTCTAACAGAGGGCAGAACGATCATGGTATAGAGGAACCCGGCAATGCAGTTTCCATGTGGAACAAGAGCTAATTCTTAGAGAAGCATGCAGAATCGGCTGCCATCTCTGACAAAGCAAAAATGGTGAGGAAGCATGGCACACCAAGGAGCTAAACTGAGGAAACTACTTTCCATTCCTTCTCCAATACCCTTTTCTCTTTCAGAATAATTCTTCGATAAGCCAGCAACATTTTCAGGCACAGACCCCCAGTTAAAAGTTAGCGAGAGTAACCGAGAAACCATTTAATCCAGAAGTAAGAAAATGAGAAGTACAGGAGACAAACGGCATTTGACACTTCAAAATCCAATTCACCTAGTCAAATGTGAGCAGCAATAAACTTCAAACCAGAAATAAAGATATCACATTATCCATATGCTCACAAATATACTTCTAACCTGTATTTAATATTTTGCCAAAAGTAATTCCGGCAATGAAAAGGAATTAACCCGACATGCTGATGTAAAGCGGTAGTTCTCACACCGCATGCTCTACTATTTTCTGGTGGTTCACAGAAATTTGCAGAAGGCCAGGTCACTGAATCTTGGCTTCGCCTGCTTGCCACATGACTCAAATGCACGGAAGAGATCGGGGTTTGAGCAAACAGCTGAAAACAGAGAGACATAATCCAGCCACGGCTGAGCAGCCCCAGAAATTATTAACTGCTTTCGGTGAGGTCATGTTTTTGACACCTGTTTCATGCAAGCCCCTGCTGTACTCTCACAGATTGACAACAGTCAAAGCTGTTTACTACCAGTAGTACGAAAACACATCTGTGAAAGAAACTGTATTACTAACTTTCAAATTTGCCAGGAGAGAAGAACAGCATATTATATAGGATAGCTGTGGTTGCTAAAAAGAATCTGCGAGTAGTCATTGCACGCAACTGCAGTTTTGACTTTCATGTGGACAGTTACATTGTTTCCACGAGGATTAACAAAAACCGCAGTTTTCCACCTAAATTTAGAGATGGAAGAAATTAATTCACCTGCATAGAAAGAATCGATGTCTCAGAATGGGAAAGCACAGAACTAGAAAAGAGAAGAAAACAGCATTCAGATTGGTAATTATTTTGTAATGAAGCAGAGGCAGAGAAGTTTAAAGAGATGTTGTCAAGTATTCTAGGATCCAAACTTTGTTTTATTAACAAGCAAAGCATTCATGGACATAAAGGCCTTCACAATTCCCAAAAGCCATAAACCCCAAGAAATTTCAATGAAAACCCCAAAGCTACAATCATCTGAGAGTGCCTGTTATTAGGATCCTTTTAGTTCTCCAAACCTACTCAAATGCAAAATACAAAACTGACTAGACACGATGGAAAGTGACACGCTACACGTTGCTGTCAAAATACCCTGGAGTGTTTCAGACAGGGGAATTAGGCACATCAGTATTTTGCACACAGGCTTTTTAACTTGACACTGTCTCTTTAAGAAAGGAGCAGCTGGCTGTGATCACACCAGCAAAACCAAGGTTTACTTTCCAGGAGCAAGAGTACCCCAAGTCAAGAAACCTAAAGGACCAAACGCCCAAGATGTTAAAAGCAAAGCAGAAACAACAGGATACCTCCATCTAACAATGTACTACACATCTCAGGTGACGTAAACGAAGCTAACAACCAAAAGCCCAATGTGAAACATTTTCTATCCGTAGAAGTAAATAAAGAAGCTTTATATAGGTTTACATGCACTCCTCTCCACACATACATCCAACAAAGGAGAAGAATGAGATGTGCTTGCCACAGCCAATTTGGCTGACAATTATTCACAAAGGTGTTCAGATCCTCACCTTCAGAAGCTCATCCTCACCAGCATCAGGAAACTTCTCATGGAGGGAGTCTTTTAGTACCTTGGCAATGAAACGCATTCCATAACTTGAAGAGAAAGAGAAGGGCAAATAAGGCTGCTGCAAGCATGAACCCACCAACAACTTCTCAGGGATAACACTATGGTACACCAGACTCACGGGATCTTGTCCACTGAACTAACAATGGCAGACAGGAACTTGTCTGTCACTGTCCTCATGTTTCGGATCGAGGCATCCAGGCGCGTCCTCACCTCTTCGTGATTTAAAGCTTGTTCAGGCGTAACATCGTACGGCAGTTTGCTATTTGAAAAAAGTCAAACATGCGAAGGTGAGTATTCCTCGGGCTAGCATACTTCCAGAATTTCTAGCTCGACACGGAAACAAGCTTGTATTCGCTTGGCTGCCGAGAGCTGTGCGTTGCCTTCAAATAACCTTTTAGGCACCGGAAGAGCTGGAGACTTCTTGCTTTTACTTCTTCTATTCTCCCTTACAATGGCCATCGTGAGAAGAGGCCCAGCTAGTGCAAAACTGTGTCTTTTTTGCAGCAGGCACACAGGCACGCTAGGCAAAAAAGTGCCACCTGTGACATGTAGCGGTACTTCAGGCTGCAAATAAATTCGTGAAAAAGCAAGCTACGCATTTGAATGTTAAGATGCTAAAAGCTTGGACACAAGCCAGAAGCCAGAACAGTATCCATAAAATCGATATAACATGCTATTGGTGGGAAGCGGTGCCCAATGAGTAATTACATTCTCTCCATTGGCTGAAATTACTGCATAGTATTTCAGTGAAGACAGACACAAGCGGCTAATTTGTAAAAGCATCTCCTGAATCTCATGTAAAGAGAAGGACATGAACACACATCTTCGCCTGCATTTTCAACACGTCCAGAATTTTGAACCAGGCGTGCGGCAAGATATGACTGCAGATTGCTTTGAATGGGGAAACTCACTCATCTGTGTGGCTTTTTTTTTTTTAAATATGTTTAAAAAAACCCACAACACAATAGAACACAATAGAAACCTCAAGTTCTAGCAAATCACACGCACTGGAAGAAAAAGAAACCACAGATTCATAGAATGGTTTGGGTTGGAAGGGACCTTAAAGTTCCAAACCCCTGCCACGGGCAGGGACACCCTCCACTAGCCCAGGCTGCCCAAAGCCCCATCCAACCTGGCCTTGAACGCTTCCAGGGAGCCAGGGGCATCCACAGCTTCTCCGGGCAACCTGTTCCAGTGCCTCACCACCCTCACAGGGAAGAATGTCTGCCTTATATCTAATCTAAATCTACCCTCCTTGAGCTTAAGGCCATTAGCCCTCGTCCTGTCACTCCATGCCCTTGTAAACGGTCCCTCTCCAGCTTTTCTGTAGGCCCCCTTTGGGTGCTGGAAGGCTGCTATGAGGTCTCCCTGGAGCCTTCTCTTCTCCGGGCTGAACAACCCCAACTCTCTCAGCCTGTCTTCACAGGAGAGGTGCTCCAGCCCTCAGATCATCTTCATGGCCCTCCTCTGGACTCGGTGCAACAGAATGACACAAAACCTCTAGCACAATCCAATTGTCATCAGCGGCTGATATTAATTGGAAAGATGTTAGGACTTAAAGAACTGCAATGTCATGCTTCTCCTCCAGCAAAAGAGGTTTTGTTGGCTTGCAAACAGTATCGAAGTTTGCACAGGCTATATATATGACATGAACAGAGACTGACACGGAACCGATTCCCAAATACTTCTTCTTACCATGATTTCTTTTAGGTTAGAGGGCATCTCATAGCCAATTGGACATAGTCAAACACCTTTCAAGACCCTCAGCTCCATCACCAGATATTTAGAACTCTCAGATGAAAGCAGTCTTGAGGAGATGGAAAAGCCAGTATCAGTTGGACAGATGGATGCAGCAAAGCCAAAGATGGTTTGGAATGATTAACCGAGCAGTGCAAAGCAGCTGAACAATGTTTAGAAACACACAGTAGTAACAGTTCCCATACCTGGCCTCCCCAGTTTGAGACTCCATCTGGTTAACCCAAGACTTGTAAATATCCACCGGATCAGTTTTGATATTGAGTGCTTTGTCATCGATGATTTCCTTCACAACCGGTCCCAAGATCTGCCTCAGGGCATTCTGACCACGGGCACCACGGTTGAAACTTACCACCATTTTAATAACAGTAGGATTCCCAGTGACAATTTCTTGTATTTGGTCTACTTTGGATCTGAAGAAGAAAGAATCTATATGAAATATGAGGTACGCATAATTCCGTCAGCTTTAGATACATTTCTCGGCATAAACCGAACTGTTAAAAAGCATCACCCTCGCGAAACAGCCGATGGATTTGTACTAAGATCTCGATACAGCAATAAAGTACTACACTGTGTAAGAACAATACCGGAACGCTTTTCAAGACAGATGAGGCAAGAAACTTATGACCTCTGTTTGGAATTCCAATGCAACTCGCCAGTAGTCATCTCGAGGACGATTAATGCAAATCCAACCGTACGTTATACTTGAGAGCACGATTCACAAATAGCAAGGAAACAGAGTATGTTTTATGTAGATAAGAAAAAGAATAGTAGGTTTCTTCCAGTATTTAAAATAAGAAAACAAGCGATGGACAACAAAAGCGCTCCTAGCATACAGCTTTGTGAAATACAGCGGCAGAGAACAAAGTGTCTACGTTTCCCTGGACTGCTATTCCAAGCATGAATTTAAGGGGCGGGGCGGGGGGGAATCCCTTTTAGAAGTTGTTATTTTTTCAGGGCGTATACCATCTTCATGCTTAAAAAGCATTCCAAAGAACGCTTAGAGTTGTTCCTAAAAAAAAAAAAAAAATTATTGCGCATCCTTCTTCACAGCAAGTTATGCAGCTCTGCATTGAAAAGAACTGAAGTCATGCAACACTGAGCTCCTAAGGCCCAACCGATCAAGCAAGACATGCCTGAGGAGAGCCAGAGTCCCCAACACTGAGAGTACACAGAAATGCCAAACAATAAAGCCTCTCATTTTCAGCCTCCTCATCAGCTTTTGGAAATCCAGAGTGTTAGCTCTCTACCCAGGCTTGTAAAGCCTGAGTCTGCAGTTTGTTGGAGGTGTTTATAACCAGACACTGGAGAACTGAGATTAGACTGAATTTTAGGATGACTTTGCATCAGATTAAAAGTAGCTGCCGTGCTGAGCAGTAGAATCTTGATGGAAGTAAAAAGCCCTCATCCTCAACGGACATACTCGACTCTTCCTTTATAGACTACGTTACGAACAGATAAGAAACGGGAAGAGGACAATGAAGGGACAGGTTAGCGTTATCTGCATATCAGCATGAGACATAACGTGAAAACAGCCTCAATTCAAGAAACTGCCAAACTGATTCAACAGCAAGAATGGGCCGTATGCTATCACATACTTGATCTCTTCCTGCAATGCTGTTTGGAAAAGCCGCAGCAACAGGTATTCCTCTCTTTGATTGGATGCATAATTATACAGAGTGAAGATGACAGAATCCATGAACTTTGTGGATTTGTTTTGAGGCATCTGAAAAATCAGCTTGGCCAAGTAGGTTGGGTTAGTCTACAACAACAAGAAAAATTACTTAGTGTACACGTTCACACAGGCCAGTGTCGCTAAGAACTACGGTGGCTCAAAACTCCGGTGCGTAAGCAAAGACCGTGCCAAGACATATAAGCCTCTATGACGAGAGGTTACCGAGCGGCGTTAGAAGTTGCCTACCTGAAGTAAGTAGAACAGATGCTGATAGGCTTCCAACTTTTCTCTCTTCTCTTTGCTCAAAGCTTTCAAACCTCCTCTTTGTTTGTTCAGCATCATCATGTCAGAGAGCTGTTCCCTGTTCTTCTTGGTAAGTTTTTTGCTATGAGAAACAACATCCTGGAAAGAAAGAATAGGGACAGATTCCACTCTTAAGTATTTTATAACGGGCAATACGGAAAACAAATGCATCTGAGAGCCCGCTTTTCTTGTACACGGAAAGGCAGGGTCAAGGTATGCCTGGGGCTATTAAAGTGAAGCATTATTTGCTATGGCAGCAATTTCTCTGACTGGAAATACATGTTCTGCTTTGTCCCCAACTTCCTGAATTTATCCGAAACCCTAGAAGGGTTAGTCACTCTTGGCAGCAATTAATATCAGAGCTGGTAGCATCCTGAAGATGCTTGAAAATATCTTCCTTTTTAAATTGGGCTTAAAACCTAAAAATCCTGTTTCATACTCAGCTAGCTCGCTACCTGTACATACTCTGACAGCAATGGCACTTTTCGCTGCAGGCACCAGCCCAAAAGCTGCAGCCTCCTTCCAAGATCAATTTCACTACACCAATTGAGATTTTGCACTGGGAGGAGCCTAGCGTCATGCGATCCAGCACCAAATACAAAGCTGACCAGATCTTCAGCTTGAAGAAAAGGCAATGCGCAATGCCGTTATCAGCAAGAGCTTCTTTTATTTTTTCTTTTTTTTTGGTCAAATTCATCACGTCAGCCAAGTGATATAGGGGGACCTCCTGTAACGAACAAGCACCATGTGGCTTGCCTCCAAAATCACCCTCCTCGTTGCAAGCTTGTGGCATGCCCCTTGTTTAACTGCAAAGGAGCAATAAAGCAGAATTCTCAAAGCCTTCAAACACACTATCTGTTGCATTCATTAGGTCAAGATAGTCTAGTGATGGTTTGTCTTTTTTAGCTGCAGGTCTTGTTTCTTCTACTCCTACAGTTTTCTTTCTAGGGATACATACTAAATTAGCGGAACGGAGTAAGAACGTACTGGGAGTAAAATATGCAAGTCTGGGGCAATGTTTTCCGCTGGGCCTGAGCAACTGACTCCCAAGGCCAGGAGCTCTCCATGCTAACTACTGCTGGGCTCAGTTCAATCTGTAATTGGTCTCCCATCAGCACATTTCCTACCTGCAGTGTAATTTTGTTTTTCACTAGCAGCCCAATTTTGATGTCCATGAGATTGAGGTCATTTTCCAGTTGCTGATTGGATCGGATCAAGGTTACAACTTCCTCGCGCAGTTTCATTAGCTCAAGCTCCTCCTGAAAATCTTGGTCACTCTGATCGAGTAAGTGGACAAATTTCCGAACCACAGCCATAGGTGGGTTTTCAGCATTAACTAAAAATAGGCAAGATAACATCAGGGGATGGGAAACAGAAGTAAACACATGCTTGATCTATGTTTAAACAGCACATCAAGGAGCAGCCAGAATAAAATTAGCACCACCATGTCTAAATAGCTTCTGACATTTTGAATTTCTTGTTTTGAGTAAATAATGAGAGAAGCAAACAGTAAAGAACAAAGTCAGTATCAGTCTAGGGTAGTCCACACCACCAAAGTTAACCGCAAAGCTACGGTTCTATTTTCTCAGTAGGAAAAGCAACAGCTGGAATCAAGATTTCCTTCAGCCTCTAGTGCTACCTACTCTCCCTGTTGCCCTACCAACTTCATCCCCCTCACTCTTCAAAACTGTCTTGATGTTATAGATCACACTAGCGTCATCCCTCGTGAACAGAGATTCGAGACACATCAGTTTTATCCTCTTGACAATACTCACTGAGGGTTTTGTAGTCTTCTCGTGCTTTGTTTGCTCGGATAAAGGCTTGAATTTTTACAACATCATTTATCTAGGATTTAAAAAAAAAAAAAAAAGGCACTCAACCTCATTCTGGAAAAGACTACAAAAGTCAAGTACTGAATTCATTTAACAAGATAGCATCTTACGTGGTTTCTGAAATACTGCAAACGATCTCTGTAACGTCTTCTGGCTTGATACATCCTGGTCATTGATTGAATCTACAGAAGGGTAACCAAAACACTCAGATAAAAACCTTTCCTGCAAAGTCCACTACCCAAAAGGTTTACCTAAAAAGTCAGCAGGGAGCCTTTGCTACCTTCACTACTTGATCCTTTTGTGCTCGCAGGTAATCCAAACGGATTTGATATGCCTTCCTCTGCTTGTAGCCGCGCCACTGGGACTGGAAACAGAAAACAGGCGCACTGACTTTACTTTTCTAATTAAAGAGAAGCCATTACGAATCTGAGCTTCTTTCTGCTCCTCAGCTTCCGACTTCCCTTTTCGCTAAGTAAAATGTGAGGTTGACATGCTTATCTTATCAAGAGATATACAGTGTGAAGCATTAATTGTTTCACCAACTGTAATCACAATTGACTTGAAATTACCCCATGAAGAGCCTGGGCCTTCTGAAGCACAGTTAGAGATCAAGGATATAGCTAAACAGTCAAGTCGACAGAAACTGTTCTGTACGAGGATTGTGCGTTAGATGCTGCTGCTGCTGGCGAGAACAGTGCTGTAGTATTATAAGCCTTCAGAGCAGACTCACTGCTACTGCTACTTGGAACAGCAGTTAGGCAAGGGCTCGGACTATACTTAAAGGGAGAGAGTGCTATTTAAACGAGCTGGGAGTGGGTTTGGGGGTTTTTTTGTGACTTTTTTTTCAAATATATAGGCAGAGCGTGTGCTACTTAGGCAGAAATACACATGCATATACTGCTTGAATAATAAAGTGGTAATAGGGTGCAAAGCATCTATTTAATTTGCATACTTTTCAGTTATAACACCAGAGAAAGATTTTTTTCATTGTTCTCCTGTAAATGCACCCAATCTCACGCTGAATTATCCCACCATCTGAAAGAGATGGTCCTCAATCCTCCAAATCCCTCAACAAATTTGAGAAGAATAATCTTACTCAGGAATACTGAAAACTATGTTGTTTCTCTTCAGTTCTGAGGAATCGCAATAGTAATTCATCACATGGTATTTTACCATCACCATAAATACATATGACACACTTCATACTGCCCTATTCCCAAAACAATGAATCTTGATAATAAAATGATAGATAAAGCTTCCCCAAATAAGTTTTTCTCTCTCCAATTCTGCCTAAGAAGACTTTCTTGATTATGTACGATGTGGAAAAGTAAATAATGCACCAAAACTCTTTGGGAGAAGGAAATGCCTTTAGATAATTTGCAAAATGAGGTAAAGACAATTGAGTGCTGTTTGAATCAAACAAAACCTGTCAATAAGCTTGCATATAGAAAACAATCACAGAGTACAAGCTTCAAACATAATTAAAGGATAACATTACCTGAATGCAAGTGATTGCTGGAACTTGTTTCTTCAAAAAATTCATTCTTGAGTTGAATTCCTGGCGAACAAGATAACCTCGACAGCAAGCCTGAAGTTTTGTAATCAGGTTCTCATTGGCCAGCCACAACTGCTCTCGGTTGTATGCTGCAGTGACTCCAGATATGGTGCTCTGGATTAATGTTATGGTAAGAAGAAGAGCCAGAAAAAGGGAACGGAGATACAAGAAACAAGACATTACATCGGCTTTCCATATTGTGCTTACAAGAAACTTCCAAGTTGCCTTTCAATAAACAGCAACACCACGGTCCCGTACACTTTTACCAACAGGACAAATTCTTCTCAAACGGGACAAGGAGGTTTGACACACACAATCTGATGATGCCCAGTGAAATAAATGGGTCACTAAGCTTGTTAACATGACTATGGCACTGAGGCATTCTCTCTTAGAGCTGCATTAAGGATGGGAATGGTTGGAACGCCAACTTTTCAGAGAAAGAGCGTGTCTTATCTACCCTACCTGTATCTCCTCCCGCGACAGCTGTACGTCATTTTGCACAAATTCTGCTGGTTCATCCCATCCTCCCTCTTTGGTCCGCAGGTTATGGTAATAATGATAGCCTCCTCTCACCCAGTGTTTCACCCATTCACTGCCATTGTCCCCTAAGAGCAGAAACTGCAGTTTAAGTCTCAAAACCAGACAAGTGTTTTATCTTTCTCACATACAAATATTATGACTAGGAAATCCACATATACAGATGCTCCTTCATCCAAATAAGAGAAGGCATGTTTCCAAGTCCCTAATGACCTCATACGAGAACCACCTAAACACAACACGTTGTATAAGCAGAGAACATTCTACTGTTCACTTTTTTTTTTTTTTGTTTTGTGGGTTGTTTTTTTTTTTTGAAACCTTAGTTCACAAAGCATCCGCAATTGCCACCTGTAACACAAGATTTCTCCACAGAGGCTTTTTTACCTCTGGTTCCGATTCCACATGCAATAATCTTGAATTTATCTCACTAACAGTTAGCTACTTGAGGTTCACCTGCTGCCATTTTTCTTCTCTTGACTTCTGACAGCTCTCGCTGGTACGTCTCAGCACATTCTGGAGTGACTCCGTATAGCCCAACATCCGGTGAACGCAAGGCACTCAGAGTCTGGCTAACGTCACCGTGGTCCACTGCTTCGTTAATGGCCAGAATTCCTAAGGAGACTTTGATAACACAAGGAAGCAGGTCATCTCGGCATTCAGGGTTCGGTGATTCACAGCAAACGCAGAACCACAGAACAGAGCAAGGCAACGTGAACACACACTTACAGTTGGTGTTCGTGTATACGCATGGATATTTAAGTGTATATAAATACAACATATAAATAAAAAAAACAATCAGACAACTTGCAGCATAGAGGCCTCTTCAGTACAGAGTGTCCAACCATATGTGGTACTGCACCTGACAGCATATAATTTGTATGCCCTGAGTCCCGGTATGGTGCTGATTTACCACCAATATTTCTCAACAACACACAATGTTTCAGCTCTACTCTGACATCCGTTTTACCTAAGGCAGTTTCTTCTGGCAGAGCCAGTCGCAACTCAAAAGGGGCCTTTTCAACAACTAGTACCATCCAAGCCTTAGTGAAAAAAGTATGGAGTAGTTTGTCAACAAGTCAAAAACCTGATCAGGGAAAAACAGGGGGCAGAGGAAGAGACAAATAACAACACGCCATTCCAGGGCTGCTCCAGAAATGCAACTCAAGTACAGACATATTCACAAGAGCGCAGGAATCACACTGACACAGCAAAAATGAAATACAGTACTTTTCAGCACTAGGTAAGACTACAAAAATGTTTGTTCATATATGGATAGATAAGGGTATTTGAAGATGTTTTCCAGGCTTGAGGGCGCATACTTTAATCCCGCTTTTGACCAAACGTTCCTTGGCATGACATTCAAGCCTGAATGCTGCTGCCTTGCCAAAGTGCTCGGTGGGTGGGAAAATGGTGAAAAAATTGCACTGGTACTGCTGGGAACAAACAGTCAGATGAACAGGTAAAGTTCTGCCCTACTCTCCCTGCCTCTTCCTGCCAATTGACAGGGGAATTCACTGACCAAATAAAGTCATTAGAAACAACTGAACTAGGCCATGGAGTTGGACAAACTCATTGTGTATTTCATTAGAAAGCTTTTTGTGAATCTGTTGATTTTTCTCTCTTCTAAAACATCTACAAATAAAGAATACAAATGGACAAGGCACAAATATAAAAGCAAGCTCATTTCTGCGCCAACAGAGCAAGGACACCGTGCCAGAAACTCTACATATCTGATACACAGATTCATTAAGAACTCATGTTGGAGGGCACCCTAGTCCAATCCCGTTCTCAAAGCTGGGCTAACTTCAGGGCCCTGTCTGACCGAGTTTGGAAAATCTTGAAGGACAGAGATTCCACAGTGCCTTTGGACAACCTGTTTCAGAAGGCACCAAAGAGATTCCACACTCAGAATAAACTTCTCAGTTTCCAGTACGGTTGCCTATGCAAAGTAAAATCAGAAAGGACTGACTGTGCCTCTTTGGATAACTTTAAGTATCATCCTAACATCAAATTAGACATTTTGGAAATGGAAAGTAAGACATTTTATCAGCACACCAGAGATGATGAAAGAGAATCAAGAAAAATGTAAGGTGACTATAAAGAGAGAAAACAGTCAGTTTACTAATACTGTACCAATCAAGCAAAACAAGCAGGCGGGTGTAAATGTTGAACGTAATGGAAAATTAAGAGATTTAGAGTAAATGCAAATATAACAATATCGTATTTTAAAAATATGTAAACACAACCTCTCCGAAGCACGCGATACCCGGCAAACAAACAGCATATACAGAGAGCAGGCCATTAGAATATATCAGAAGACTTTAAAAACCTTCATGTTTTGTTAAAAAAGAAAGCTTCTTTCAGGAACAACAAAAACCACAAAAAACCCCCAAACAAATTAAGCAAAGAGTAGTAATTACTACATTGTTTCTGGAGACAGAAAAGACATCATTATAAAGACTGGGATGTAATGACGGGTGGGCCGGTCCACCTGCAAACCACGCTATGGAGCAAAGGTGGATTTCACTGATGTGTGTTATTGTCCATATTTGAAAAAGATGCAAGGTAGTCTAGAAACGCTAAATAGAACCGAGACAAGACAACAGTATGCCACACAAACAAAAGGTAATGCACACCAGAAAACACCATTTAAATTGTGCACGTGAACACTCTCATACTGAGCTAACCACCCACAGACGCACACCATTAGTCGCAAATGACAAACAACTTGATAGAGATTTGCCCAATGAGGTAACGTGGTCGCATGGAAAACTGGACAAGTGGCGTATCCTCCAAAAGTTAAGAAATTTAATATTTGCAGAACGTGACGTTCACTCTTCAAAGAAAAACTACTACACCAGAAGCACATAAGCGCACTTGATTTCCTTTGCCACATTTACATGACATTTCTAGCCCAACCTTTCCTTAAGTAACCAGTATTTGGTTGATAACGGGCATTACTGCAATATTGTGCGACAATACTTACATCTCTCAGACTCCTCTGTGTCCTTGTTAGCCCTATGAATCCCATCCTGAATTTCATCTAGCCAAAGTACAGCTGTTTCATCCTGTGTGTCCTGAAGAGAACACAATGAGAAAAAGATACACTGCGTGAGGAGAAGAGTATCACTATTTTTGCAAAGTAAAATAACCTCTACTCAACAACAGCCAATACAGTAGTCTTCCGTATCAGAGAGAATAAGAAGCATTTCAGTCTTTCTAATCGACTGCAACACAAGGACATCATGTGCATTTGTAATTAGCAGAGAATACTGTGGCATTAACAGAATCGATACCTTCTCCCAGTCAAAAACTTTTCAGGAAGCAGAATGAAGAAGAAATTCTGTCAATGGGAATCACTCTGATAAGCAAAGAGAACACGAGGCTAAGGACTCGGTACCGGTTAGTCCTAAAGCCGTACTTGTAAGAGGACACAACTTTCCAGGAACACAAGTTAGTCCTTCAACGCAACATGGCTACAAAGAGTTCTTAGAACAAAAAGCTTCTGATGCAAGTCTGTATGCAGAAGCTAAAAACTCAGGGGTAATTAATGCCACAGCAGGCTGTTCTGGTCTCTGTCCACAAAAGTTCACAAGCCTGTACAAACTAGCAAACCAAAAAGGATTGTGCATATTGTGACTGGGTGTACACGCACAATAGTTAAAGCGATGTTTTAAGTCTTTGTTTTAATAGGTTGCTCGTCAAGGAGCAGCGATCACACAGTATGCTGTATTTTAGCTGGGATTTGAAGAAATTCAGTCAACTAACGTTACACGCAGCAATTCAAGAAGAGGGAAGAGACAGCTGTTTAGCTAGTCCCAAAATATACATGAAGAACAATGATCCAGCAGTTGCCAAGCATAGCTTCTCCCCACCCACTGTTGCTTCCTGTAGGTAACTACTGAAAGAAACGCCAAGACGCAACTGCTACCCCTCTGACAACTCTCATCGTACAAACAGAACACAGGAAACATTTACTTCTGGTATGGAATAATAATCACATTGCACAAAAGAGCCACTACTTACAGTGTTCAAGAGCTTTAGGGCCAGACTGAAAATGAACATTTCCTTACGTGCCCTTCACGTTTTTCCCCACTGTTTTGGCGGGTCCGAAATCGACACGCTTAATGATATTTCATTCAAGAGACTAACTTGTCTTTCACAGGCAGATTTCATCTGAAAGCCCAGACAAGAGTACCAGCAACAGCTGAATTCCTGCCCGGGGAGTGTGGGAGAATAATCAAAGAAACAGCTTCCTCTACTGTCATCTCTACCTGCAGAAGGCAGCCCAAAAAGACTACCGAAACCAACCCGTGCTTGTCTACGGATTTATTGTCGCAGGCCTTCTGGAAGGTACACGCAGTATAACGTACTACAGAGTCTACCGTTTCTCTCTCTCGTCATCCTGTGAGAAACATGCATCATACAGCACTCCCCATTCACATAAGCAACTGAACAATGTCTGGTGGTGAACTACAATCCCTCTCATCCCCAAGGTACAGAAATCACTAGTTAGTAGCAGCGGACTTCAGATAGTGACTATTCCCCACAATGTTACTTTATAATATGATCTTTCAAATTTCTGAAATTACTGCCATGCTGTTGGGAGAAGCCCTAAACTGAACATATGCCTAAATAAGGTAATTTCACACCAAGTGAAAAGTTACCAGCACAGCCTGGCACAAGCTGAAGAGCGCACTAAAAAGAGTTCATTATTTCATTCTGACTCAGTGGGAGGAAATGCTTCAGCACAAAATGTGTTCCTGAGAAAATTAACCCTTTCAGGGCCCTCGAGGAAGCTGCTTAATGATTTTCATCAGAAATGCCTACAGTTTTCAGCTATTTGCATCACGTGGGTTTACTTTAGGAAAAAAAAAAAAAAAAAAAAGCACGTTCAACACAATCTAGATCTTAGTCTCTATGCAAAATTCTTCATTGGTATCAGAGCCATGAGCTCCACAGCAGAAAAAACAGAACAAAACACTCAAGCCACTGAAAGCAGAGATGTCTGCAACCTCTTTGTAAATAGATGAGGGAAAAAAAACCCCAAACAAAACAGTATCCCATCCACACTACTCAAAAAACGGTTGCGTGCACGCACTCTCATCCTTTCCTACACCCGCAACATGAGACTTGCTCTTCCTCTCCCCACATTCACGTTTAGTCGCTTCGTGAAAGGAACAGCTATGTGCAAGTAGGTAGAAGTCCTTGGTTAATAAGACAGACAACTACCGCTCAAAATATCATTAGCAATAAAAGCATCCCAGGTGAACAACAGGCATCAGTACACATTTTGCTAGTAGCATGTATTTTGCTTCATTTCTTTTTTCTAAGTTACCACCTTAACGGATTTTTCCCCTTTCAGAAACTTTCTTTTTGCCGTATGTAACTATGTCTATGCCTACATTTAACAAAGAACACTAAAAAAAAAAACTTAAGCTTGCAGGAAATTTGCATTCAGAACTTCAGAAATCCTGGAATGAAAAAGGTCTCCTAGTGAAAACAGATGAGGCATATTATTTCTCTGCAAACGAGATACATATTCTGGGCCCAGGATTAGCTGCAGCAAGCCATCTCATGCAGTTAATATCCTTATGCCCATCTCTGTAGTTCATGAAGATTCATACGGTCTGGCTGCAAATCTCTTTCTCTAGTACAGAAAGATCCAAAGTGACCGGGTAAGATCAGTTGATGGTCTACAGAATGCCCAGCTCTCCACTTCCAGTTTTGATTCCTGGCTTTCAGAACCAGTAATAAGCCCATTACACAGATGTAAAGGTTTTTTGAGAGGTGCATTTAATTGCACTCACCTGTGCTTTCTCTCTCTTGGCTCGAAGTAGTGTATCCTGGTAATGCTGTGCTACCTTTGGGGCTACACCCTCCAGTTTTGCTGCAGGAATCTGTAAGGCTTGAATAGTCTTTTTGGTGTCCCCTTCATCCAGAGCTTCATTGATAAGACCAATTGCCAAAATCCCTAGGGAGGAAGGCGTAGGGGGAGAAATGCAAAGTTTAATTTCTGGTCATAAGCATGAGCAAAAAAAAATTTGGCCATCGTGCATAAGCACTGCTTCAGAAGAAAAGAGCAGTTTGTCTTTCCTAAATCAGGTATCGGCTGAGAACTGTAATATTTTTAACAGGAAACATTATTTACTAGTAAAGAAACCAAGACTATTTCTCCACCTTAAAGTAGTCATAATGCCTGGGCACTGCAATTTAAAAAAAAAAAAAAAAAAAAATCTTTCAGGGAGACCACATGCAGGGACAGAATTGAGTCCTCAGGTATCCAGCTCAGAGCCACTGGAAGAGAATTATCAAAGCCCAAATGGCCAGATTTCATAAGTTACAGTTTTCCAAGGTTCTGGCTTCTCTAGAAAGAAATCTTTACATAAAGCTAAAGATTTGCATGGAATACCATTTGCAAATACAGTAACTTCATATGTTAGAAAACTCTTATTGAACGTATGTAGTATTAGCTATATTATTAGAGCTGCAGATGCTATTCACGTACAGTAAAATTTACCATTCAGCTAAATAAAAATAAACAAAAATAAATATCTTATAGTTAGCTAAGCGTGAAAAGAGTCTACATCGTACATGCCCTACCTACCTACAGCAATCATCTTCTGAGAATCACAAAATAACTTAGGTTGAGATCATCTGATTCAATTCCTGGCTTAAAGAAGGATCAATTCAAATCATGGTTTGATCAGTGCAGAACAAAAGAGATCTTTTAGACAAAAGAAAGGAGCTCAGTGTGGGCATTTTCAACTTTGGTTAACGTAGCCAAAGACTGTGACTTTCTTCTATGGAGGAAAGAGAATCACAAAACAAAAGTTTATATGAAAACCAGAACATCTTAGGGAAGAGGCAGTATTTGAATGGAGTAGAGATTAGGGAAAAATATATGTTGAGGACACTGCAAGAACCAGGATCACTAAAATAATGGCATGGTTTCTGTGAAAAAGCAGATGGTATGATAACTGTTAGACTCAGGAAAGGGCACAGACTGTAATTCTGTCTGACTCATTTTTTACTGATTTTTACATCTGTTTTGCTAGTATGGGCATGACAAGACACAGAACAGCAATATGTTACAGCTCCTCACTAGAGAGCATTTTTTAATTTGAAACTATTTACAAGGATAGTGGAAATGAAAAATATACATGCTCGTATGCCTTGAGGACCTTCTCAGACTACTTTAACTTATTCATAGAGAGGAGATAAAAAGTGTCCTCGCATAGGGCATATATGAAGCAGATCAAAGAATTAAGAAATTCCCCATGAGAACAGCTTATCTCATTACAGGATTTTCTGCACCTTTTTTTTTACAGGTTAAGGAGTGTTATAAGAAACTTTTAGACTTCTGCTGTGACCTCTTACATAGAAAAGAGACTACGAAACTAACATCTTGGTGTTTGCACACAGCGGTGTGGGTCTGTATGGTTTCAACAAATCTGCTCATGTGACCCAAACAGGAAACTCAGTGTCTATTTGGAGAGCCAGGAAACAAGTTAATCAAGATAGCAGGCTCTTAAAGTACAGTTTAGCCCTCTATAAAGTATTTTCAAGGTGAAACACAACTCACCAGCTATGCAACAAGAACTGGCAGAAGACATCTGTTTGTCTCAGTGTACAATAGCATCACCTCCACATTTGAGACAGACCTCTCCTCTCTTACGATGCAAAGCTTTGAGCTAAATACTAAAAAGATAGCTTGAAAGTAAATGTCATACTACCTGCATATGCAGGAGGTTTTCAGCACTGGTCATAACTAAAAAAATTATGGTCCCTTAATGAAACTGGAAAAAAAGTTAATAGAAAATTGAACCACCTGACACAGAACCTCACGATGATATACCTAAGTTTGCTTTCATTGTGCTATTTTCAAGGACTCCTCTATCTCCGCTCTGGATTTTAAGTCAGCTAATTCTATCCTAGAGAAAGGAGAATTACTCCAATTTTCTGTTTTGCTGAAATTTTCATCGTTACGCTCAATCCCAGTCTTTTATCACTGCTAAAAGACACTTATTAGCATAAACACTACTAAAAAAATAGAAATGAAAACAATGCAGAACTAGAAGCAGCACATAACTTAGGTTAACACCCATTCGCATTTCTCAGCTTGCAACAGGAATTTTTTCCTTCGCAAGCACTTAAGTTTTGCTACTCGCACTTGCTGCGTGCACTTATAACTTCTATGGGGTTTTGCATATTTTCCGATCAGGGAATTTTTTTGCTCTTTACCAATATTTCGTATTAAAAGGGAACAGCTGTGCAGGCATATTCTTCTTCTACTGGTCAGCAGGTCGGCTATCATTCATTTCAGCTTTTATAGACCCTGGTTTTAACAACTAGTGGTCGTACGTAGCGTTAAAACTGACAATAAAAGCTTCTAATTTCCTGATGGATCTAACTGTACACAAAGCAATTAACCTCTTAAAAGATCAGCACTTCCCATTTCAACTCTAATTTCAGAATTGGGTCCCAGTATCTGGCACTTAGAATTTGAGTGGCATCAAACTGATGAGATCATTAATTGTTCTTTGAAAAAAGAAAATCTGTATCAGATGTTTTAAGCAAAAACATTTGAATTCAACGTAACTGTTGAACAGACAGCACTTCAGAATAAACCTTTTGGGCATCTCTATTGATTTATTGCTGAATCAAACTAACTGCAAAAGCCTATTTCTTTGATGCTGTATTTGCACTACTGATCTTCAAAGAAGCTGTAATTTGGAAGTAGTGTTAACACAGCCAGGAGTTAAAGGACTGAGAATAAGACCTGGAAATAAACTCATCTCTGTTGCTCATTCAAGCTCCTCATCCACTGTAGAAATGCATCTGACAGATCATTACATCTGAGAGCCAGGAACACAAACATGGGTGGCTTATCTTGCATTTGCAGGTCTGATTACCCACAGATAAAGAGTAGAGGTGGATCCTGCACTGAGTCTACGGAATTTCCACTAAATACTGGAAACGTAAAAAGGCCAAAGCACATTCAAAAGAAGGACTAAAAGGGAGAAGGGGAAAACTTGAACAGGGCAGAGATTGCAGGCAAAGAGAGAACAAGACTTCAAGAAAAGCAACTTCTCCTGCACACAGCAATTTAGGAAGGAGGATGGACTACCCCAAGACTGGGCTACGATCCACTCAGAGATTTTGACAACACTAGTTTTTGTTAAATTTGAGGGATTGAAGCAAAATTAGAAAAGATTCTAGACCAATCCTAGACACTGACCATAGACAACACATTCTGTTATCCAAAAAGGGTTGAAATTTGCATTGGAAAGATTAATAAAGTGGAGATAATTGATTTCAATACCACAAACACTCCTGACTGTCTGAGCTCTCCATCAACAGTCCTGCTATCAAGCTTTTTTACATTACAGACCACCAAGGCCTGCTCACAACTAAGATATTCCTAGATATCGAATGTATGACACAACTACAAGTCAATCAATAACTTTTTTGTATTGGCATGCACCTAATTTTAGCGCTCCTTATGAGCTAGGATGATTCTTGCATGAATTGAGCAGAAAAACTTACTTTCGTGTTCTTCATGCACAACTACGTTCACACGATCAACACATGACTGGATATCGTTCCACGTGACAAATTCATTTCCTTCTGCGCGTGTTTGAGCTTTCAGTTTCAACAAATCATCGATATATCTGTCAAAGAACAAAAACCAAAACCAACTAACATCGCAAGAAGCCGGCTAGGGCACACACAACACAGCATGAGAATTGTACACAAAGTGGAAGAGGTAGCATGAGGGTTGAAACTGGAGCAAACAGGAAAAGGGGAAGAAGAGAAAGAGGAAAGGCTGTGTGCGGGATAGTCAGCCCAAATGTGAAACAATCGACAAAAGCACTAAAACACTGAATGAGGGTCCAGGGTACAGAACACGGTGGGTGAGCTGGCCTAGTATTAGTGACAACCTAATGGTACCAGAACACGGCTTTAATGTGAAATCCGTGAGAAAGCATTGAGAGACAGCGCAGAAATCAGACCAGTGAGAGACAGTAATCACAAAACGAAGATGCGAGATTAAATCAATACCATAATAAATAACGTAGAAAGAACGTAAAGTGCAAGAGGGGGAAAAAAATTTTAAAAAGTCATAGAATCTAAGCAACATTAAGGACAGACACGATTCCTTGAAATACCCACCTCTGAGAGTTCTCATCCTCAACGTTTGTAAGCCCCGTAACAGGACTGCTCAGTTGTTTCCATACCGTATTCACATCCCCTGAATCCAAAGCCCTATTAATCAGGGCCACAGAAGACAGCATCTCTACAGCAACAGATAATTCTGGATGGGTGAGGTTACCCTGCATACAAAGAGGACAACAAATTAATTCCACTCGCTCTTTACAAACTATTGCTGCATGCAGAATACAGAACAGAGCAGTTGTCAGAATAGACATAACAAAGCAAAGGGACAACCTTTATGACACAGAAGCAGAAAGATGAGTATCGTAAACAAAGCTAGAATACCAAGTAAGAGATTAAAGTAGAATCATCTGCTAGGGCCAAGTTGCTCAAGATTTAGGGATTAAACTTTACATCAGAACAGACTGAACACCAAATCAGTTCCATGTAGACTCAAGACAGGTTTGTTCCAGAAAACGCATTTAACGAAACAGACAAGGTAGACCTGGTGATCCATACCAACTTCTCTCTAATAATAGAGAACGTGGTACTTACTTCAGGGCTCTGTTGCTGCAAGGTGGCCAGCTCCCTTTGGTAAAGATCTGCAGCAAATGCATAAACCTCTGGCAACTGGGCCTCTGGATTCATCATTTCTGCCACAGTCTTCTCAGCATCACCCATTCGAATTGCAGAATTAATTTTGGCTACTGCTGCCAGCCCTAGAATTTCGAAGAGGTAGCATAAAGAATGAGGAAGGCAGACAGTTGAGACACCAGTAACAAGAGGACTTTTATTCTACTCAATAATCAGATACCTAAGAAGAAAAAGCATAACTCCCTTAGCTGCAGAAAATAAGTGAATCTTTCTGATCCATACTTCCCCAGTTAGTCATCTATTACTGCAGACAACTAAAATACATAATGCCTTCTTTAAAATAAAGCTCATGTTTAAAACCAGTTCACCTTTTTGCCTGGTTATCAAAGGATGGTTTCACCAGTTCAGTCTTCTGATAGTAAGAAGCCTCATAATTGCAATTTTTTTGATGGACAAGTAGTAGTAACTTTTTCTTCCCGTCAACATCTATCCTGCTCAAGGCAGTAACACGCACTCTAGAGTGGGTACACGTCGGCTAACTTTGAAATAGCGCGAGTAGGTAAACTAACGCTGAGCTCCATGCCGAACCAGTAAGGTACTTCAAAGGTAGCCACCTAGTTATTAGGCATTCACTATTCTCGTCTTGTATTCTCAACCCTCTCTCCCAGATCTCTAGTAGTCTCCTTTCTACCCATTACAAATTGAACTAATTGCTCCTCCACAGCCAGAACTAAACATTCTTCTCCAGAAGAGAGCTCTGCATAGCGTCAGAAGAATCAATCAAAAAAACAAACAGCCATTGTGATCTGCATTTTATTTGCTACCTGGTACTTAGAAACAGTTAAAGGTTCTGTATCTCAAACCCAGTAAGATTTATGTCAATGGTCAGCAGGTAACCTAGCTTTCACACCTCATGGAGCAACCCAGATTTCCATCACAGATCCATAGCACAAAAACTCATACAAACATTCTAGAAAACGAGGTTATTTAAAGTGGATGCAGAAGTTCCTTAGTATTTCTTAATATTTCTGAATGTTTCTTAACATTTCAAACGATATGCTGTTGTCTGCAGCAGTATTGTAAGAGCTGGGTAAAAGACGCTACAAATAACCAGGGCAACCGTGTCTTTGATGTTCTTAGCAGCCATGAAGTACTTAAAGAACATTCATAACTGTTTGAGAGAGACCTCACGTATCCCCACATAGACCCAAATATTCTGCTGTCTCATCCTTTTGATCACATCCACAGTCACTCTGCTGCGATAATTTCTGCTGATCCTTACTTTGCTGATACTGTTGAGCTGCCCTGTTAGCAGCATCCACTCCCAATTGCAACTCTTCCTTCTGCAGAGGACCTGTAAGGCCAGCCTGAGAAAAAAAAAAGAAACCGGGAGGGTGAAACGATGTCAGCTTATTCACTTCAAAGAGCTCAATAAAAAGGAAAAAACCCAGCTTTTCCTTACAACGCTCTAATGCCACATAGCTTCTGCAAACAAAGAATGCCACATATGTGAGGAAGATGGAAATTACTCACCAAATTCTCAGGTCATATGTTGAGAGACCCGTACGTGTACAACCTGATCCCTTTTACGGTATTAGAAGTGCAGTCCCGTGAACACAGCAATTAAAGGCAAGACCCAGCTTCCAAAATTATAAAACACTTAAGACAAAGGAGACAATTTTGTGGGAAAAGACTCCCTGTACGTGAGCAGCGTGCTGGTGCGAAACTAGTACTTGTGTAGTTTGCCATGAAGCGACACATTAATTAACGTTCCATTCTACCTCTGAGCAACGAAAAAGTGAGCAGAACATTAAAAATGGACAACGTGCAGTTTTGGATTATAAATACGCGCTCCTTGGACTATATGGTACCATGTGAATACAAACAGAAAATGAGACTGAGTGACTGGGGAGCAGGAGGGCTTGAATAACTTGGGTAGTAGCTATACAGGTCACAACCCTTTGTATAATCCACACACTAAAAATGATAATTCTCCAAAAGCATCACCAGACCACATTTATGTAACAAGACCTTTCCGTTACATTCTGGAAGAACATGCAATTGGACTTTGCAGTTTAGAAAACAGCTGAATTTATTTTTTGCAGCTACTAAAAAACTTGGTAAAAATCTTCCCAGTCCTATTTCATCCCTAGAGACACCTTTGGACAACTACAGAGAGCTTCTGCCACAACAAAGCTCGGTAGGACTTTTTAAAAAGCCCCCACTTTTCCTATTTTATCTTAATTGCAGGTCTCAAGAAACATAGCTTGTGAAGATCTTTCTTCAGAAATAAGCGACAAATCTGAATAGCAACAGCTGCGGGGCTAAGTCTGTGCTGAAGAAGTCCTCATACCCCCCACAGAAGGGTGTAACAGCAATACACACATCCTTCAGCTCTATCATTCACACCGAATCCGAGGTAAGGAACATTCACGAAGTATAACAGTACACTGGCTGATGGAAAGAGCATCCCAAACCAGCACATTCACTGTAAGGAATATCATTTAGCTATTGACCAAACAAATCTTGCATCACACACACACACACACACACAAAACCCCCACAAACAAAAACACTACCATCGAAATAAAAATAACTAAGTAAATAATCAAGAATGGCTCTGAATTACTACTGTATGCCTTTCAGATTGAGGGATCCTTCTGAACACAAAAAAGCTGCACTCCGCCAGAAAAAACTGTAACAGTCTACAAAAGAAAGGTATTATATACCTATATATATATTAAAACACGTATTGATGCAGATAGATTTTGAGGGAGTTCAGGGAAGAGGACGTGTTAAGTTAGTAGAAATGTAGGTCCTAATGACCCCAATGCAGAGACTGTCCAAAGTGAGAGAATATATCAGGTCACACGAGACAGGTACAGTCACACAGCCAGGCAGCTCCCATTGCAACTCCCATTGTATTCGGTCCTCCTCCATAATAAATTATATAGTGGTTGAGGAGTTGAATGAGCTGCACTAAAATCTGACAACAAAAGCACAGGGACCCTATTTAAAAGCTGCTCCCTAGTTAGGTACTACAACCAAGTCCCAGAAACTTTAAGGCTGAGAGTTTCTTCAGCCCCAGAAAGGTTAAAGTTCTAAGCGAGGCCACTTAGAAACACAGAATAGTCGATGGTAGAAGGAATCTCTGGAAATAGTCTAGTCCAAACCCCTGCTCTAGTGAAGGTTGTCCAGGACCTCTGCAGAAAAGTACCTGAGGGTCCTGGTGGACACCAAGTTGAACATGAGGGAGCAAGGTGCCTTGGTAGCAAAGAGGGCTAATGGTAGTAGGCTGCATTAGGAGTGTTGCCAGCAGGTCGAGGTAGGTGATCCTTCCCCCTACTCAGCACCGGTGAGGCCGCACCTGCAGTACTGTGCCCAGTTCTGGGCTCCCCAGCACCAGCGATACGGACATGCTGGAGAGAGTTGGAGGAAGGGTCACTAAGATGATTAACGGACCAGAGCATCTCTCCTATGAGGAAAGGCTGAAAGAGCTGGGACTGGTCAGCCTAGAGCAGAGAAGGCTCCGGGGGAACCTCAGCAATGCGTGCAGCTATCTGAGGGAGGGTGCAAAGAGGATGAAGCCAGGCTCTTCTCGGTGGCGCCCCGTGACAGGACAAGAGGCAACCGGCACAAACTGAACCACAGGAGGGTCCCTCTGAACATCCGGAAACACCTTATTTACTGTGAGGGTGACCGAGGAGTGGCACAAATTGCCCAGAGAGGTCGTGGAGTCAAAAACCATCTGGTCGTGATCCTGGGCAAGCAGCTCTAGGGGGCCCTGCTTGAGCAAGTGTGTCGAACAGGATGAGCTAACTGGAGACATCCCTTCTAGCCTTAACTATTCTGTGATTCTGTGTTCAGTTGAGCTTTTAGTATATCCGAGGATAGAGACTCCACAAGCTCTATGGTCAACTTGTTCCAGTGTTTGATCAGCCTCAGTAAAAAAAAAAAAAAAGTTTCTTCTTATGCTTAAGTAGAATTTCCCCAATTTTCAACTTGCGCCATTGCATTTTATGCTGTCACTGTGCACCACTGAGAAGCATCTCGCTCAATCTTCTTTATTCCCTCCCATCAGTTATTTGAGAGCCTTCTTTTTTCAAGACTCAGTAATCCCAGCTTTCTCAGCCTCTCCTAACATGTCAGATGCTCCAAGCCCTTAATCAATTTCTAAGCCCTCACTAGACGTGCTGCAGTATATCCATGTCTCTTGTCCTGCAGAGCCTTGGAACTGGGTGCAGTTGCCCAGCTGTGGTCTTCACCATGAGCAGAGGGGGAAGGATCACCTCCTTCCGCCTGCTGACAATGTTCTTCCTAATACATCCCAGGACACTGCTGGCTTCCTCTGCCACAAGGGTACATTCCTGGCTCTTGGTGAAGTCATTGTCCACTGGGACCCCATATCCTTCTTGGCAAAGCTGCTTTCCGGCCAATCTATCCCTAGTCTGTACTTGTGCATGAGTACCCAATGGTCCCTAACTTGATCTTCCTCTACTGAGGGGTAAGTCTTCCTTGTCCTATATTTTCCCACTGGTCTCAGAGGCTTGGGATTCCCAAGGGAAAAATCTTATCAGTAAAGTAAGAGGCAGGGAAAGTATTCAGTACCACAGCCTTTGTGTTCCCTGTCATCTGCTCCCCTGCCCCATTCAGCAGCAGTCCCAGATATTCCCTAGTCTTCCTTTTGCTGCCGATCTATCTATGTAGAAGTCATTCTCGTTGCCCGTCACGGTCCCCGTCAGATTCAGCTCCAGTTGGGCTGAGGCTTTCTTAACCCCACCCTACATGCTCAGACAGGATCTTTACGTTCCTCCTGAGTCACCTGACCCTGCTTCCATTCACCTCTTGTATACTTCCTTTCTCTGTGTGAGCTTTGTGGGAAGTTCTTTGGTTCATCCATGAAGGCCTCCTGCCGCTTTTGCCTGACTTTCTGCTCATCAGGACAGGCGATTCTCAAGCTTGAGGAGGTGATCCTTGACAAGTCAATGAGCTCTCCTGGACCTCTTTTCCAGGACCATAGTCCGCGGTATTCTTCCAAACAGATCCGTGAACAGGTCTTCAGGCTCTCCTGAAGGCCAGGGCTGTGATCCCACTTTTTACCTAGTCCCCTCCTCTCAGGATCCTCAATTCTATCATCACACTGTCTCATAGTCACGGCACCCAAGGCTGCCCTTGACTCTCCCATCTCCAACCACTTCTTCCTTGTCTGTATTGGTCCAGCAAAGGACCTTCCCTCATTAACTCCTCAGTTACATATGCCAAGAAATTATCACCAGCACACTCCAGAAACGTCCTGGATTGCTTGTGCCCTGCTGTGCTGCCCTTACAGCAGGTCAGGCAGTTCGAGTCCCCCAGGAGGACTGAGGCCTGTCAATACAAGGTATCTTCCACCTGCCTGAAGAAGGCCTCACCTACTTCCGCCTGATCAGGCAGTCTGCGGCAAAAACTCACCACAACATTGCGCACATTGGTCTGCCTGCTAATCCTGACCCATAAGCTCTCAACTGGTTCATCATGTGTCTCAAGGCAGAGCACCAGACATTCCAGCCGCTCTCTCACATAGAGGGCTAATTCCCCTCATCGCCAGCCTGGTCTGTCCTTTTTAACAGGCCTGTACCAGTCCATGGCAGCACTCCAGTTCTGGCAGCTCTGCCACTGCATACAGACCTCTAATGCCTCTTGTTCGTTCCCCACCCTGCACGCATTAGTGTGCAGGCACTTCAGAGAGGCACCTGGTCATGTTGACTTCTGAGGAAAAGGGTAAGAGATTCCCTTGTAACACTGGTCTCATCACTTCTGTACATATGCTAGAGATAGGTCCCCTTCAGCCCTGTCTTGTTGATTTCAGGGTGTCTCTCATCCACACTGCTCTACACCCTTTGCTTGCCAACCCAGCTGACCGCTTCCTCACTTGGACACATGATCACCCTGCCCTGTTGATTCCTACAAAAGATTAGACCACATACCTCCAACAGTTTGGAAACAAACAATTGTACGGGGTTTGATCGCCACCCAGAAGCTTGACATTTGTTGAGTCAACAGAAAATTCAAAGGGCAGTTTTGTGAGCAAAGCGGTGCGAATGGCATTGAGGCTCGCTTCAGGTTTGTCAGCACTGAGAACACACTCTGATTAGCTCCATGCTTTTAACTGCCGTCATTAAATACGCTGAACGACGCAATACTCAGCTAAGCAGTGGCTTTACAACAATGAATTGCGTATGATTACTGTGTGCCTGACACTGAGCGCTTGTTTCCCACCTACCAGCTCTAGCAATTTAAGACTTATACTAAAAATGAGGTCTGCTCCAGTACCTAATGATTTAACAGTGGTAAGGTTTAAAAGCCTTATGATAATGCATAGCTACCCTCTCCAAAATTAGACAGAAATTCAAACTTGACATTTATTCAGGGACTCAATTTAAACTGCCAGGCCTTACTACAGATTCAGCACTCTGATCGCTTGTCATATACTGCTTCTACTACAAACTGTGGTTCAAAGGCCCTAGGAACAGGTATGTTTCTTCAGCCTCTTACTGTAATTATGCGGTCTGAACTTTTCTAGGTCTTTCTACACTTCCTACAGTGCAAAAGCCTTCTCATCTCCTCCTCCCCGACAGCTCTTCCAGCAGGCACTGCTGGGTCATGTGATTGCATTTTCTACCTATGACATACAGGTGCGTATGCATCCACCACAGTGCCCAAGATCTAGGTTGTTGGAACTGTGTAACTGACTTGTCTGCATTTTCCCTGGATCCAAATGCACGCAATATCTTATTTGTCTACCTTGCTGCAGCTTTTAACAAAATCACTCATTCAGGAGATGCACTAGTAATAACCATCTTTGTATCAGCGTATATTTCCCCTATTAACATACATGACATTGTGATAATTGAGACGATGCTGGTTATAAAAGCTATTCCATATGTTTTATAAGCAGCATACATAAGCAGCCTGCACATAAAAATCAACTGAAGGGTTGGCTTGAAATGAGAAACTAAGTTAAACCTTAGTTATAGAATCATAGAATCATTTAAGTTGGTAAAGACCCTTAAGATCATCGAGTTCAACCGTAAACCTAACACTGCCAAGCCCACCACTAAACCATGTCCCTAAGTGCCACATCTACAAATGGTGTATGGTGGGATTCTCCACAGTGAAAGCAGTGTATGCTTATCTGATAGTATTTATAAAACACAAATACCCACATTCTTTGGGCACTGACAATAGTAAAATGAGAAGGAAGACGCACCTATATTATAATGGTTCTATACACACACAAGTTAGTATTTTAAGGTTTGGTGAAATTATTTTAATTATAGATACATACAAACAAGCACTATACTGGCCTTTCATATGCAGAGATGGAAACTAAATGATAAATATGCTTAGTATATGTTTCTGTCTCTTAGTGTTAACTTCTTCAAACCAAAACTAAACTGTAATGCAGGTATATAGCAAGTGATTAGCATACAGTGGTATGGTGCAAGGGTGGACGAGGGAAAACCGTATGAATCGGGGTAATCTAGATTTTTTCCGTACCTCCTGTTTCCGTTGTCTATCACTCAAAAACTGCTTGAAATACCAGTCACAATTTTCTCGTAGCAATCCTCGGAGTCCCAGGGCTGGTGTTGCCAAAGCTTCGTACAGTGCTAATGCATCGCCTCGTTCCAAAGCTAGGTCAATCTTTGATATGGCTGCATGTGCTAGGAACAGTAAAGCAGAGTTCTGAGAGAAACATTAAATGAGGCAGTCCCACGGTTTATATAACCTACTGCTCAGAAAGAAATACTCTTAGACCTGATGGATAGCAAGTTAGGTATGCAATCTGAATGGAAGACTTCCAAAATCAATTGCAAAGTAGTACTTGTAAAAGGGGCTGAAGGTTGGAAATAGCATGCATTACTCAAGATGAAGAATTGAGGGGGGCAGTGACACGGACAATCCATTTCCTAAAGGGCGGGCAACAGAAGACAAAATGAATTCAGCTTATGACTATGTACTAATGAGTAAAAAAACCCAACAAACCAACCAAAAAACAACCACACCAAACTGAAAAAAACCCCTAAACAAACAAACAAAAAAACCCCAAAAAACCCCCACAGCACCAAGAAAATTCACAAAACCGGGGAGCTGCCTTCCACTTTTGTTAGCATTACAGAAAGCGAGGAGGAGTACCGGTATAATTTTTAAGTACTCTTTTAATTAAGCCTATTACTTTAGCATGATACCTACTGTTCACTTTATTGATGTTTCCCTGAATCTCAGCTTGAGTCAGAAGTTCTTCATACACATCTCTCTCTCTCTCTGAATTTTCTGAGGCAATCTGAAGATGAAATAAAAATTAATCAGTGTTTCTACAGTTTCCTTTGCCCTCATAGATCTTCTCATTGAAAAGGTCAGGGAGGATAACCATATACAGAGCTGTAACAGGTCATAGATAGGCTACCTTCACACACGCAAAAAGAAGCCCTAGAAGTAAATACATATAAAGTATACTCACTCTCTCATGCAGACAGCCTAGAAACGGCTTATTTCAATGCAATGGCTCTATACAAACGCACAATAGAGCCCCGGAACGTAGAAAGCAGTACACAGCTAGGCATTTGATATACAGCGTTCTAAAACAACGCTGACCCCTTCTGAAAGCATCAATCAGTTTTGGTCATCATTTCATTGTCAGGAAATAGTATCTATATTGTATGAAAATAGAGGGATAGCACTCCCAACATGTAAAGGCTGATGTGAATTCTGTATCTATGCAGCCCACATTTCAGATCGCTAAACAGAGTAACACAGCTAACTGCTGCCTGTCTTCTACTATAGGCAGAAAGGTTACTGGGTAACACCACCAGGAGTAAATCAACCTAACACTATACATATAGGACTTTAAACACACATTCTGTGAATTTCCCACAGTTTACACTGCAATACAAGCAAACAGGTGGTTTGAAAGAAGAATTGATCTACCCTGTTTCTAGCATTCTCCATCTTATCTTGCTTTGCTCTGTAGAGTGTGTCTTGGTAAGTGGATTCCAGTTGATCATCAAGATTTACTAGCATGGCATTAGGGTTCTTCATTGCCGTAAGTGTGTCAGCTGGAACCTGATGGTCGATTGCTTCGTTAATGGCAATGACAGCAGCATGTACTGAAAAACAAGTCGCAGTCTGCCAGTTAGTCCCAAACACAACAGCTCTGTTCAAAATTGAGAACTTAACTGGAAAAAGCAGAAGAATTATCTGGAAATTAACTGGTCAGGAAAAGAACTATCAAAGTATCTCTTGTTCCATCATGGCTTTCTGTTCTTGACAAAGAATGGCAGCCTACTTCCTACTATGATACTCTAGCTAGTCAAATCATCATGTTCCAGAAATAAAATAAAAATACACAAGGGAAAGAAGAAAACTCTCTTCCCAGTCTTCCAAAAGGCCTACCAAAAGGACAGTACTGTCTTGGAACGGGGCATTAAAACTAACGCTTTAAAAAAAAAAAAAAAAACAAACAAACCCCACAAAAAACCCACAAACTTATCTGCTGATTTGAATAATCACATAAAGCTAAACGCCATTTTTTCTTACATGCTGCTTCATCCACAGAAAGTTCATTTGCAAGAATTCCTCCAATCTTGCTGAAGGCAGGCATCTGAATACCATACTTCTCCAGTTCAAGCCTCATATTACTGATTTCCTCCTCTGAAACATACATGAAAACAGTGTTATGCAGGCTTAAACACATTAGGAACCAGTACTGCTATACAAACTGCTGCTATAAAAAAAAATTAGATTAACTACAATAAATTACAATTACTGTTTTAATAATATTTTGAATATAATGCAGTAAGTGAAACAAAATATAAACTGATTGACATTTTGCACACTTTCCTAAAATCTACATTTCTCCCAGAAACTCACATGGGAATATTCTGTAGTTTTTCTCACTAGAAAACAACACACGACTCTCATGAGGAGCTGGAAACAACTCCGTTATTCTGAATTGCCTCAACTACAGCTGCCAACAGGTCAGGAAAATGCACAGGCAGTATTTTAGCATTCTTGTTTCCCCCCCAGACAGACTATGCTGAGAAAAGCGAATGGAAGATATCGAGACATGCTGTTGATAAGTACCATACAACTCAAAATGAGAGTTGATAGTTTAACATTTTATAGGTACAATCAACAACTGTTTTGAGGAAAATAAAGTTTATACACATTTTAAACCAGATCTGCACCCTCAGGTAGGAACCTCACTAATGCAAAACACAGAATTTGACACTTTTGCAAAAATCAAGGAACTGAAACCTTCAGGAGGCATGTAGACATGAGCCTTTGTTCTAGAACTTCCTGCAGCAGATCAGCTGGCAAACTCTTCTTCAGCTGATGGCACCTCTACTTTAAACTGCCAAGGGAGGTGAGAACTGTTTACCAAGTTCCAAACTGAAATCACTCCCAAAGGGATAGAGGCAAGGTTTAAGCATCTTACAACAGTGGCAAAAAGTTAAGGGGCTGTTATTCATGAAAGTAATGGTTAGAGCACTGATGGCTATTTAACAGCCTGGCTCAGAAGCACCCAAATCAAATCTTCTTCTTAAATTACTAGAACTCCTCACAGCCATTAACTTTGAATTTAATTTGCATTTAGGCTATCAGCAGTACCAATCCTGTAACTGATCTATACAATGTCCAGTAGAGTATGAGATAAAGGCAGCACACATATCAGCACTTTTTTGTTGTTGGTTTGTCGTTTGTTGCTGGGGGTTTTTTGGTTGGTTGTTTTTTTTACCTGTGAAGTCCACCTTCCCATATAAATCCTGAATCTGGGGGGCGAGACCCAGTTTGAACAGGTACAGGCTAGAAAAGAAAAAAGCAAGTAATTACAACTAGTAATTTTTCCTTGTGGTTCTGACAATGATACAGATAGTTTTAGGAGCTATAGATTCAAGGAGCCACTCAGGTAAGCCAATGTAACAGCTCATAATCACCAAGAGGGTGAGCCGACTCCTCTCTTCCCCCCTCTGTTCCACCAGTCTGAATTCTTCACAGAATTACAGAATGGTTAAGGATAGAAGGGCGCTCTCAAGTTTATCTTGTTCAAACTCCCTCCTCAAACAAGGTCACATAGGACCAGGTTCCCCAGGATCACGACCAGATGGCTTTTGACTCCACGACCTCTCTGGGCAATTTGTGCCACTCCTCGGTCACCCTCACAGTAAATAAGGTGTTTCCGGATGTTCAGAGGGACCCTCCTGTGGTTCAGTTTGTGCCGGTTGCCTCTTGTCCTGTCACGGGGCGCCACCGAGAAGAGCCTGGCTTCATCCTCTTTGCACCCTCCCTCAGATAGCTGCACGCATTGCTGAGGTTCCCCCGGAGCCTTCTCTGCTCTAGGCTGACCAGTCCCAGCTCTTTCAGCCTTTCCTCATAGGAGAGATGCTCTGGTCCGTTAATCATCTTAGTGACCCTTCCTCCAACTCTCTCCAGCATGTCCGTATCGCTGGTGCTGGGGAGCCCAGAACTGGGCACAGTACTGCAGGTGCGGCCTCACCGGTGCTGAGTAGGAGGGAAATATCCACTAAGCTGATTCGGCTTACTAAAATGGTGTTTATGTATTCACTTGGAGCCTGATGAGAAATGGAACTGCTACAAAGGACGGATGAATCCATACATCTAAGGACAAATGGCTCTGTGGAAAGAGAAGTAATTCCTCTCCTTTTTGCCTGTTGTGCCAGCTCAGCACAGATCACAGAAGTGTACCCTCTATTAAAATATCTGATTATACAGGAACATTAAAAATGAACTATTAATAAAGCAAATATTCATTCCTCTGATAAACTCAGCTTTAACGTGACTAGAAAACAGAAGGTAAGCAATTCCATCTTTATGCCTGACCTCACCATGTCAAATCTAAATCTCCAATCTTTATAAGTCTAAGTAGTTGGGTTTTGGTTTTGTTTTGGTTTTGTTTGTTTTTGTTTTTTTTTTTTTTTTACAAAAACAAACCACAAACGCTAGGCAGGAACTTTTCTGACCTATGGACCGTCAACAAAACTGCATTCTAGATCTTTATTTCTCATCTGGAATATACTTCGGCACTAAGCCTGAAAAACGAACAAGTTCTTAGAAAAACATCCTTTTCCATATTTATATTTACTTGTCAGAATTAATCTTCTTTCCTTGATAAGTAAATTGTTTCAATGATAAAATCTTAAGGAGGCTGCCTTTGCAGAGAAATTGGCTATGGAACATTACAGCCAAAAAGGTTAACAATTGGAGAAAATTAAGTAATATGAAAAAGGTATTATTAGATGAAAGATTGTGACCTTTACAGCCTTAACTACTGTAACTGTTTGCATGTATTATTTTTACTCCCTGAATTAATTTTCTTTTCCTAATATATGATCTAGAAAGAGTACAGCAACAGCAAACTCAATTTTCTTGGGAAGCTTGGTAATTGTCCACAATTCAGACTACTGTGGGGGAAGGGGGTGGGAACAGCCAGGATATAATAAAAAACATGTAACAGGAATACGTGCCAGTCAACTCCTGACATAAAGTAGCTACAATAGCTGTCACAAAGCTGCCAGCGAGGGAGGAACTTTGCCATAACCTAAACAAAAAGGAGCACTGGTCTCGATAGTGGCAGTGTACTACACCACAGGTCTACTCCTCACTGTTCTATAAACTCCAAATGACTTATTCTTCTACAGAAATAACTCATTTTAGATCTAAAGTTGGGATCAAGCTCACTTCTGTAAATAATAATTTCATCTACAGCAATCTGAAATATCAGATAACATTCAGATAAACGCAATCTATCTCTATGGATTTCACACTGGCAACAGATCAAAGAGCAGAACAAGCCATTCTTGAGATCTGAAAATGAGCAAGCAACAAATGGAGACCCAAATGTACACAATCCAGCACTCAATCACCTAGTAAATTCTACAAAAGGAATTATTTTTAAATAAAAATCTCAACATGTTCCAAAAGCCACACTTGCATTCCAACCAGCTAGCCAGGGAAAAAACAAACCAAACAACAAACCCTCCCCCCGTCCCCAAAACAAAAATGCATGCAATGTGCCATCCTGTCAAATTGAAGAGCAAAGCATCAACAAATGAATCCTCCCAGTTTTCTCAAGAACTGGAATTATCCTACCTGGTCTACGTTAGATTTTAAAATTTAAGAGACCTTCCAACAACGGTTCCTGTTTGATCGCTTAGTGTGGTCATCAAGATACACATACTGCAGTACAATACCGCGACCACACTGGCTTTCATTCAGTGATCTGACTGATCCCTAGATAAACTAATATTTTCCTTTCTCATGAACACCTTTTAGGGCTTCAGGCTTTCCTTTAAGCCCCAAAATGTGTAGCTCTGCCTCAGACAGTAGAGGGGGAGGGTGAGAACTGGGATGATGAGGTAGTAATCACAACATACTTGACTGGTTCTTTTTCCCTCAGCATCTCTGTTGGCCACTGACCAAGGCAAAATACTGGCTTCACGGATCTTTGCTCTGACCTGGTAAAAAATTCATCCTCATCCAGCCCTCAGTTCAGTTATCTCCCCTCTTGCCTTTCAGCTTCGCAGAAAGACTTCAGAAGCAATTAGATTTCTGCCTAGCATGCCTTACCTGAGTGCATGAATACAATAGATACAGCGTGGCATGTTCTTGCGATCATAGATATCTGTAGTTTCTGGGTAGAATATCTAAAGATAAAACAAAGTTAGCAGTCTGAATTATACTCACTCTATATAGCCAAATTGTGTAACTGTGATAAGCCCAATTCTTCTGCAGCACACTAATGAAACAGCCCACAAAACAAAACTGTTCGAGCTTCTCTGCCCTGGCCCAACATTTCTCCTACTTGAAGCGCCAATCCTTCCTTTTGTTTCTACCACCCAAACCAGGGCTCCTCTTTTCCATGGATGACTACACCCTTTCTTTTGTGTGCCCACCAAGTTACTGGGTCATGAGGTATTAGCAAGGACTTTGGTGAAAACTGAGAGATGAAAAAAACCACAACAGAAGAGAGAAAAGAGGATTTTGTTTGGACTAAATGGGGTTGAGAAGCAAGAGAAGAGACAGTGACAAAGGGAAACTGAGACCAGCACTGAAGTGCTCTGCATACTACGTTTTCAGTTAGCTGGACCCAAAAGCTTCCAGACAGTCTCAAATGCAAAGCTCTTCAAAGTTTAACACAAGGGGCTAATACTGGAAGCGTCAATTCATTCAGAAGTGCTGACGAGGTACGTTACTTTCTAGTTATTGGAAGGTTCCTTGCTGTTGCCTATGAGCACAAAACAGCACTGCTCTATCTGTAAAGGCAAAAGCTACTGAAGGACCCCCACAATTCCACATCAGTTCCCTGGCTCTTCTGCATGGGAAAATACTTAAAGCACCATTATCTCTTTGTCAATGTACTGGACCCCAGTATCGTTTCTTTAACTTAATCTCCTCACACATTTTTTTAAAATCTTTCCTCATACCTGGCACTTAACTTCTCTCTGTCTAGCTCCCTCCTCATTTATTTTCACCTAACAACATTAACAGCATATTTCAGTATTTCCCAATCCCAAATTTGTTACTGTAAGATCATGATAAATATCAGCAAGGCTCAACTGGTCAATCTCAACAAGTTATTTGAAAAACTTTGCCGAAAATAAAGCATTCAATTTGCAAGCATGTACGCAAAGAAAACATACATGAGACTAAACTACGCAACACTGGTTTTGGTGAGACTAAGCATAACATGGCTTACAAGAAAAAAAACCTATGCTAAAAAAAATTTACTTACTATCCATTTATGCAACTTGACTACCAGCACAACACTACCACAGTTCCACATATTTTCAGGCAACAGTGTTTATTAGCTCAGAGGAGTTTATTTGGCCATTCCCCTAGTGAAGCCAATAATTTATATTTGATTAAGCTACACTGGGAACATTTCAAGTTGACGTGAAAATTTCGTAGGGAAACCTGAAGAAATGGAGAACATAGTATTTTCTGTTGCGCTGCTTCTTTTAACATAGATTTCTAAAAAAAACTTCCACAATCAAACTGTAGCTCAGGTATTGCTCAAAAGAATGCATGGCAAGAACAATGTAATGCAGATGTTATGCAAGATTAGTGATATTAAGGATATGGTACAGAAGGAGGAATTATTTTGCTCCTAATCATTCCCACACACATACCAGAATGAAATCTTTCAGCAAGTTTTAGGAGAGAATTTCTATAGGGACACAAATCCAAAAAAATTAAGAATTAACTAAATTAAGCATGCTGATTTTTGCACAACGGCAAATGCTTCCACAGAATGTAAAGCTTTTCTGTGACTATTTATTTATCTGCACGTACAGCACAGAAATTACCTTGGGGAGACCAATCTCAGCCATGGCATTCAGCCACTGGATCACATTATCTGTGTGCCGGAAGTGGAGACCAGTTGCCTGAAATAAAAATAGGCAGGAACAAGGGGGAGGGCAGTAAGAAACAAGATATCATAGCTGCCAAGAACAGCAGGGAGGTTCATTAAGACAGATGGTGAAAACAGTACTCTTACAGAAAACAAGTCAGAACTCTTCCATATGCATTTATATTGACTGTTTATGACAAGTTCTTTCACATGAGTGCAAGCTCAGATATATGTGCCCCATCCCTGGAAGTGTTCAAAGCCAGGCTGGATGGGGATTGGGGCAACCTGGTCAAGTGGAGGGCGTCCCTGCCCATGGCAGGGGAGTTAGAACTAGATGATCTTTAAGGTTGCTTCCAACCCAAACCATTCTATGAATTCTGTAAAGCTAAAAGTCTACCCTCCCTCACTTAACCAATGTTCTAGAGTGAAGGTGGAGTTCCTCAGCTAATACTAATATAAACTAACTTTCTGCTTATTTGCTCGGAGTATCTCCATGTGCGCATTTTCCCATTTTAGTTGTCTACCTAAAGCAGTATCTATGGCCTACAGCTCTCACCTTATATCTAGTCTGTTCCCTATCATAGATTTTCTTCACAGAAACCACTTTAGGGGAGAAGAAGTTTCCAAGTTTGGCCAGGTAGACTCCATTTCTCAATCCTTCTTCCAGCTCCGTTGTGGGAGGCAGCTCCTCATTCAGACATGCCTCCATCCATCTGGAAGTGCAAGAAGAACAAAGTTGGTCACATGAGTATATTTCCAATTTATGAACACAACCCCATGCTAAACAAGTTTCATGCTGCTACTGCTGTCATACTCCACCATACTATTTACTTAGCATTAGGGGTTGAAAGTGTTTATAGCACTAACACACAATCTGTGTCATTAAAATGCTAGTCAGTAACACTTGAGACAAAAAAGTACGCAGTCCAGTAGCCAGAGTTTCACAAGTAATTAAGATACCAACTCACTGTCATGTTTCTCCTTCAGCCCATGATTTAGCTGGTACTGGTCTATACACCGTGGCCAACCTGTCCCTTTAACTGACTTAAATCTTCCTCTTGAGTACAGGCTTATCTCACAAGCATTTCTTAACTAGCAAATACTTAATGAGACTAGAGCAGTTTCATGACTTTGTACCACTTATTCAAGCTCTTTCAGCTGATCCCATAGAAACACCCTACACTGTTGTCATCAAGTCTACCTTCCTGACCTATATATTTTCTCCCACCCTACTATACATTTCAAAATCAGGGGAAAAGTTCTGGAATGGGCATTCCTATCCTCATAACAATTCATTTTCCCTTATCTTATTTCCTTCCATCTCATTTAATGGTGCCACAGATCCTCATGACAAAAACAAAGATTACAACAGCAAATAATTTAAAAGTCACTGTTCTCAAAACAGAGGTGCACCTTGATATTTCTTCTGTACAGAGCTACCACAGGCTGTATACGGCAAGCTCAGATTCTTCCAAAGTCGACACACTCCCTGGCTGTTCTTTTTTCTCTGAAAAGGGAGCTGCACAGCTATGGGCTACTTTCTAAAGTGTTTTCCTTAGATCATGCCTCACTGGCAGCTAAAGTCTAAAGCTCTTACAGGACGGATGAACCTTGAATCAATAAAGATCACAGAAAAGTGGCTTTCAAGACAACAGTAGCCTAGATAGCAGTAGCCCATATTAGAAAACAGAGCCGACACTGCAACATAAGCGAGGTTAACAATTTGGCACATGGGGATGAGGAGTCCGCATTACTTGGACTGATCTTAAAGACAGGCAAGTAGAAAACCCTGCTTGAACTTCAATGAACAGAATTTTAATATTCTAAATACCGTTTCAGATGCATACATAACTGTAAACTATTTAGTTCCATATTAATCCAGGCAAAATAACAGGAAAACACCGTACTGGATGCAAGTGATAACACATTAAATGAATAGTTGTAGTAAATTAAGACAATTTCACAGAAATCAGTCCTGTAAAACACACCTGGGAAAACTACGTGGCTCTCTAACCAAATTAAACTGCAGATATTTCATGTCTGTGAGGCTTCATCCCTTGTAATATTCTGATTAAAATCAAGCACTGTACATACATACAAAAAAAAGCTCATATATACTAAGAACTAACAGACATCTCCAAGCAGTGTTTTCATGGGGATTCACTGAATTGGTGCTGTTTCCAACGCATTTTGGCATAGATGCGTGCTATGCCCTGCTCTTTCAGTTTTCCAGGAAGTAAACACAAAAATTGAGGCTGACAAAATTGGAGAATTAGAGGATAACACCAATATTAGCATAACTGTAACCTATAATTAGCACACAGGTGGTCACAGCTTGAATAAGAACAGGATTGTTCAAATAGCCTAGGCTTTAGACATGGTTAAATATTAGGTCATTTTGACCTAGCGTATCTACAGACTGGAGATTACATCCTAAAAGACAACCGTGACACTGAAAAATGGGTAACGAGTACAGCAGACATAATGAATTTGAAGTTTAAAGCTGTAAGGCCTAATGTTACTGTGGGGTGTATACAAAGGGGAGCGGTAATGTCAGGCACTACTATTCTTTTGTATGCGACACTGAGGAGACTAACCTTGTCACATTTTTTTCAAACTGGAGAGCAGGAATAAGATAGGAAAGACATTTTTGATTAGCTAAAATAATACTTCACAGTGAGAAGCCTGAACAACACAGTGCATGCTGTTTGTTGAAACAAAGTCTGAGAAGCAGTTTGGTGCTCTGATGGTCCTTTGGTAGCAGACTGAAATCGGATGACTGAAACTGTAATCACTGACATCAGCCTGCTCCACCTTGTCTGATAAACCACCAAATCCAAGGCAGGAGCACATGAACTACACGTGAATCAACTTCCGAACCATCAATTTTCAGCCCAGCATGCAAAGCTTAATGGAAAGAGCTAAATATTATTTAACCTGCAATATCTGAGATGATGACAGAGTAAGTGACAGTTCTTTCTGACCTTAACAAGAAAATAATACATGATGATTTTTTACAGTAATTTAGAAAAGTAGTATAAACATAAAATTTAATTTGCATTTTGGGGATATTTTTGCACAGTTTACTCTTGATCTCAAATACAGAACACTGTAGCAGTACATGACAGAGATGAGATGCATTCAAATTCACCACGGCCAGTTCTTCATCTTTCCTGAGAAGGCAGTAAACTGCATTTCTAATTACAGAAGACAGGTAGGTGTTAGTGAAAATGAAAAATCTCACAGGCTGCAATATTTTAACAGTCGAAGGACAGACAACTGACTTGTGCGGATATGCAGTCTTAGACCATCTTCTTGTCTTGCCTGTATTCAGTTTCAACTATCTCTAGGGTTTACTTTTTTTAAACCCCCAACAGAGATGGTCTGTTTCTCTACCACAGCTCCTCCATTTTCATGTCTGTCAGCATAAACAGAATGCTTGCTAAAACATACATTTCAGATGAACATACATCTTCACTACTCGAACTCAAGAGGAATGCCAGTCAAGTTCTCATATCTGAATCTATTACTTCTCCATCTCTCTCTACTTGAAATGTTAGTATACAATGCAGTCTCACAGTACATAAAGTAGCCATATGCCTTTTAAGATAAACAAGTCGGTGTTCTTAAAACAACAAAAAAGGCGTAACACTAGTGCTTTGTTCTTTGCTCTAATTCTGTATTTGCTTAAAGGTACAATTCAAACACATCTATTCAGCTCAGCTGCCACTAATCCTCAGACCACCTCTCCTATTAACACAAGTTAAAGTCAGCTGTAGCAATCCCAATGCCTACACCCAAGAGCATCTAAAAACTGACTGTAAAGCAAATACAGCATAAAGTCCTCAAATTTTTAATTCATCCCTTGCACTTCTGTTTGAGGGGTTTTTTTTAAAGATCAAATTCCTGATGCTGTTTTCTTGCTTGCGGATTCTGCAGCAGCCAGCTATGCTTACAGCCTCACTGTTGAAAAAATACTCATGATTCAATAGAGGTTTTACAATCAGCTTGATTTCACCGCTGTTTCTTTGGTTATTCAGATTGTTTTCAGTATCTGCATTCCTCTCCAGGTAAACATAGAAAAATGTGAAGTTACTTCAAGAGAAAAAAACTCACCAACATTCCATAGCTGCTCATCATAAAGTACTTACAATCAGCCACTATTACAGTCACCAAATCTCAGTTCTACTGATTCTTCCATCTAAATGCAAACAACTACTCAATTTTAAGACCCATCCTCTTTGCCCAGGAAAGCCTTTTCCTCACACTTGGCTTCTCTACAGCTCCAAGCAGAGGTGGCACCTTTGAAAAGCTAACACAAGCAAGAAAAAGGTGCCGTGAAGCTTTTCAATGAGGTTACCACAACAACGAATCACAGAAACAGGTCAGCAACTAGATGTCTCCAACAGACACAGCGATGGAGATTTCTGGAGAGCCTGGAAGGGGGGAGAAGAGAAAAGGAAACCCACACATTTCTCAGGAACTAGCGTTCAGAAAAATCAACAGCAAGAAACAGTTTTATGTTCCTACTGACAGCCCTCCCACAACAGGGAGTGGTTTTCTGCAGGAAACGGGACACACCAGATTCTTCCAGCTTCTGCTGGCTTCTCCTTCTCGTGCTGTCTCACTTACTTCTGGTCTTTCCCAACCCCCAAAACTAGAATAAATTTTGTAATTAACATCTCACAAAACTCTTCATAAAATGTACAACATGACAATTGTTGCCTCTGGTCTGAACGACAAGATTATAAAGGCTGCGTGCAGAAACTTTCAATCAGCAAATGACTGGTTGCTGATTGAAAGTATAGCTGTTGGGAATGGCTGAGACAAACTTCACACAAAAATGACTAGGCTCAAGCACTACTGAAGAAGGTGTTACTTGAAATGGGACACTGCAACACTACATTTGGGGGGGGGGGGTGTTAGAGGGAGAAAAACGTCATGTTCCCCATCCTCAAAAGAGTCCATGCTCTGCGGAAATTAGGAAGTATCCTTTCATATTCTGGAGAAGCATCTAAAATACTATTTGGACAGGCATATAAAAATGACATTTCCAAGCCTCAGGTCTCACACACTCTTTGTGGGTTCTCCTCACCTTCCTAAAAGCTTCGAGAAGTCAGAGGACTGATTTATGTGCCCTTTGATAGCACCTGACTAACTGGAAATGATAATTAGTCTTACTGCCTGGTTTATTCACAGAATCACAGAACAGCCCAAGTTGGAAGGGACCTTGAAAGATCATCTGCTCCAACCTCCCCTTGGGAAAGGGAGCCTAGATGAGATTATCTAGCACCCTGTCCAGTTGCATCTTGAAAACCTCCAGTGATGGGGACTCTACCACATCCCTGGGGAGGTTGTTACAGTGGTTGATTGTTCTCACTACAAAAAAATTTCTTTCTTGTATCAAGATGAAACCTCTCCCGGTGCAACTTGCACGCATTGCCCCTCATCCTCTCCATGTGGCTCCTTGTGAAGAAAGAGCCTCTGTCCTCTTTGTAACCGCCCTGTAAGTACTGGACAACTGTGATGAGGTCCCCCGTCGTCCCCCACCCCACCCACCCCCCCCCCAGCCTTCTCTTCTGCAAGGTGAAAAGACCTAACTCCCTCAGTGTTTCCTCATAGGGCAGGTTCTTCAGTTATTTGATCATCTTCATGGCCCTCCTTTGCACCCTCTATTCATATATGAGAAAGCCACCAGTTAGCCATCAAACACCAGATGATGTGCAGCCTGTGTTCTCTCCCATCTTGTCTTTGAGCTCCTTGCCACCTAACTCAGGAAAACAATAGGAAGACTGTTTATGCAAAGCCCGTAAGGTACAGAAAACAAACAGAACCCGAAGGACATGTTAAGGGAGTAAGGAACTGAGTCAAAGTACAAGTTACAGAAAGCAAACCAGTTCAACAAGTTTTGATAGGAATTCAGTATTCAATGTGAAAAGCTTACAAATCTGAGGCAGTAAAGGGACGGGAGTGCAGAAGGCATCAACTCAGGACACATACAAGTCATAGACGGCAGGGGCTACACGTCAGAAGAGTTCCAAATAAGACATAAATCAAAATACCCCGTATTAGAGAAGCTTCCACAAGCCAAAGGATGCTCAGTCCCTCTAATCCAAGTGAAAACAGTATTAACAACCTCATTGTTATTAATAATAAGTTAATAACCTTACATTTAGTACTTCAGATACAGTGCCTTTAAACAGTAAGTAACAATTTTGAAGTGGAAAAAGTATATATAGGAAGCTGCTAATTTGAGCTAAGTTTAGCCTGGAAAACATTAGCTTTCCTGCAAGCTTCTCAACAGTCTCCTATAGTAAGAGAGTTAGTACCACACTTTCCTTTCTAATGTGACATAAATACAGTGTTTTGTGACTTAGACTGTCATATTTCCTCAGGTTAATTTTATAAATAGGAATGCAAACACTCTCCTAAAGGGATTAAAAATCAAGCTGGTTGCCACAGCTTCTTCAACAGAATGTTCTCAAAGAAGCCTCTACTGCAAATGAAGAATTGTGGATTATAGACAGTTAAACCGAGAGAGCACTTTAAATCCCAAATAAGACACCATTACACTGTGGAGTGCAGCCTGAGCCCAAGAAAAGGGGGGCATGCAACCCAAAGCAGGATGGGGAGCCTGGAAAAGCAATAAGGAGTAGTGTTTACCAGGAAGAAAAGGTTTCTGGGAACACCTGGCCAACTTCTGTACGTGAGCTACAAGAAGAAACTCATTCTCCTGCAAACTACTGTTTCCCTGGGGTTTGCTGCTTTCCTCTCAAAACTTAGTTGTTCTTAACTTTAAGTTCTAGAAAAATGCAGACAGCAACTGAATGATAGAGAAAATACAATGTAATTTTAAAAATTCTGGACCATTATCCAAAAGATACTGTAAAACAAATCAAACACTATTCTCTTCCCCTGTCCCACATGGCTGCATTTCCTGTGCTGCTTCAACCCAACCTTCACAGAATCTCTGAGGCTGGAAGGGACCTCTCGAGATGTAGTCCAACTCTTCCCCGCCCCCACGAGCAACCCTTTTCCCCATTCCTTCTGAGAGGGGCAAGAGCTTTCTGTAATGTCATTTGCATGTATTAGATCACTACAACCAAAGACTCCCCAGAGGGCACAGAGCTACTCAAACCCTGGAAGAGTCCAAATGCTAGCAATAGGAATCATAATACCCTCCCAAGAACCTTATTGGGGCAACAAAAAAACCCCACCCAATTTGTTCAACTTAAGAAGACCTAAAAGGAAAGTAGAAAGGACATGGTACTGAATTATTTAAAGCCTTGCCCAAGGACACAGAGGTAGTGAGTTCTCTTTAAGCATCTCTATAAAGTAAGATAAATAGCCCTTAATTAGAACATAAGCTGTCTCAATGCACTCATACCTGTTTCGACAGGTTCCTAAGTGGGTGTTAATGTAACTACAAAACCAGGGCAATTTACATACAATAATACTCCTGCTTGGTGCGGCACTGCTTAACCATTTGCTAGGCCAGAGGACAAAGTGATGGTTTCAGAAAGCATTATGCAGTACCTTTTACATTTAAAAGCTCACATACTCAAATTTAACACCTAGCATCCTTAAAATGCAGAAATAAAGGCAGAATTTCCAGAGGAACAAGAGGAAAGCATTTTTCAAGTCCCACGGGGCGGGGTGGGGAGCAGAAAAGAGGGGCAAACTGATTGATGGGCAGCAACCTCTACTCACTTTAGACATTAGGCATTAGAACAATATGCTCTCAATAAGCTTTTCACAGAAACCTTTAATTCTTTTTTTGCTACTTCGGCAGTTTCCCCGATGCTCCCTCCCTCTCACCAGCACAGAAAAGGTAATTTTTAACCCAGAATCCATTTTTCAATCAAATTTCATCACATGACCACACAGGTAATGTTGGACTCTCCAATTTTACTGAAGCTAGGTCAAATTAAAGTAGTAATTACACCTTTCTAATCAGTGAGTCCTACTGCTACGAAATGCAGATCCCCCTCCTAGAACAAGATCCTTGAATATCTACATGCACGTACCACCATCAGCTGCAATTTAGAGCCAAGCCTTCCCGGAGAAGGCAGGACAGTAAAAATGTAACAGCAGGTATTGTCAGGCAGCTAGTCTCTCAAGTAAAGCAGTCTTCGAACTTTTAAAGGAAACATTGCTCCATTAGCCAGGATTTGAAAAAATTAACATCAGTCATCTCAACTACCAACTTGTTATCTCTCCCCCAATACAGCATTATCAAGGATTGTGACAAGTTACACAGAGGTGTCCTATTTTTTCAACAGTATCATAGGCCAATTTTAACCAGAACTGGAGTTTAGACCCAGCAGAAACTTAACATTGATCACACGGCACACATTTTGCTCTTACACTTGCAAAAATGTCAAAAGTCTGGCTAATCCTGAGACAATGGAAAAAATGTGGAAAAGTCACTGTTCCTCTCAGACTGATTATAGATAAGCCTAAGAAGAAGAACTAGCAACCCATCTCTCCAGAAATTGTTGCAAGAATAGCCAATTTAATCAACAAAAATAGTAGAGCAGACTATAAAAAAACCTAGAAAAACATGTAAGGAACACTGCTCATTTCATGACAGGACTACCATGCAGTATGTTCCAGCACAAAAAGAAAACAGAATATGGCATAGAAACAGTCAAAAAAAGTGATCTTTACCAACCAATAAGGAAAGCTCACTTCTTGGCCATCACTAAGTAGTAGTAACTTCAAGGTAAAAATAATTATTTGCAGAGGCCAGAAATAACTTTTCCTAACCTTTAGCTAGCCCAGAATTTCAAGACAGTGATTCTTCCTTTTGTACACAGACCTAGCCAGTGACATTTTCAACCCTGAGACCAGACTGCAGCCCAGCACACCGTCTAGGTCTGCATCTGGTGGTCACTTCCGCTGTGTTGGCCTCAAGAGCAACGCTTCAGTTCTTCTAGCCATTAAATACTGTAAGATAAAGTACATAACACTAACACATCATGCTAAAGGATAACCAGTACCACTCATATCAGAGTCTGGTACCAATGCTAAGTGTTGGCTGAAGCTCAGTTGTCCACAGGATCACACCACATTCTGCTTATTGCACACCTCACCAATTTCATTAGCAGGAAAGCTGCAAACAGAACCTCAATGCAAACTTCTGAGCCTCTAGTTTGGGAGCCACTGGCCACAGAGTTCTTGATCATGGGTCAGAATCACAGGAGTCTTCTCTCTGTAAGCATGTCAGTGTCACAGCACTCCCTGCTTGCTTCTAGTGGTCCCCTACCAACTATGTTTCAGAAGGGTGTTGTCTCTTCCTTCGAGAAGGCTGAGTATGCTCCTGAAGGTCTAGAGAGGGACTGGAGGGGCACAGAGCTTGATTCTCTTTCCAGGTGCATGTATTATCCTCCAGTCTTTGTAACACTGTCTGTATCCTATGCCAATATATTTTAATTAGCAAATAAGCCTGCCTAAACCTGCGCTCTACTAACACAGTTAGATTGTCTTAGACATCTCCTCCTGGTAACCATGAAACAAGCAGGCTATTTGCCCAAAATCAAGTTCTTTAAACACATCTTCATAATGTGATGTCCATGTGCACACTCATACTGTGGGTACAAATTCTTGAAATGAGGTGCTTTCAAAGTAATCCTATTGGTAGTCACCCACTGTCTGTTGCTATGTCCATATACAGACAAAACGTACATCTCACACTCTTAGTTTCTTCAAATCTCACAATACTCAAAATTAAACGGAAGAGAAAAGAAAAAGCGCAATATTAATGGATGTACTGAAAATGCCATGAAGAACTTAAGAGTCGCTACCCGTTACGAGTGTTCACTCCCCAACATTTAAAATGCAGGCAACTCCCAGCAGCACTGTTCAGCCTACACAGGGATCTGGAGAGGTACCTGGATGCTGTTAGAAGAGTGACTGAAGAGCTGCTCAACCATTAACTATGGTTGAAACTTGGAAGCTGTGCAAAAGCTACATGCAATGCTTAGCGAAACTGCTGACAAAGCTTCAAAGATCTTTCTCAAAAACACCAAAGTCATTTGTATTCTTGGAAGGTATTCACAACACAATGAATACTGGCAGTCTTGTAGAAAGTTCTTAAGAGTCCAAGACTGAGTGCAAGAAACACCTGTGTATCAACATAAATAATATAGGTGCCCTCTACTATGAGAGCAAAGAGGCAAGAGATCACACCAGAGTCCTTCAGCCTGTTGAAGATAAAGCATTCATGGTATCCAAGACGATGAACTTATTTATAATAACTCCTGAATGTATACACTTCAAGAAAGAGTGATTAGAAGTATTTCACGCTAAAAAAAACACAGCTCAGAAAAAAGATTCTAAGTGGCAAGAGCCTTACAACTCATTTGTATTGGGTTTGTGTGGCAAGGTTTTGGTAGCGGGGGTGGGGGCTACAGGGGTGGCTTCTGTGAGAAGCTGCTAGAAGCATCCGCCGTGTCCAACAGAGCCAATGCCAGTCGGCTGCATGACGGACCCAACGCTGGCCAAGGCCGAGGCCATCAGTGACGGTGGTAATGCCTCTAGGATTACCTATTTAAGTAGGAAAAAACCCAAAGAACAACCAGGAGCAATTGCAGCCTGGGAGAGGAGTGAGAGTATGTGAGAGGAACAACTCTGCAGACACCAACATCAGTGCAGAAGGAGGGGGAAGAAGTGATCCAGGCGCCAGAGCAGATATTCCCCTGCAGCCCATGGAGAAGACTATGGTAAGGCAGGCTGTCCTCCTGCAGCCCACGAAGGTTGATGGTGGAGCAGATATGCACTTGCAGCCCATGGAGGATCCCACGCCGGAGCAGGTGGACGCACCCCAAGGAGGCTGCGAGCCCGTGGGAAGCCTGCACTGGAGCAGGCTCCTGACAGGACCTGCGGACCGGTGGACCCGTAAAGAGAGAAGCCCACACTGGAGCGGGTTGGCTGGCAGGACTTGTGACCCCATGGGGGACTCACACTGGAGCAGTCTGTTCCTGAAGGTCTGCACCCCATGGAAGGGACCCACGCTGGAGCAGTTCGTGAAGAACTTGCAGCCTGTGGGAAGGACTCACGTTGGAGAAGTTGGTGGAGGACTGTCTCCCAAGGGAGGGACCCCACGCTGGAGCAGGGGAAGAATGTGAGGAGTCCTGCCTCTGAGGAGGAAGGAGAGGCAGAGACAACATGTGATGAACTGACCACAACCCCCATTCCCCGTCCCCTTGTGCCGCTGCGGGGGAGGAGGGAGAGAAATTGGGAGTGAAGTTATGCCCGGTGTGGTGGTTTAACCTCAGATGGACGCCAGGTGTCCACCAAGCCGCTCTATCGCTCCCCTCCTCAGCGGGACAGGGAGGGGAGAAAAATAAGATGGGAAAAAAAAACAACCCCAAACTTGTGGGTCAAGACAAAGGCAGTTTAATGTAGTAAAAGCAAAAGGCCACACGCAAGAAGCAAAGTAAAAAGCAAAAGATTATTCTCTACTTCCCATCAGCAGGCGATGTCCAGCCGCTTCCTGGCAAGCAGGGCTTCAGCACGCGTAGCGGTTGCTCCAGAAGACAAGCGTTGTAAAAAAACCAAATGCCTCCCCCCGTTCCTCCCCCTATCTCTCGGCTTCTTATTGCTGAGCAGATGTCAGATGGTATGGAATCTCCCCTTTGGTCAGTTTGGGTCAGCTGTCCTGTCTTTGTCCCCTCCCAAGATCTTGCTCACTCCCAGCCTACTGCTGAGGGGGGGGAGAGATGTTGGAGAGACAACCTTGACACGTGCCAGCACTGCTCAGTAGTAGCCAAAACGCTGGTGTATTATTAACACCTTGCTAGCTACCAATACACAGCACGGCACTATGAGGGCTGCAATGGGGAAAATTAACTCCATCTCAGACAGACCCAACACACCCAGGAAGAAGGGAGGGGATGGGGAAAGGCGTTTTTAATATTTGGCTTTATTTCTCATTACTCTGATTTAACATCTTTGTCAGTGACGTGGACAGTGGGATCGAGTGCACCCTCAGCAAGTTTGCCGACGACACCAAGCTGCGTGGTGTGGTCGACACACTGGAGCGAAGGGATGCCATCCAGAGGGACCTTGACAGGCTGGAGAGGTGGGCCTGTGGGAACCACATGAAGTTCAACAAGGCCAAGTGCAAGCTCCTACACGTGGGTCCAATCCCAAGCACAACTACAGGCTGAGCAGGGAATGGATTGAAAGCAGCCCTGAGAAGGAGGACTTGGGGGTATTAATTGATGAGAAGCTCAACATGAGCTGGCAGTGCGCACTAGCAGCCCAGAAAGCCAACCGTGTCCTGGGCTGCATCAAAAGAGGTGTGACCAGCGGGTCGAGAGAGGTGATCCTGCCCCTCTACTCCACTCTTGTGAGACCCCACCCGGAGTACTGCGTCCAGCTCTGGGGGCCCCAGTACAGAAGAGACATGGAGCTGCTGGAGAGAGTCCAGAGTACGGCCGCGAAGTTGATCCGAGGGCTGGAGCACCTCTCCTGTGAGGAGAGGCTGAGAAAGTTGGGGCTGTTCAGCCTGGACAAGAGAAGGCTCTGGGTGAGACCTAATTGCGGCCTTCCAGTATCTAAAGGGGGCCTACAGGAAAGATGGGGAGGGACTGTTTATTAGGGAGTGTAGTGATAGGACAAAGGGTAATGGGTTTAAACTAAAAGAGGGTAGATTTTACGAGGGCATGGAGTGATAGGATGAGGGGTAATGGCCTTAAGCTACAGGAGGGTAGATTTAGATTAGGTATAAGACAGAAATTCTTCCCTGTGAGGGTGGTGAGGCACTGGATAGGGGTGCCCAGAGAAGCTGTGGCTGCCCCTGGCTCCCTGGCAGTGTTCAAGGTCAGGTTGGATGGGGCTTTGGGCAACCTACTCTAGTGCAGGATGTCCCTGCCCACGGCAGGGGGGTTGGAACTAGATGATCTTTGAGGTCCCTTCCAACCCAAACTGTTCTATGATTAGTAATAAATGAAATTAATTTTCCCAAGTTGCATTTGTTTTGCCCATGATAGTAATTGGTGAGTGATCTCTCCCTGTCCTTACCTCAACCCATGAGCCTTTTGTTATATTTTCTCTCCCCTCTGCAGTTGAGGAGGGCGAGTGATAGAGCACCTTTGGTGGGCACCTGGCATCCAGCCAGGGTCAACCCGCCACATCATGCCACTGTTGAAGTGACATCCTGTTGACCTCAGAGAGAAGCTCCTACTCCAAATGTGCCCAAGCACTCAGCCAGCTAAGGGACTGCCAACATATTCCCTAAGGAAATAACCATCTTGATTTTAAGTAGAGGCAAGTCGCTAGGAAGGGCATGGAATTGTGCTACACAAACACCAGGATCCTCTCACCTAATGTTGCACATCAGGCTGGGATTCTACAAGAGCTCTTGCGAGAGCAGGCCTTCAAGCGATGGTTCAATGAGCTAATCCCAGAACATCAAGGCTGAGATCACTGGGGATACTGTTACCTAACAGGGAACTAACATGGTTCTTTGAACACAGTCACCTACAGAAAGACTGGGAAGTCCATCCCTCAAACTATTACAGTACACCACATCTTAAAATAAACCCTTGCACTGGACCTACAGCACTGCATTCTCCCAATTCATTTATCAGAGTAAGAAATCTTTTTGCTTACTGCTCTGAAGGAAAAGGTTCCTGCAAGAGTTTATTGCTTACATCTCCAAGCTAGCTAATAAAGATTACCAAAGCTTAACTTCATTCAAACAGTACAGCTACCACCACGTAATGAACAGACTTCACTGTTTGGCTCCCTGCTCGTCTCTCGCACTGAAATACACCAGACAGTCAAAACTAGGCAGGCGGCCAGGTGGCATACCCAAGCACTTAACTACAACTTAACATTTTCCTGCTCATGGAGTGTTTCAGGGTGGGGTGGGGGGTGTATCTCCTCAGGATTTTATTTTTCCCCCAGTCACACCACATTCCCAAATGCACAACAGAAGTTACAAAATAGAGGTGAAAGCATATCAACCAAATGCCAGAAAGCGGCAAGGACAAATATCTTTGGAAAATTCAAGACTCCCTGCTGTAGGATCATCTGCATTTCCCCATGGCAACCGCTCTATGCTTACTTCTGTTCTCTTTATATTTTTTATAGCATCTGCCTGCACTTTATGACTATCCAGTCTAGCAATCTGGTGAGCACAGTCGTTGACAATGCTTCCAGCTACCTCAACCATATTTAATCCAGGAAGCTATCACGAAGGAAGGCACAGATGACAACAGCAGCCCCTATGCCTGTTGATGGTATCGGACCAAAAGTTCGCGCCCCACATAGCCCAATACCCTGTCTCTGACAACGGCCAGTAAGAGAGACGCATATAAACATTGGCTTTTATTAAGCTAGGTAACTGATTGCTCAATTAAATATGCTGTATCTATTCACACTGACCTAAATTATTGTACATAGCATAGGTTTAATTGATGAAACTCTTTGACAGAAGTTTATGAATGTCACATTTGTGAGTTTATCTAACATGCAAAAATGTATTTGGGAATCACAGAACTATTAAAATGCATTAAAATGGTCTTTAGATTTACTTTCATTAGATCTATCTCACACACAGAAAGTACATAGAACTTAAATACATTTTGCTTTATTTAACACTCAGGCACAAAAGATTGGTTTTAGTCACCCTAAATCAGACTTTTAACTGTATTCACATAACCAGAGATGTCTATAGATACCTAGCAAAACTTTCAGAAGTACGTATGTACACCAGTTTCTACCTCCTGCAGTAAACAATGAAGATCAGCTGTTAACCTGCAAGAACATTTCTTAAGTAATACTAGGCCTTTTTAGATCTTTGAAGCTGTTGCTCTACATCAGCCTTAATTTTTTTTCCCAACTGAAAAATCCTCATGCTTCTCCTGGACTTAAATAAAATAAGCATTCTTGTGGTTTCCCCCCCCCCCCCCACTTTTCTACCATTTACACGACTCTGAACAAAACGCTCCAAACCAAGATAGTATTCTACATACTGCAATAAATTACAAAACTGAAGGAAAGTTTAAAAAGGTCTTTTAAAAGTCTTCTATAAAACTAACATACTCGCTTCTTTCTTTTAACCATTAGCCACACAGTCTTAGACCTCACCCAGAAACTGACAGCCAGCACACAGGATGCAAAGCTTGAAGTTGCAACTTCACTAGAAGTACACTACAGTAATTCAGAAGAGGAACGGCAGAGTTCCTGCATTGCTCCAGAAAACACACAACAAATAGAATCCAATGTTGCTTCTCCATTTTGTCTTTAGCACTCTATACCAAAGCAAGATAACCCTTGTGCATCCAAGCAGGGCAACGCTGCATACGCACACCACATATCAAGGATACATGCAAACAATTTGTTTAGCTTTGAGAGAAATTCTCTTAATCAGTACAGGTGAGCCTAGTACAATCTTTCTCCCACTGCAGCAACAGACTCCAGCTGCCTCCCTTGCATTCTGGAGGCCCATGTGTCTCAGCAAGCACATTCAGCCCAGTCGCCTGACAAAGAACATCCCCACTCTCCATCCCAAGGAAAAGAACGGATGATTTTGCCAGGTCAGCAAACTGACTATTAGAGAATATTTAATCACTCTTAACCAGTACTAATATAAATAAGAGTATTTGCAAGAGCAGGAGTCTCAACTAGAAAAAGACAATAAGAAACAACAGCTAGAAGCCAAAGCAGGAAAACATATGTAAATTTTAATCCATTGGAACGATCCACCTAGACATTGGCTGAACTCTCGCTTCCTGGAGCCTCAAAAAAAATCAGTATTGGATATCTTTATGGTCTAACTCCGTCAAATGTCGTAACGCTGATGTAAAAGTCACATAAAGTAACGTTGTCTAGTCTCAGTTCAAAAAAGAAGAAAAAGGCAGTCACACCACGTAGTGCTGATGCACAGGCTTTTTAATACTTTAAAAGAGTGCCTAGGGAAAGACTGAAAAAGTTTCTCTCTCCTCCTTTCAGTAGTCTCGAGGGCGAGTGAAAGGTAAAATAACAGTTTTGTCCACAAGGAAATAAGTGGAAAATTTGCACCTGATCTACCAAAGCCGAAATGAAAAACAGACTGCAGCAGCAAAGACCCAACAAATGTTCATATGCTTCAGGTTTTGGCAGTTAATTAGCTAGTTTTGCAATTCCTGGATATCTATGTTTCAAAACACAAGGACCTGTAACACAACATACCTGTCCCTGTGTTAAAAAGGACTTTCTTTTTAGTAGAGAGTAGTTTGTTTCAAAGGATTTCTGACATGCAGTAAACAGAATCATCTTCCTCAAGCGATAGAGGTTGCGATAACATTTATGTGGCTGCTTTAACAGGAAAATTTGGCAAGCATCTGGTAAGATGGCAGAAAAACTGCAAGAAGAGGGCAGAACCCTCTGTCAAACTCAGTTTCGGTGATCACAGTATAACTGCCAGTCAGAAGCTGGAAACGCGCTAGTGAACACTGCTAACCAGCCATTCAATTCATACTACACAAATGACAAATTACATCATGCAAGGACTTTCAGAATACCAAGCATTCTACTCAGAACAACAAAACCTCAAGAAAGAAAAACTGTCTCCCTTTCCCTAACTCCCCACCAGGATTGCTCATTCTCAGGGTCAATGTTTGCATAACATATCATCGGCTTTCCCCCATCTTGTGTAGTATTCTGCACTGACACATAGAATATCAAACATTACCATCTTTTGCCTGACAACTCATCCTACAGAAACAAGGCTCACAAAAGCGGACTGAAGGACACCAGCACATTCCAGACAGCAGGTGTCTGAGCTAAAGGAAGGCACCAACAATATTTATTTAGAATTCCACTCTTCAAAAAACATTCAAATCCACGGGGGAGGCAAGTTGGCTTCCGCAGTATTGTAACAGTTGACATCCCGGGAAATGAGATCATAGTCAAGAGATGTAGTTTTCGAGATCAGTCCTTTAAAGTCTTCCAAAGCAGGTAAATCTGAAATCACACCTGTAAACACTCAAGGCTTTGCTCAAATCAGTATCACATATTAAGTCAGGTACCTTTACAACTATTAAAGTTATACCAGTAATTACCACAAAACAATCAGAATTGTAATTTGAAATACTCTGTTGAGCAAGATCTGTTTCATAAAGCAGATTTTGACTGACCATTGGTTTATAGCTCTCTTCTCTAGTTCTCTATCAAAAGCAGCATTCTTCACTTCAATTTCAATTCAAATAGTTTTGAGAAATGTAACAAGCTGAAATAGAAATTTAAATCTTTGTCACCTGCCCCAGAAAAGAAAAAGCTCTTGCATTCGACGTAGGTCTAAAGCCAGTGTCTATTGAACCCTGTAAGGTGGCAGACAAGTAGGAAATGCAGTTACACCTTTGTACCAACAACGTAGCTAAATCGCCAGACCTTATAGAAGTGGGAAGCTGATTGCATTTGACATAAAACCAGAAAACAAAACAGGTTTCACTCAGTCTCATACTCACAAGCACCAGAAAGCATTTGATGCCCAAGAAGTTTGTCCAACAATCAGGCAACCAGGAGAACGATGTTCAAGCTGTCCACCCAGCAGTGGGCCATTACAACTGGCCCAACAATAAGCATTAGGAAATCCAGGATCTGTTGCCCTGACACGGAGGGCAATGGACACCAGTTGTCAAGTTCTCCTCACATCTCCCGGGCTCTTCCTCAGTTGGCAACCACAACCAGATTTTACAGGTTACAAATAGGCCTCTTCATGCCCTTTTGTAGCTGACAGTGATGACTATCTCTGTCCTGTGCCACCTCCGTGACCATCAGGGTTTGTTCCCTGTGCCTCCAAAGGGTGTCGTGAAACTGAACACAAACATGCTGGAGTCTTGAAGACTAGCTGCTAATCCAGGCATTTTTAAACACAGGTCATTCCAATAGCCCTTCCCCTGTTGCACGTGGTACCTCCACATCTAGATGCTTCCATTCACATCCATTTAGCCCATCTATTGCAATTCCCTACAGGTGTGCCCAGGAAGACATGCATGGTCACAGCAGCATCACAGCAGAGGAACAAGTGGCCAGAGCAAAACGGCAGCCCTTCCCCCCCACTACCCCAACAGTGTCTGCATAAGAATGTACAAAGCTATGGCTTAAAGGCTTTTGCACTGCTCAGTATTGCTAACACCATAGGTATTGCTTTTTTTTTTTTTTTTTTTTTTACAAATTATACTACTCATTTTATTGAGAGAAGAGGGATCTCAAATTCCAGCAGATTATTGCCTCTACATATGAATCTCATTAATTTTTAGTTCAGTTACAGTCACAGACTTGGCACACATTCTCACAGAGCATCAGAAGAGAAAACTTGCAAACAGCCTCAGTTCTTCGTCCAATTCACCTGAGCAAGGGTATCAGACAGCCATGCAAAAACCCAAACCAAAAACTTCTCTCTAAAATAACTCATTCTACCAACTCTGAATAAATCAAAGAATCACCTGATGAAAGAAGATCTCTCAGAGAGCTAACAACAACAAAGTAAAATGAATTTATCACACCAGAGTGTTCTCTTCTAGAGAAGTCAGTGGAAATTTAAATGTGTTTCAGTACAGTTTGTGCAGGAGAGGCCAGAGACACGGCCTCTCAAATGAAGAGCTAGGAAAACAAGTAAAAGGTCCCAGAACATTCTCATTACCCACGGAGACATTTTCAGTCGAAAGATACCAAAAAGCAAAGGATTAGCAAGTAACATAGGTCAGATTTTTCCCAATGATTGATGTACCTTCCTTGGCAACGTGCAGCTGAACCAAAGACCGTATTAATAATTTGGCATTTAAATCCTTTTCCCCTCGCCCCAGTGAAAGTAAATATAAGGTTCCTCTTTGGTCCATTGCAAACACTGCCAACAACTGGTAAAAATTACCTTAGCTGCTCTTGCTGATGAGGATCCTATCACATTTACCATGTTTGCCAAAAAGATTAGTCTCAAAGAGCTTTAGGCGAGTACCAAGCACATAGTCATGAGGAACTTAATTATCACATATACAAAAATCTTTTTCAAGACACATTCATTCTGTTGCCAAAACTAATTGCCTTGATCGTTTACCATTAGAAACTAAATAGGCCTAAATGCTTGGAAGGTATAGCATCGCTAAAGTTATCATACCTCAAAACTAAGTTGATTTTTGCAAATAAGGGTTATAAGCAGCATTCCACGGCACCCGATAGTCAAAAACTGTTTTGCGACAACTACTGGCTTTATTTTGGGCTGCTCTCTTCTTGCATTACATACAATATTCCTTCAGAAACCACTGTTCAAACAGCAAAACGCCGGTCTCTGAATTGACTTCTGTGCAAACAGCTGTTTCTCCTCCTCCTGGCCAGCCTTTCATTACTATTTCCAGTGAGTCATAAAAAAAGTATTCAGCGAGGCAAAGATGGTGGTACCCCACCACTGTCCTTCCCCCACCTCTCTCCACCCACTTTGCAGAAAAAATATAGTTCTGAATGTGCATTCCAAGACACTTCCAGTCCAGACAGCCACTCCCTGCCAGCCACATGAAGTCATCAACGGAACAGTACAGAAACTGTAGAGAAAGATCTCAAGTCCAAACAGGAGCTGATAAGAAGCCCCAAATGAAGTGGTGAGAGCTAAAGAGCAGCTACTTCAACTTACAACTATTGGTAATAAAATATTATCTATGAATATTCATGGTTACAATCTAACATGGGACTTGCATCGTATCTGACAGCCAAAAAAAAAAAAAAAAAACCACAAAAACACCCACAAAACCACAGCACACACACAAAAAAACCCCCCCCAACAATCAGCCCAAAGAACCCTAACCCTGACCCAATTTACAAGTGGGAATACAATGGAAATAAAAGGAAATAAAGAAAAAAGGTCTTGATTAGCCTGGAATAAAAAGAGGAACCTTATTTATGTCACATAAGAGTAAGTTCTGCTGTGACAATTAGCAACCTTCTGACCCACTCAACTGACCTAGAAGGGTCACTTTTGGTGGGAAATATATGTCATTTTCAGCCAAATGCCAGTAATTTTGTGACTTGGATTATACACGAAAATATCAGGACTCCTCACATACAAATGTATCTACAAATACATCAATTTATGAATGACTTTATTTCTCTCTTGACTCTGCAACTGTAAAAATCCAATCATACTTCAATATTACAATTTTTTTAGAAAAAAAAAAGCCTCATTCTAAAGTTAGAAAATAAAAACAAAGTATCTCCAAAATGGAGTTATACATTTGAAATAAAACATGGGCAAACCAGACAAACATCATTCAGAAGTCTCAGATGGCCTCCCATCTAAGTCTGAAGACCTCATCAACAAGAGGAACACTTCCTAAGGTTCTACATTACAGGCTACTGACTATATTACCGCAGATGTTTTCTAAACATAACTAATTTCATCTTTACATCTTTTCCAGCATGCAATACTGACCAGCAATTATTAAAGAGGGGACCATTATGATCTGATGGATTAAATATAGATGCAGGCTGACCTGCATAAGGCAAAGTAGCTTTCACATATCATAACTACAAAATATGTTTTGTATCTATTCTACGAACAGTTTAAGATCCACTGCATTACCTTCTCTTTTTCTGTTATTTGCAAAGTTGCAATAATTTCCTATGGTTCTGAGGTAACGCAATTAATTGCTCATAAATCACTGAAGGACACTAAACTGTAGCTGGGCTGCATACAGTCTGCACATTAGAATATGAATGCAAATAGAAATATCTTTAAAAGCTAAGAGAAACCCCATCCCACAAAGTCAGGTTTGCCTAAGTTGGGGGGGGGGAGGAGAATGAGCTCAGAAACAGCTCATTCCCAAAACAATCCTCACCTTTCTTTTTATTTGAGGGATTCCAGAGTTACATTACAATTCTTGCTGTCTAGAGATTTACAGTAAAACAAAGCAAAAAAAATTTTGACATTCTTGAGCTGCAGCTCTGCTTCACGCCATCAGTGTGGCTGTACTCCCCAGACCGCTATTACCGCTCCATCCTCAGAACCCTCCATGAGGTAGTGCACTAACTCTACCGCTTCAAAACCCACAGGAAACTTGCCTGTATCTGATTTGCAGATTAATTCAAGCAGGATTTAAATAAGATATTCTGCCCACAACTTGCTTAGGAGACACAGAGAGAACTGTGCAAAACTGAGAAAGCCTAATCCTGCTGTTCTCAAACTACCTCACTGGTACCTAGCTCTCTATCGCAGCCCTGTTCTTAACGGAGGCTCATAAGATACATATTTTAACTGAACTACCTCAATTTTTCCAAGTTCAGGTTATAAGAGAATGGAACCAATGCAATTTATCACCTTTCTGAAAAATTTCTGATTTGCAATGAAGCCGCCTCTTGAGATTAATTCTGTGTAAGAGAGCAGCTATCACATTTCCTTCACGAGCAGATTTAAGCTGTAGTGTACTATATTAAAAATTATCTTCAAACAAGAGCTCCTTCAACAACTGATATCTACACCTTCACAGACACTGAAGAACCAGCTTTACAAAGTTACTCACAGGTAACTCACAGAATAAGCTTTACAGAGCTTCCCATCTAACACCAACGCTAGATGTGTTCAATTTGTCCAGAAAGCGGTGTCCTCCATAATTCTTCCTTTTTGTTCTTCTGGGAACCCTACACCTCTGAAGATAAAGAAAACTGTTTAAGCAGATCTTGGATGACTGCACTGAATTCCAAGAGATGACAATATCCATCCAAACATTTTCAAACTAAAAGTGGGAAACCCAAGAAGATGAAGACCAGATTTTTTTCTTTAAACATTAGATTTCTTCTAGGAAACAAAATTTAACTGGGTCACCTGGCAAACAATTTTGGTGGTTTGTTTGTTTGTTTTTACTTAAAGACACAGACAAGTCATCTCAGTCAAAAAAATTGCTCCCCACTTTGAAGAGGGAGAGCATGCATGAGGGAGAGGGGAAAGTAATTCTTATAGAAAAGCAATCAATTTGAAAGACCCTTCGGACTTTGCCACACAGGCACAAAACATTACTATCTCTCAAAGTATCATCAGTTTACACTAAGCCATCTTCCAAACTGTCAGAAAGAAGGGGATTACCACAAGATCACAGACAGTATGCTTCAATCCTTAAAAGATTTAATCAGCAATAAAGAGTAAGCAGCATCCTTTTCTTGCTCAATAGGGATCACCTTCTACAAGAAACCCCAAAAAGGAGAAGAAAACCATATGGTCAGATTCCATCCCGATGCATAAAAGAAGAAACACTGCTCAGGCACAATGGAAGTTATACGGTTACTGAAAGCCACATAATCTGGGCACTAAAATGCTTACACCATGCTAAGGCACAACCCAAAATGAAAATATCCCAGGGGAAAAGCGTGGTGCCATCACTCAGCAAGCCAGATAAGGAAATGAGAGCCAACAACATTCTAGTTTCCAACTTGGAATACCTAAAACATTCCACGGTGAAAGACAAAGCTTGAAAAAGCCTTTGCCAAATTGGTAAGTGCTAATTTCATCATGAAAATGCCACAATACCCCAACAAGTAACCCATGTAGGGAAAAAGGCTCTCACAACACAGCAAAGGATATTATAGTGCACCAGCCTGACTTCTAGATAATGATGACAAAAAGAAGTTTTCTCAGATTGCCTCTATTCCAGGTAAGTATACCCTTACCCTTCCACCAGCACAAGCTGCCATGTCACAACAGAACAGACTACTTCTTACAGTTTTATCTGCGCTGCCACAGCTTTTCTGTATAGACTACTGTGATTTGGAGGTAGGAAAAAACCACCAAAAAACCAAACCTCCAAAAAACCCCACCCACACAAAACACCAAACTTGAAGTATTAAACAACACTTATTCATACATCCATTTTTATTCAATAAAGAGGTATCTGGTCAAAGCATAGTACTATTCTATTCACAATCTTCATTTCAGCTCCAATTTTCAATTCAATGTCTTTCATAATCTTGAGCAACTCAGTTGCACACCCTGCCCTTCTCCAAGTTGCAAGAATAATGCCTGTTTCACAAGACTGTTGCACATTAGTAGCTGAAGTCAAAAACTGCTAAATAACAATAGAACAGCAGTGACAGCTTAAGAAAAAACAAAACAGGCTGGAATGCCATTAAATAAATACAAGTTATTAATACTCCTCTAATAATGCCTCTGATGTACGCTCCTTAGCAGACAGGTATTCCAAACAACTTCATGAAATACTTAAAGCTACTGCACATGTGCTGTTACATCAGACAATTCAGAAATCCGGACTTTTCTGGATTTTTCATTTCAGTATGAAATTAGGTGCTAGCCAATTTTCATCTTACCTTCTTTTAATAATTATGAAAAAAAAAAACCCACTTCTGCTTCTAGATTCTGTATTTGCTGCTTGGTTAAAGGGATAGCAAGCCTCTGACATTCATAAAAACTGAATATAAACTACAGTGCCTGAATACAATATTAGAATGTAATATGATAATATGATTACAGGCTGAGGAGGGGGGCCACTAAGAATCATTCTTCAGCCACCTCCCACGCTGCCTCAGCCGCCACCAACTTTACAACGTTCACCTTTTCAGCTTCTGAGAGTGTGACACAGGGCGCACCAGATACTTTCCTCTGCTATTAGATCCTCGTCTTCTTATAACTTCCAATCTGAAAGCCTCTCACTGTGAAGAAAGATTATAAACCCTCCTATCCATACCCATAGCTCTGAGGCACTGTAATCTAATTCACACCTTATGTCTCAGTTACACTACTGGTAAAGAAGTCAAATACAGAAAATCTCAGACCAAGGACATTAAAATACAATGATCTCTTACAGTTCTGCTGTAGCTGTTTTTGTTAAACAAACTCCTTTCCAACAACGCAGCCAAGAGCCCTCTTTTAGGCTGTACTAGTAGTAATAAAAAACTTCAAAGGACAATTTACAAAAAGACTGCTCAGTGAGGAAAAAACAAATCTTGGGAGCAGACCATGAACTCAGGCCTTTCTGCTCTCACTTATGTATCTTAATTATTAAACTAAGGAGTCTGCTCCCCTCCTTCTGGTCATTTAATCTTTAACTCGCATGCAAAGTGGTATGGCTTCAGCTATAGGAGTCAGGAATTGCCACTCACATATGCATGAACAGCCGGTGTAGGCCACTAAGCAAACATTGGTTGAGGGCTGGAAAAGAGGTATTTGAAGCTCTCCAAGCAGACCTTCCACTTAACAAGTGCTCTGATTGCCAAGGTGCATACAAGGAAAGTTGTAACACCACTACCTGCATTTTGAGCAAGACAGCTGTTGCTTCGTTCTTCACAAAACATACTGGGAACCACTAGGCAGTATTTGAAACATCTCAAGGCTTCTCCTGAGACAAAACAGTGAAAACATCTTGTTTCTGACAAGGTGCAACAAAATCAAAAGCCCAGCTGCTCAGCCTCATCAATACCAAGGCAATACTCAGAAGCAGAGATAAGATGGCCAAGAAACTTTAGAGTCAAAGAAGAGTTATCTAAAGAGTAAGTCCCATGATTAAGCAACGGCTTAATGAAAACATTAAAGCTGTTGCTGTGTTAGGTATTTTTGCCTGATTTTTTTTTTTTGCAAATCTGGACATGGAATGGAACAGAGAACCAGCACCTTGGAAAGTGTTTACTCCGAGGCCAGTGACAAAGAGTCCAAAAGTGATGGATCTGGGGCTCCTTCAAGCACAGACAGTGACTACAGGACAACTCATCTCTCCTTGTTGCCCAGTGTTTGATCATAAAGATCTTGGATTCAAAGGGAAGGAGTTATCTTGACATATAGTCAGATCTTTCTCACTACTTCAAAGCTCATCCAAATCCATATGGTCAGAAAATCATTATCTGTTAGTAACTAAGCAGCCTCTGTGAATCTACAGTAGTGACAATTGCTATGAAGCACCTAAAAGACTATAGCATAAACTGAGTGCTCCCCACGCCTTCAAAAATATACTATACGTTCTTGGTAAGGCAGTGTAAACTATTAAAATCCTGGAATAAAGTCCTTCTTTATACTCTGCCAGCAATGAACTTGTACAAACTCAGCATTCCCTCCCCAATAAAATCACTACAGTGGAAGATACCTGTATTGCTGGGGAAGACTTACACAGATTTATCCAAAATTCATCACCCAGCCAGCAGAAGTGAAAGTTTCCTGACTCTTGATCCATATCATCTTTTGAAGGACAGAGGTAGACTGAAGTATTCAGTGAGCCATGACAAAACGTGCAGTTGACTAGAGCATGTTTTTATGCATGCTCCATACTTTTCTACTGTTCTAGAAATTATTTTCTGTGGTATACACATTGGCTAGTTTGCCTAGATCTTTGTGGGAACAAGGAAAGTCTAAGCTCACAATCCATTTCCTGACTAATTACAAAATGCTCACAATCCATTTCCTGACTAATTACAAAATGCAAACTGAAACACTAGCATCACTTTCAAAAGTGTTGGGGGCAGGGGGAGTCACCAATATAAACATTTTCTCATCTCTTTTCTTTAATCTTGTTCTTGAAAACCTGCCTTTGATCTCAATCTCAGCTTCAAAAACATATTTTAAATTTCAAGTAAAAATTCAATTTATACAGAGGCATGAAAGACCCAACTTGTCATGAAGTAAAGGAGTAGACAAATCGGTCTCATTCCTATTCTCCATGTACAGCATGTAGGATTGAATGTTTGCCAAAAGATTTAAAAAACACCGACAGTAAGACTTCATGCATTCATTTTTCATATTGGTTCTTTTTCCTTTAATAGCAGATATATAGCATCTACTGTGTTCTGATCACACTTTCATTAATTGTCAGAATGAAGAAATAGAGCATGCTTATTAAACATGGATGTGACACATGCTACACACATGCTGGAGGACAGGAATAAGTTCAAAATTATTTCAACATATTAAAGATAAGGAAAAATCAAATTTGGCAGGATCAAGTGAAAAGTAACACATTCAGGAAAACACTATAGACTGTGTAAAGACAGGATGAGGAACACATTTCAGCAGCACACCTTCAAGGAAAAGGGTAGCAACTCAGCAAAACTACAACACCATACTATTATGAAAACATAGGTACCATGCCATAATGTACGATACTAGCATATCTATCAGGGTACATAAAACAATCTTTGTGCTCTTATAAGCATGCATGTTAACACCCCTGTGGGAAAACTCTTCTCTGTTTTGGCAGTGCACTTCCAGAAAGACACGGAGCAAGTGGAGAGAAGCCAGACCAATCCAGGGAAAAGTACTACAGACCTATTAAATAGGACCCACACAAAAACATGCAAGAATTGGATTTCCAGTCTCAGAGAAGATAAGTGCAAGGGAAATAACTGTAACCTTTTACAAATTTAAATTGTAACAGTGTAAGAGGAAAAGCATAACCTGTTCTTCATGTCCATTGATAAGAGTGAGGTAATACTGCACCAAGACATATACAAGTTAGCTAACAGGGAGGGAGAAGCCATCCAGTGATAGGAATAGCGCAGCACAACAGCTACGGAGTCCTTGTCACGAAAAGTCTTTAAGAACACGTTAGATAAGCACATCAGGTGTCAGTTGGGTTTTGGGTTTATTTCTGTTTGGCTTCTCATTTGTTTTTTTAAATGAATCTATATAGCCACTAAGAAACACAGGAAAGAGGTAAGCTACATCCAAATTATTCCCCTTACCAAATATCACAACTTCTTTTAAAGCACCAGCAGTTTCAAAACCACTTATTCTTACCTCTTTGCTTCCTCCAGATGACAAAGGTATTCATAGGCCACATTCTGGCGTCGTCTTTCATCCATTTCCTCTGCTGTTAATCTCTCATTATCCAAGACAGCTGCAAATAGTCAAAACACATTCTCAGGTGGTTGAAGATTTAATATAACTGAACAGGCACACCAAAAATCAGATCCAACCTTTCCCATAGAAACTCATCACAGGTTTTATTTGATTCAGAAAAATGAAGGACCAAATATACCTGTTCTTTACAAGCAACAGAACAGATCCTGTTTCCTTATCCTTCCTTCCTTGTCACATAAACTTTCCATCTTCCCTCTTTCTGATTTCTCAATTTGACTGTGATCCAACTTTTCCCATCTTCCAATTTCTTAGAAATGGTCCTTCATTTTCTTATTTTCCTCTAGTTTTGCCTTTCTCTTCCTCAAAAGCACATCAGTGACCACATGTCCTTCCATCTATCCTCTGATTTGGTAGTCAAAGGTTAAGGAAGAACAACAATATATATTCACATCTCATAATCCCTTCTGTATCTTTATAGTCCATCTCTTCAAAAGATGGAAACGTTACTCACAGTCTTCATCTGGAAGGGAATCATTCAGATCCACAACCTGCGTGTCATCTTCAGACCAAGCTGAGGACCGACAGGGGTATATGCCTAAATCTTCCAGATTCTGTGTGTTTAAAGCCTCAGTGATAAAGCCTGCTCTTTCCACTCTTACAGCTAAATATCTCATCCACGCTCTCATGTCCAAAAAAAAAAAAACCCAACACAAAACCCCCCACTTTTTTTTAGATTTTAGGGACCAACTTGACAAATAGGCAATGTCTCATACCATTGTTAATCAAAGGTTAGCTTACACCTAAAATGCCTTCAGCAAATACATGCAAGTGATGAGGTATCAACTACAGCACTTGGATCAAACAAAATCTTGGTTCAAACTGCAAAGGGCCTCTTAGAACCACCTTGGAGTACCGCAAAAGCATCTTTCTGATTACTCCAACCCCACCCAAAGTTACAAGAGCTGAAAACTGTCCTAAACCAGAGGGTAACGCCTATCAGTAAGGAAAAAGTCCCTCCCATCTTGACTCCCCAACTCAATCCTTCCTTCCTACGTTACGAGTGTCGAGCACACAACCTTTCCGCCAGCACTCCACCCGCTGCCGCCCTCCCTGCCCTGCGCCGCCGGCCTCCGGCTGTGGCTTACGACATCTCCCATCCACAGCATCGCGTTTTTCCCCGCCTTTGCTCATTTTTGGCGTGGTATCGCAGCACAAGCGAGCACGTATCTCGGACATCTTGAGCTAAAGCCTCCCTCTCCACAGCAAGCGTATGACAAGGAGGTGGAGGTGTCCGATCGGAATGCGCGTTTCGCCCCTAAGTTGGGTGTCGTCGCCGAAACACGCGGGAAAGAAGGCGACAGAAATCGCCGCGACCCCGCGCCCCCCTCCTGCCGGGGCGCCCCCGCGGCTGGGCGGCCGCCGCGTCCCCTCCCACTAGGGGCGCCCCCGCCCCGCGCTCCCCCCCCCGCCCGCGGCGGACATCTTGGGCGAGGCACGGAGCCCGCCAGCGGGAGGTGACGGCAGGAGAGCCAGAGGATGCCCCTGCGCTGCCCATCCACCGTCTTCTCCCAGCGCCCGGGGATGGACGTCGAGCTTGGACGAGCTCCCGCACCGCACAGCGCCCGCCCCGCAGGAGTCACGGCGGGCCGCGCCCCGCAGCCCGCGCGGAGAGCCGACGGGGCCCACTGCGCCCGTGGGCCAGTCCCACAGCCAAGGCCCCGCGGCTTCCCCCACGCCTGCGGCGCCCCAGCCTCCACCTCCAGCATCAGCCCCTAGAAGGGACGGACAGCGTGGACCGGGCACGTTGTTGCTCGAAGGCTGCGCGGATCCCCGGACGCCCCAGTACTCACAGCCATAGTGGGGCCGGGACATAGCCAGCCCGTCCACCTCCTCCGCCGCCATAGCGCTGCGCTGGGCTGGGCTGGGCCGGGACCGGCCGGGAGCAGGGCGCGGCTGTTCCTCTTCCTGCCACACTGGGAGTGGCGGGGGGAGGGGCCGCCGCTCCGCGCTCCCTCCCTCTCCCCGCCCAGGCCACACCTTTGCCACCCTCATCCGCTGCAGAGGCAGCGCGACAACTTGCCCTGCCGCGCTGGCCGGACTCGGTGCCCGGCATAGCTCGGCCCCGTTCCACAACCCTTAGCCCCGACGGCCCCCGGCCTGTCCGCCTTGCCCCACGCAGGTCCCTATGTCCCTCCCCAGGGTCCCCCTAACAGGGCCCCCACCCAGGCCCTGTCCCACCCGTAGCCATGAGCTTTCCAGTCAGCTCCATTCATAACACCCAGATAGGCTCTGACCTAAGTTCTGCCAGCCCTGTTACATGGGATGCAGCCCAGGTCAACCCAGTGATGACCCTACACCTACCCTCTCAACCCTTCCAGCCTCCTTACAAAAACAGTCCCACTGTGCCAGCCCCTGTGCATACAGTGCGGCCAGATCAGCTCAGCCTTGGCAGTCTGGTCCCCTTCCACACACCTTGCTGGGCCAGGCTTCCCAGGCCTCCTCAGCAGCAAAACCTGGCCTTGCTGGACACAGTTTTCCCCTCCTATCTAAACGGCTCTGCTGACCACACCATGGTAACTCACCTGAAATGAAGCAGGGTGGCCCAAAACATCAGCATGCAACAACATGCAACATTCAGCAGCACTGCCACAGGAGATAATTATGCCCTGAAAGTTCCCTTTCCCTCAGTGCATGTTAAGCTCATCTATTACTGTTGCTATGGCTAGCTCTGATTCAAGAGTCAGAGTACTGAAGATGTCACCATATGCCCATTTAAATTAGTCCCATAAATTTTGCTGCCAGGGCATAAGCTTACTACTTAAGCACAAATTAAGTAATTAGGAACACTAATAGCATCTATTAGGAAGGGCATCATCAACAGGTAACGGAGGTGATCCTTCCCCTCTTACCAGTGCTGGTGAAACCACATCTAGAGTACTGGGTCCAGTTCTGGCTTCCCCAGCACAAGGAAGACATGCACATAATGGCACAAGTTCAGTGAAGCACTGAGCAACTGATTAAGGGCTTGGAGCATCTGACGTATGTAGAGAAGCTGAGAGAGGACAGGACAAGAAGCAACGGGCAGTGGACTGAAATTCATAGAAAGTCCACTTAAAGATAAGAAGAAACATTTTTACTCTGAGGGTGGTCAAACACTAGAACAAGTTGCCCAGAGAAGTTGAGGAGGTACTTCAAACTTAACTGGATACAGTCCTGGACAACCCGTTCTAGTTGACCCTACGTTGAGGAAGCAAGGTCGGACCAGAGACTTCCAGAGGTCCCTTCCAACCTCAATGATTCTGTGAGTCCATGAAAAGGTATATTTACATAAAATTTTTAAAGGGTCTGTATGAAAGGGAGACTAAGTGAAAGCTGCTTTTGTTGATTATAATGGTTACATGTACAGTTCAACGGTTACAGAAGTAACTACATAGGTGAATGCCAGACATAAATTACAAAACAAAAGGGTTTATAAGAAACAGTTATAGTTCTAATTATTAACATTTATTTGCATTACTTCTCATGTGGCCACTTTGCAGTTATACAATGAGAAGCCATTTAAAATAATGTTTATATGTAGATTGTGCAGTGCAGAACTGGTTTTGTTCCCCCTAAAAATCCTGTAGTATTTTTTGCACAGTCCCACAATCCTCCCTCAAAAAAAAAATCTCATAAGCTTACTCTTTCCTATAAGACCCATTCTGATAAGAAACATAAAATATGATTCTTACACATCATCAAAGAATCTGGCTAAACCTTTTCAAGGTTATATTTCAGTGGTTCCTGTAATAGCTGCCCTGATTTAAGATTTCTGGTCTTTGTTACTGTCTCTGCTGACTGTTGTTTGTTAGGGTTTGTGTATCTATGTGTGTAATTTATTGCCTCTCCTGTTTCTTGTCGTCTTTTTTTTTTTTTTTAATGTTGAACAGGCACTAGTCAGATAGCCTTACAAAGAGCATTGCAGAGGTACCAATTTTTCTCTAGTTTCAAAATTTGAGTGATCGATTCCGTAAAAAAAAAAATTAGGCCTTAATGCCTAATCACCAGGCTTCCCAGGGGAAACAACAGCTCAAAAATTCAGTCCTTTATTTAAACTACTGTTATCTGTTCTTTTGCAGGTATTTATTGGCCACTTCCCTTATGAAAAAGATTATTTCTGTGAATGGTGCTGAAAAAAATACGTCTAGAACACCTGAAGACTCTGAAGCTATGATTCTATAGTCACTTAAAGATAACCTAGCCACAGGCTACCACTGAAACATAAGCAATCTCCAATCTCTTCAAATCCTCCTCCAAACAGGATAGTATGTACAGTTATCACACCTGCCCTTCCAAAGTATTATGGTCTTGCAGTCCAAAACAGATTGGAAAATAATAGCGTATTCAAACAATCTTGTACTGAATAATTGTTCACATGTATCCTCATTTCTGGGAAAACAAAGCCTGAAGATGGGAGTAGGATCTGCTCTAGGTCCCATTTAGCACTAAGAATTCCAAGCCATCACTTATTCTCTCTGTAGCACACATGAAACTCTCAGACAGCTGGAGTAACATTCGTTTATTGCTTCTCTACATCTGAGCATCCTTCATTTTGATGATCCATCTCATCCTTACTAATAGTTTTTTTCTTAATATTATTTTTGTACTTTAATCATGTACAGCCAATCATGACCTTTCCCTTTTGGCCCCACTTATCCCAGATAAGTTTAACTCTTATCCTCTATGTCTGTAATAAGGTTTAGATTCCTATTCATTTTTGCTGTCTTCCCTAATTACCCGGCTTAGCTACATGTTCTGTGTCTACAGGGTCAGAATGCCCTGTAGGAATCCAGATGGAGCTGTCTCAATTAACTATATGTATTTTACATATATGTATCGAAAAATATGCGTGGGTGTGTATAAAATACTCCCATCCCTCGTATATTTGATTATACTCTTTTGTATATGGTTGCATGTTAGGCTATGGATTGCCAAGAGCAAAAGTTGCCTTTTGGCTCCCAATATCAGATCAAAATCATAGTGGTCAAATGTGACAAGTTACTGACCCGGTCTTAAAAGAAACAAACGCACAGACATATGCACAAACATCTCCACACACACAGCCCCCAGTTCTAGTTCACAACTGCACTCTTAGTGCTAGCCCAGATCACTCCCACAGCCTTGATCCGCCCGTGTTTGCAGCAGGGAAGCTTTGGAGAAACTGCAAAGGAAGCAGCTGCACACCTGGGACAAGAAAATGCAGACTACCCCATCCCACATGCTTCTACTGCACCAGACAAGCCAGGAAGGAAAAAGGGAAGTCTGGCTTTAAAAACAACAGGTCTCCTCAATCACCTCTGCTGCCAGAGTCTGCTTTTGCATCCTGACCTCGCTTCAAATGGCCCAGCAGCTGCCTGGGATACAGCCCTGCATGCACACTGTCTACAGGACTCCCCGTGGAAGACTGAGAGCAAGTGACACAAAAGCATGGAGCCTAAATCCTGCTCAGTTATGCTGATAGTCATGACATGATGCTAGGGCACAGCAACAGGCTGCTGGAATAGCAGAGGAGTCCTCATTCTTTGGAGGCAAGTTAGCAATATCCCCACTCTGAGCACCCATCTCCTTCTCCCCTCGTGACAGTGCAACATGGGCAAGCTCTGTACTGGCACAAAGGCTTCTTGAACTGGAAAACTGTGCACTTGTCCCCACACACCAGGAACAATTTCTCTTGAAGGACCTTTCCTGTGCAAGGAAGCTCCACAGCTACCTGGAAAAACAGAACAGAAAAAAAATATTGAGTAATTCAAGACTCATTTTGTCTGTGGTACATGCTCCCTGTCTTTTTATCCACTTAGTAAGGCTGTCTTGTTTCCTCTCTATTTGATCTCATGTAGGCTACCTAAAAAGACACTTGCTGAACCAAGAAAGTAATTTAAGTCCTGAGCATACCACAACATTTAGCTGGAAGCAAGTGACTGGGAATGAGCCAGATTTACAGATTGTAAAGACAAGACACAGTGAGACATCTAGTCTGACCAATTCTGCAACACCGGCCGCATACCAAACACCCTGCATCAAACCCGTAACTTTCACCATCAAAGAAGGACTCCAATGATGAAAAAGCCACCATATCTGTATTTAAATTGCTTTCATGGTTAATTATAATCTTACAGAATCATAGAATCTTAAGGTTGGAAAAGACCTCTAAGATCATCAAATCCAACCATCAACCCAACACCACGTCTACTAAACCATGTCCTCAAGTGCCACGTCTACATGTTTTTTGAACACCGCTAGGGATGGTGACTCCACCACCTCTCTGGGCACCCTGTTCCAATGCCTGACCACTCTTTCAGTGAAGAAATTTTTCCTAATATCTAATCTAAATCTCCCCTGATGCAACTTGAGTCCATTTCTTCTTGTCCTTTTGCTAGTTACTTGGGAGAAGAGACCAACCCCCACCTCACTACAACCTCCTTTGAGGCAGCTGTAGAGAGCAATAAGGTCTCCCCTCAGCCTCCTCTTCTCCAGGCTAAACAACCTCAGTTCCCTCAGCTGCTCCTCATAAGACTTGTGCTCCAGTCCCTTTACCAGCTTCATTGCCCTTCTCCGGACATGCTCCAGCATCTCAATGTCCTTCTTGTACTGAGGGGCCCAAAACTGAACACAGTATTTGAGGTGCGGCCTCACCAGAGGCGAGTACAGGGGCACAATTACTTCCCTACTCCTGCTGGCCACACTATTCCTGATACAAGTCAGGATGCTGTTGGCCGCCTTGGCCACCTGGGCACACTGCTGGCTCATGTTCAGCTGGTTGTCAACCAGCACACCCAGGTCCTTTTCCACCAGGCAGCTTTCCAGCCACTCTGCCCCAAGCCTGTAGCATTGCCTGGGGTTGTTGTGACTGAAGTGCAGGACCCGGCACTTGGCCTTGTTAAACCCCATACAGTTGGTCTTGGCCCATCAATCCGGCCTGTCCAGATCCCTCTGCAGAGTCTTCCTACCCTCAAGCAGATCAACACTCCCACCCAATTTGGTGTCATCCGCAAGCTTACTGAGGGTGCATTCGATCCCCTCATCCAGATCATTAATAAAGATACTAAACAAGACTGGCCCCAAGACTGAGCCCTGGGGAACACTGCTTGTGACCGGCTGCCAACTGGATTTAACTCCGTTCACCACAACTCTCTGGGCTTGGCCTTCCAGCCAGTTTTTTACCCAGTGAAGAGTGCACCTGTCTAAGCCATGAGCTGCCAGCTTCTCTAGGAGAATGGTGTGGGAGACAGTATCGAAGGCTTTACTAAAGTCCAGGTAGATAACAGTATCCCCAGTATGATTCACTTTTAACAATTCACTACCTTCCACAAAAATTAGCTCCCTCCACAGCCCCCACCTTTGATAAAGGAAAGTTCCTTCTGCTCTAATAAATTTTACACCGTGTTTTCTCCTGCCCTATTCTCAAGGAAAACTCTTGGGATTTTCCATTTTTTGTGAAGGAATGCTGCTGTAAGCTCAGCTTCTGGCTGCAGAAGACGACTGTGCTTAGATTCAAGATTTCTCTAATTGATTAACTATGTAACATGTATTTCTGTTGATAAAAGCTTTACATTAATAGTACTGTACAAAGACACCACTAAATTATATATTTAGTCTTTACATACTAAACATTTTTGGTCAATTATTGAGCTATCGCTACATATTTAACTACCTATAAGCTATCTATAGGATGCTTAGCTTTCTAATCCACTGAAAATAGTAATTAAATTCAGCATTAATCAAAGCCCACCTGTTAGCACAGAACTTTTGGTCAGCAGCATGGGATTGAACCAAAGCTTTTCATGAACAGGGGAAGGGCTGCCACTAACTTCAGCGCTGTCAGATTGACGCCAACAGTACTAAACCTCAAATACAGCTTCCTAAAAGCAGGAATGGCACATAGTTTTCCTGGCCCAAATGTATACCGTGATATTTATGTCAATCATGAACAACAAATGCCTAGTCAAATTCATAGAATCATAGAATGGTTTGAGTTGGAAGGGACCCTAAAGGCCATCCAGTTCCAACCCCCCTGCCATGGGCAGGGACACCCTCCACCAGCCCAGGCTGCCCAAAGCCCCATCCAACCTGGCCTTGAACACTGCCAGGGAGCCAGGGGCATCCACAGCTTCTCCGGGCAACTTGTGCCAGGGCCTCAGCACCCTCACAGGGAAGGATTTCTGCCTTATATCTAATCTAAATCTACCCTCCTGTAGCTTAAGGCCATTAGCCCTCATCCTGTCACTCCATGCCCTTGTAAACGGTCCCTCTCCAGCTTTTCTGTAGGCCCCCTTTAGGTACCTGAAGGCTGCTATGAGGTTTCCCTGGAGCCTTCTCTTCTCTGGGCTGAACAACCCCAACTCTCTCAGCCTGTCTTCATCGGAGAGGTGCTCCAGCCCTCGGATTATCTTCATGGCCCTCCTCTGGACTCGCTCCAAGAGGCCCATGTCAAATTCCTCAGTCTTTAGTCAGACAACAGAAGCTTTGTCAATATAAAGAGGATAGTTTTATTATACTGACACGATAGAATGATGCCATTGGGGCTCTCAAGTTACATGTAAAGATAGCTACAGAAAGCAAATGCATACATGTCAGAGAGACTGTATCAAAACATTCTTTAGAAAAATGAGGCAAAGTACTAGGAACTTATTCATCCCTGTAAGAATGTAACAGAAGTTCTTCTTCCTACATTTCAGACCTCATTGTGACAAGCTGATCGTGAACCAAATACTTGTTTAAATTGGACATATAACAGACATCTGTTATATGATACTTAACACTAATTTCTTCTAAATGAAGAAGAGCAAAAATGCACATGAAGAAAAACATTGCCAAAAATAGTAAAAAGAATGAAAAGGAGATTGGTAAAAAACAGTTTATTAGATAACTCCACAATTTTGAAAGTGGGCAGTTTTAATTAAAAGACTAATTGGGTTAAAAGAGAAAGTGAAGGAAAACAATATATAATTGTGGTGGGTTGACCCTGGCTGGGGGCCAGGTGCCCACCAGAGCCGCTCTATCACTCCCCTTCTTCACTAGACAGGGGAGAAAAGGTATAAAGAAAAGCTTGTGGGTCGAGATAAGGGCAGGGAGAGATCACTCACTAATTATCATCACGAGCAAAACAGACCGAACTTAGAGAGGGAATTAATCTAATTTATTACTAGGCAAAAACAGAGTAGAGGAATGAGAAATAAAATCAAATCTTAAAACACCTCCTCCCACCCCTCCCATCTTCCCAGGCTCAACTTCACTCCCGGCTTCAAACCTTCCCCCCCTCAGCGGCACAGGGGGACGGGGAATGGGGGTTACGGTCAGTTCATCACCCGTTGTTACTGCCGCTTCTTCCTCCTCAGGGGGAGGACTCCTCTCATCCTTCCCCTGCTCCAGCATGGAGTCTCTCCCACGGGCTACAGTCCTTCACGAACTGCTCCAGCATGGTCTCTTCCATGGGGTGCAGACCTCCAGGAGCAGACTGCTCCAGCGTGGGTCCCCCACGGGGTCACAAGTCCTGCCAGCAAACCTGCTCTGATGTGGGCTCCTCTCTCCACGGCTCCACAGGCCCTGCCAGGAGCTTGCTCCAGCGTGGGCTTCCCATGGGCCACAGCCTCCTTCAGGTGCCTCCACCTGCTCCGGCGTGGGGTCCTCCACGGGCTGCAGGTGGAATCTCTACACCCCCTCATCCTTCCTCCATGGGCTGCAGGGGGACAGCCTGCTTCACCATGGTCTTCACCACGGGCTGCAGGGGGATCTCTGCTCCGGCGCCTGGAGCACCTCCTCCCCCTCCATCTGCACTGATCTTGGTGTCTGCAGAGTTTCTTACACCTTCTCACTCCTCTAGCTGCAAAAGTTCTCTCTTTTTTCCTTCTTAAATATGTTATCACAGAGGCACTGATTGGTTTGGCCTTGGCCAGGGGCGGGTCCCGTCTTGGAGCCGGCTGGCATTGGCTCTGTCAGACACAGGGGGAGCTTCTAGCAGCTTCTCACAGAAGCCACCCCTGTAGCCCCCCCCATTACCAAAACCTTGCCACGCAAACCCAGCACAATAATAAATGGAGAAAGGTAAAACTGGCATTGATAAAACACTGACAAATAATATGAGAAAATGATAAAGAAACCTGGTAAGGTATACTTAAACCAAAAATCAACCTAGAAGGCCGTGGACTTGCTGCTGTCCTAGAAGACACCATCCAGACCAGCACTTGCCATCACAGCCACCCACGTTACTCAACCACCCCCCTGCAGCAAGCAAAGGCGCCCAAAGGTCCTGGGCGAGGGCCTGGGCACCCCTCACAACGCGGTCTGGTCGCTCCCGACGCGCCAGCCCTAACCCCGTACCTGTCCGAGCCTGGCGAGGAACTGCCCCCCGCGGTACAACCGCCTCCGCCGCTCCCACAGGGGGAGCTGCCGCGCCCGCGCCCTGCGGAAGCTGCTGCGGAGGCTCGCCTTTCCCGGCGGCCCTTGCGCGCTTCCCAGCAGCCCGCGCGCTGCTGCGCGGCAGGATGATCCACGAGCTGCTGCTGGCGCTGAGCGGGTACCCGGGGGCGGCCTTCACCTGGAGCAAGCGCGGGGGCCTGCAGGTACGACACGGCCCGTCTGCCCCGCTCTCGCCGCCCTTACCGCTCCTCACGGCTGTTTCCCCCCTCAGGTGTCTCAGGAACTGCCGTTCCTGCACCCCAGCGAGACCAGCGTCCTGAACCGGCTCTGCCGTCTCGGCACCGACTATATCCGCTTCGCTGAATTCGTGGAGCAGTACACGGGACACGTACAGCAGCAGGTGGGGCTGCCGCACCGCATCGCTGCATTTCCCGGGCAGAGCGCAGTGCATGCCAGTCTGGCCAAGCTGCCCCGGATGCTCCGCAGCGCATATCTGCGCTAGCACAAACAAATGCACTTTTCTGAACAGAGCCCCAGAAAGCTCCGTGCACTGCAGATAAGGGAGAGTGCAGAACAGTGAAAGACAGACCCAATGTAAAATCCCATTCTTGGGGAAGCATACTGTAATAATTTCCGATCACTGCAGACTGGCCGGGGTTTATGAACTGTACGGGATGCTCATCCCTATGTTGTAGTGAGCCCTTCTCATGGTTTGTGAAGAGCTTTGAGATCCAACAGGCATGCATAAGTACAAAGCAGCACTGAAGTTACCAGTGTTTCCCAGCACTTGCATATGTCCACAAAAGAGCTAAATATAACTGGTCAAGTAATTCTCCTTGTGACAAACTTCTGATTTTTTTTTTTTTTTCCCCGGGCACTTTCTGGTGGGCTAAGGTGCATTTCAACATGTTTGGACCACTGGCTGCTGGTATAACACTGCACAGAAACTCCATTACCCTTTAGACCTGCACTGGGGAGCTGATGTAGATTTTATTGTTTGGTTTCAGGACCATCATCCATCTCAGCAAAACCAGAGTGGATTACATGGCATTTATTTGCGAGCCTTCTGCACAGGTCTTGATTCAGTGCTGCAGCCATATCGACAGGCACTACTTGACCTAGAACAAGAGGTAAAGGAGAGAGATTTGGAACAAGAGGCTGTCCTGACATTGTGGAAAGTTGTCATTTCTGCAGTTAATATGCTAAGTAATAGTAGCTAAAGAGGAGACAAGGTATTTTTCCTTTCCACATCAGAGATGTCTTCCAATTTATTCTTGTGAAGTGCCATTGTAAATGAGTCTTCATTCTAATAAGTATTGTCCCCTCTGCCTTCAGTTCAGTATGTGCCCCATCTGCCTCAGAGCCCAGTGCTGTCTCAACCTATTGTGACTTCTGTTTCCAGTTGTAAAGGTTTTGATTAATCTCCGCTAGATTAGCAGCTGTCTTATCTTGGGTACTGTCACCATCCAGTGGTTGCTATAGCCTAAAATGGGACATGACCCGAAAATATCGGGGTGGGGGGGGTGTGTGTGTGAGGGGGGAAGCTGTGGGAACTAAAGGTTTGGAATGTAGAGCCAAACACGATTTTTCATTTGTCCGTACCTTATTTTAATTTTCATTAATTGCTTTGTTGTTCTTACAGTTTCTGGCCGACCCACATCTTTCCATCTCACATGTTAATTACTCCTTGGACCAGGTATGTCATGTTAATAAACAGGGAGTGCTCTTTGGTTATTGTTATCACTCCTTGAGTCTAATAAGAAAATGGGTGGGATAAATAAGGGTTAGTCTGTCATGTCATGCCATTTCTTTTTAATGCCTCTACATTCGTAGTCCCTTAATCATGCTCAGAGGATCACTTGCACTTTGACACAAAGCTTAGGTCCTCCACCTTGACCCTCACATATTCCCTGCTGCCTGTGTTTAGCCTGAACTGCAGCTGGAACGTAGTAACTTCATGCATCTTGGTCAAGTGGAGGGAGGACACTCTTCCTAGAGATTTTCATGTCATGTTTCTAATTTGTGGGGAAAGCCAGATGATATTTTCATGAAATTATTGCAGTCAGCTGCTGTCCACACTTAAGTATAGTTTTTCTGTCTCCCTTGCATAGCAACCTAATTCATTATTTTGCTCCTGCAGTTTCAGTTACTCTTCCCCTCTGTGATGGTCATGGTGGAACAGATAAAGACTCAGAAGGTACAGTAAAATTGTAGCTAGTTTCTCTTAACAATTTTCCGCTTTAGCTGATTAAGTTCTTTCTGCCCCCAATCCCAGACCTTTAATACTAGGAAAGAATGTGGTTTCAGTAATGGGTGCGCTATTCCCAGTACTACTATAAGTATTGAATAAATATTTTGCAAATTCGTTTACACTGGATTTGACTCTTTCATTATCAGTATGATCTCTGACGACTTGCATTTTATAATCACAATACATTTCATGGTACAAGATGCTGCTGGTTGGAATTTCTTCTTTTCTGAGTCTGTTTTCTCCCACTGTTACATGAAAAACGAAAAAAAAAAAGCAGAAGCTAATGTTTTCAGAATCCAGAGATGCTTACTTTTTGTTAAGGGAAACTTTTGAGGGAAGCTTGGGTGTAGAGCCACACATAGAACATCTCTTTCTTCACTACATCAATATGTTACATCTTTCTTTCTTTAAGACTTGTGCAGGTTGATAAGGCATTTTCTTGTTAGCCAAAAGTGTAGTGTTTAAATGTCTGAAAAGCTCAGTACAGATCCAAATAACAGACCTAGTTTAACCCTGTTTTCTTTCTGCAGATTCATGGATGTCAGATATTGGAGACAGTGCACAAACATAGCTGTGGGGGGTTACCTCCTGTTCGCAGTGCTCTTGAAAAGTATGTAGATACAGTAAAGCTATTATTTCAGTCTTCTGTAGTAACTGGAGTTAGTGTCAAAGTGTTTATCTTACTTGTGAAAACAGTATATACAAAACAGGCTTGCAGGACATAGAAGTAGGAGTTGCATGCAGGGAAAACAGTCACAGTGCCCATTATTTATCTAAAGCAGGTTTATGGCAGGAATTAAGGCTTTCTCCATGCTTTGGATTTAGGGCGGAGAAAAGTTCAGACCCTATGTTTTTTCTTCTGTTGAGGTCTGCATGAACTGTTTTGCATATGGTAGACCTGTTATTGTCTTTTGATCCTTCAAAAGAATAAATGTGACTGGGTGAGTGTTGCTAGGTTTGTGTGTCCTTGGAGAGAAAGTCTGACTACTTAAAATATAATTTGTGTTCATGCTGAAATGGTAATTGAGTAGAAACAGCAGGACTGGGAAGCCACTGTAAACTTACTTATAGTTCTGGTATACTAGTAGATCTCTGCGAAGAAGCCACATATTCAGAGGATATGTTAGTTTAGTTTTGCAAGTGGTCAGTCCACATTTTTTAAAAAATTATAAAATTCCACATTAGCCATTTAGCACTTGCCATATTGCCTGGTTGACTAACTGGACTTGCCAGGATGATGTTCAATGAGGTTTTGATTACTGCTTGCAAAGGCCCCACCGTCTGTTTCCCTTGACTTCAGGATTCTGGCTGTGTGTCATGGAGTCATGTATAAGCAGCTCTCTGCTTGGATGCTGCATGGATTGCTACTAGACCAACATGAAGAGTTCTTTATCAAACAAGGCCCCTCTTCTGGGAATGTCCCTAGCCAACCAGAAGAAGATGATGATGACCTAGGAATTGGGGGACTTACAGGAAAACAGCTACGAGAACTGCAGGACCTGGTAAGACTGTAAGTCGTAGCTTGACATCCTTCGGCCCTTAGGGAACTAGAAGAAATACATTGTCTTCTGCTTCAGTGTGAGCTATGCTAGACTGGGCATATATTGAGACCTGCTAGGATGGCAAATCAACAGAATATTGTAATAAGTTGCGGCTAGGCATAAGGGACAGACACATACTGTTTGGCACAGTTGGATAATCTCAGGGCAGAAAGCCCTGTGGGTGGAATCTGTGTAGATGCTGATGTCAAGTAATTGGAACTGCTCTACTCAGCCTGCTCTTGACTCTTACGTGATTCCTTATGGTCAGCACTGATCTGCTCAACATAGACATTGGTGGTAGTGTGAGCAATTGCAAGGGAAAGGGTGTGGGGAGCTTGGGTGTTGACTTGATTTGCACCCTTTCTATTGGCAGCTGGGTCAGGTATCTTCTTGCACAACCATTTGTTGTGCAAATGTTGCCTAACAGGGTAATACTGCTGACATTGCTGGGGAAAAATGTGCTATGTGAGAGTCAAGAGACTGCTAAGAACATGTCCAGGCTTTTAAGTTAAGCAAGGGAGCAATCTGCCAGTATACTGGTCAAATTCGGTAACTCCTCATGTAGATGGCATACCATTAGAGTGCCCTTGTGCAAAGCAGTTTTCTCAATGGAGTAATCTTCCACACTTTGTGCATCTGAATAGTGTCTGCATCAGGGACCAGTGAGGAGCAACTGCAACTCTGTAAATCACATGCTAGTGTACTGTGAGAAAACATTTCATGGGCACCCATGGTGTCAGTGTGCTGCATGCAACTTGACTGTGAACACATAGAAGATTCACCCCTGAAACACCCTGAGTTGCATACTAATTAAGTGGCCTGTACAGTCTCTGCTGAGGACAGACTACACACAGACAAAAACAAGGGAAAACTTGGAAAGGCAGTTAGTGAAAAATCTGTTATTTCACTATATCAATATAGGAAGAATGTGAAAATTGGTGAGTCTTCTAGATGCGTGGTGGAAAATGTCGGCATTAAGAAGATGACACCGAGAGCACCTAATTAACTCTTCAGTATTATTGACCAACAGTGTTGGCAATTCTTCAGTCAGAGTAAAATAAGAAATCCTAAGTGTTGGTGGGATAGACCAATGAAATACTTGGCTATGTCGCTCTGGCCTTCAAAAAGGGCAAGAAAGAGGACCCAGGAAACTATAGGGCAGTCAGCCTCACCTCCAACCCCGGAGAGGTGATGGAACAGCTCATTCTGGGGGTCATCAATAAGCATGTGGAGGAAAAGAAGGTTATCAGGAGTGGTCAGCATGGATTCACCAAGGGGAAATCATGCCTGACCAATCTGATAGCCTTCTGTGATGGCATGCCTGGCTGGGTGGACGAGGGGAGAGCAGTGGATGTTGCCTACCTCGACTTCAGCAAGGCTTTTGACACCGTCTCTCATAACATCCTCATAGGTAAGCTTAGGAAGTGTGGCTTAGATGAGTGGACAGTGAGGTGGATTGAGAACCGGCTGAATGGCAGGGCCCAGAGCGTTGTGATAAGCGGCGCAGAGTCTAGTTGGAGGCCTGTAGGTAGCGGTGTGCCCCAGGGGTGAGTACTGGGTCCGGTCTTGTTGAACATGCTCATCAGTGACCTGGATGAGGGGACAGAGCGTACCCTCAGCAAGTTTGCTGACGGTACAAAACTGGGAGGAGTGGCTGATACACCAGAAGGCTGCGCTGCCACTCAGGGAGGCCTGGACAGGCTAGACAGTTGGGTGGGGAGGAACCTAATGAAGTTCAACAAAGGGCCCTGCACCTAGGGAGGAATAACCGCATGCACCAGTACAGGTTAGGGGTTGATCTGCTGGAAAGCAGTGCTGCAGAGAAGGACCCGGGAGCCCTGGTGGACAACCAGCTCTCCATGAGCCAGCAACGTGCCCTCGTGGTCAAGGCAGCCAATGGTATCCTGGGGTGCGTTAAGAAGAATGTGGCCAGCAGGTTGAGGGAGGTTATCCTCCCCCTCTCCTCTGTCCTAGTGCCACACCCCCCACATCTGGAGTACTGTGTCCAGTTCTGGGCTCCCCAGTTCAAGAAAGACAGGGAACTACTGGAGAGAGTCCAGCGAAGAGCTACGAGGATGTTTAGGGGACTGGAGCATCTCTCATGAAGAAAGGCTGAGAGAACTGGGTCTGTTTAGCCTGGAGAAGAGAAGATTGAGAGGGGACCTGATCAATACTTATAAATAAAGGGCGAGTGTCAAGAGGATGGGGCCAGACTCTTTTCAGTGGTGCCCAGTGACAGGACAAGGGGCAACGGGCACAAACTGGAACACAGAAAGTTCCATCTCAATATGAGGAAAAACATCTTTGCTCTGCGGGTGACCGAGCACTGGAACAGGCTGCCCAGAGAGGTTGTGGAGTCTCCTCCTCTGGAGATACTCAAAACCCGCCTGGATGCAATCCAGTGCAGCCTCCTCTGGGTGAACCTGCTTTAGCAGGGGGGTTGGACTAGATGATCTCCAGAGGGCCCTTCCAACCCCCACCATTCTGTGATTCTGTATTTCCTCATCTAAAAGTGTCAGAAGAATCTTAAGAAAAGAATTGCCAAGCTGTTAACATCAGTATACAAACTCGCACTGAACTCTCCTATTAAAAAGAAGAATTCTGTAGATGGCAAACATTCTCAAAAATTTGTTAGCATGGTGTTTTTTGGATTATTGACTAATGAACCTAATTCTCTACTAACAAGAAAGCCAAATGAAATAATCCGTATTGCTTCTCTGAAGGAAAGTCTTACCTCTGTACTTGGAGTTCTTTATTAATACATTCAGAAAAAAGGTAATAGCTTACTGTATTGTTTTCAACACCTTTTGCAGGAACTGAGAAAACTGCCTAATTTATGCTAGCAAGCCTACAGATCTTTAACCTATTTGATCACTAGTGGAGGTGCTTACATTTGGCCCATATCCCAAGTGTTCTAGTACTGTTAAAACATACAGGAATGAGTGTAAGGGAGGATTATTTTTGGTAATGCTAATTAACATCGTTATGGCTGCAAAAAAACCTAATGTATTGCAGTTCCAACAAAAATTCCCTTTGCTGATGTAACATTATCCTTTGGGGGAGCCAATTTGCTGCTGTTTCACGAAGGTTTAGCTTCTCCTTTTCCTGCTTCTGCTCCCTGTCTGATGAAAGTTACATCTCTAGGGAGATCTGGTAGTGTACCAGAAGTATAAAGAAGTTTGCAGGCTTACTTTAATGATGCAAATCAGGTTTGCTGCCTTTCTGCTTACTTCCAATATACTTGGATTCCCCCTCCCATGCGTGTACACACACACACCCCCACACACCCCCTTTATACACCTTTTCTGTCTGGTTTCCTCACACTTTTTTGGCTTGATTTCTTTTCCCCGGGGTCTCTGACAGCGCTTGATTGAGGAGGAGAACATGTTGGCTCCATCTCTAAAACAGTTTTCTCTGCGAGTAGAAATGCTGCCTTCATACATTCCTGTGCGAGTTGCTGAGAAAATCCTCTTTGTGGGAGAATCTGTACAGATGTTTGAGAATCAAAATGTTAACCTGACCAGAAAAGGTAAGGAACATCTTTCTTGCGGCCTTTGCTCAGTTATGAGTGACTGACGGGTATCTTCCAAAATGCTGTATTAAAAAAATCCTCAACAGTCACTGACTATTGGCTGATACTCTTCAGAACATATGGATGCTTGTGCCAGGACAGAGCAGTGGTCCCAGTCTTCTGCTTCTGATTGATTCCAGGGGAGCGGTATAAGAACAGGACGAGTAAATAATAACACTTTCCAAACATAGTCTCCAAGTTTCCAGCAAGAAGTCACCATGTGATTTACTCTGGATAAAAAAAGCGATTGCAAAGGCTGTGTTTTCTTTTCAGTTTGCACCCATGTCTGTCAAAGATGCAGACAGACACAAGGGCACGTCTTGCTCTGAGTGTGTATGTTGCAGCATGGTGTCCTAGGATCAAAACACATCCGCAAACATAAGAGATTCATTGCAAGGTGGTCCCAAAGGTTGCTGTGAAAGACAAATGATCAAGATGGAGCCTTTAAGACAGCAAGAAAGAGACAATTCCAGCTGATGGTTCTCTTTGAGAGCCTGATAAGTTTACACTGGAGATGGTTCTGGAAATGTATTCCTACACCAATTTGGGAGAACTGCTGTGGAGGCTCTATCTTGAGCTTGTCTATGTATTTAATTTAAATTGGACTGTTCTTGCCTTAGGAGAAGTGAGGTGAAAAGAAATAGGTCCTCTAGCTTAGTTAAAAAATAAATAAATCCCCAAGTTCAAGCAGTAGGATAGATCTGAAACAGCGGTGGGTGGAGAACCAAACCAGCAGGTTCATGTGGCAGAAGAGTTGTGGGTTCAAAGATTGAGCTCAGTCCTAGCAAAAAGGGCTGTCGGTGGCAATCATTTACATAGAAAATATTTTGGTTTTTTTACTGATACCACAGCACTGCTATGTAAAGTGTCTATACTGTAACTGTACTTGCAATAGTAATCTTGTTCCTTGGTACTTGTACTTTGATGCCTCCTCAACTTCACGTTCCTCGCCAGACCTAAGATGGCACTGCCTGGACAGCCTTTCTGTCCCACTGTGCTGGAAGGGGTCTGCACTTCTCCAAAAGGTATTCCTTTTTATAGTCTAAAACGCTTTTCTTATTGCTGTGCAGGCTCCATCCTAAAAAACCAGGAGGACACTTTTGCAGCAGAGCTACATCGACTCAAGCAGCAACCGCTCTTTAGTTTGGTGGACTTTGAATCAGTGGTTGACTGGATACGGAGCACTGTTGCTGAGGTAAGGATCCTAGGAAGGATAACTACTGTGGAGGCTGAGGAGCTCTTCAGTTTTGTGAATGACTGGGAGAAGAAAGGGGCTCTTTAAAACCAGTGATTGAACAAGTGTGTGAATGCTGCAGGTAGCTTTCATGTTCTTATGGGACTCAGAGCTTCATGTTACCCTAACTTCTAATGACAAAAGGGCATTAACAAATACTGTTCACTTTCATGGGGGAAAGAAGGGATTTTTTTTTTTTAATTTTATTTTTTTTATTTCACTTGCAACGACTTCAGAACTTTTCATCATGGTTTCGGCATAACAGATGGCATCTCACTGGGCAAATTCTTTGCTTTGGGAACTTTTAATATTTTTTTAATTGAGTTGGAGGGGAAACCTGAGAAGATGGGGAGGTTAGAGAAGTGAGAACAAAGCTAGGTGGAACTGATTTTGTAAGAATTTGCCTATTTTTTCGTCATGGGTCTTCCTGTTTCTTGAGCAGAGTTTCTTGCTGGTATACATCAAGAGTGTTCTACATAGTAGCACAGGCTGCCTACATCCAAGATTCTTACTGTGTTCTAGTGTGCTTTACGTAGCGTTTTATATAGGTGCTTTTTTTTTGTATGCATCACAAGCATTTTAAGACAGCTACTCTTCTCACTGAATGGGTTTAGATAAATCTGAGGGGAGTTTTATTTTGTTTAGTTTGTTTTTTGCTTCCTCACTAGCATCTTTGGAAACTGATGGTGGAGGAATCAGATTTACTAGGACAACTGAAGGTAATATAACTGCTAGCTTGTTTTTGCTAAAGCAGCGTAATTCTTTCTTTCTTTTCTTTCTTTCTTTTCTTTCTTTCTTTCTTTCTTTTCTTTCTTTCTTTCTTTCTTTCTTTCTTTCTTTCTTTCTTTCTCTTTCTTTCTTTCTTTCTTTCTTTCTTTCTTTCTTTCGGCTCTTTCGGCTCTTTCTCAATAAATACTTTACTGTCTTAGATTCTGCACTTTCTTCTTTTAGGTAAAGCTGTTTTCATTTTCCAGGTCTCAAGAATGAGCACAGAGTGATAGAACTTGGTCAGAGACAGAGTTAGAGGGGTATGTGTATGTGGTTTTGTGGTTTGCATCTTGAAGCAAAGGCAGTGTAGACTTTTTGGGCACTGGATGAAATTCATAGCTCTCCAGCTGTGTTTTGAAATGGCAGAAGTTGTCCAAGCAATAATAAAAATGGATGCTATCAGCTAGGATGGTTAAAATTTCTGCTCAGTTTTTGATATGCTTGTATACAAAAAATTTATCTCCACAGATTATAAAAGACTTTTACCTTTTGGGAAGAGGTGAGCTGTTTCAGGCCTTCATCGACACTGCACAGCACATGTTAAAAACACCACCTACGGCTGTAACTGAACATGGTGAGTGTTGCTTATTCACTTACCAGACTGTCCTCACTGTCGTATAGCAGGAAAATGGTTAGCCGCGTTCAGTACAGAAGAGCTCTATCTTATCCTCTAGATGTTACTGTTAGTTTTGAAAGAACGGCACTTGTGAATTACAATGTCTCACAGAGGGGGTGAAAATAATATCTCAGAAACTTTCAGATGACAGGTTTCTCTCCATATTTGAAACTGGAATGAAATGAAAATAGTGGAAATAGCGTGTCAGTGTTGTCTTTTATGGCTGAGCATAAATAATTAATGGGTGCAAAATTAACACAAGATGATGCAGCTAGTGCTGATATCTGCTCTCTCCTTGTCAGATGTCAACGTTGCATTTCAGCAGTCTGCTCATAAGGTACTGTTAGATGATGACAACCTTCTTCCTCTGCTTCACTTGACCATTGAGTATCATGGAAAGGAGCATAAAGGTATATCTACTTGCATTTTTGGTAATGCATTAAGAGGGGCGATGATGGCCTTGTTTTCAAGTCCTATTACTTACCCTTCTCTGAAGTTAAAGAAATAGTAACTTGGTTCCCTTTGCAGCGCTATGTGATGACCTAGCCTGCTGTGGCTCTTCTTATTCTGTTCTTTCCCCTTTTCTTCCTTGCTATGGTTGTCTTGACTGAGAACACGACTTAATTCAGCACCTCATTTGTTTTCAGATACTTCTCAGACTCGTGAAGGGCCTTCTCGGGAGTTATCTCCACGTGAAGCCCCTACATCTGGATGGGCAGCTCTGGGCCTTTCTTACAAAGTTCAGTGGCCACTGCACATTCTCTTTACTCCGGCTGTTCTGGAGAAGTAAGTACTAGGTATGGTCTTTCTATATTCATCTATAGGTTCCCTGATCACAGGCACTCACTAATGGGTTGGGGTTTTTTCCTCTCTGTGGAAAGGCAGAGCTTTAGCTTGCTCCTTGAACCTTAGAATTACTCTTTCCACTTATTCATATTGAGGGTACTTGTAATGACAGTAAGACCTGCAAGATAATCCGAGGGCTGGAGCACCTCTCCGATGAAGACAGGCTGAGAGAGTTGGGGTTGTTCAGCCCAGAGAAGAGAAGGCTCCAGGGAAACCTCATAGCAGCCTTCCAGTACCTAGAGGGGCCTACAAGAAAGCTGGAGAGGGACCATTTACAAGGGCACGGAGTGACAGGATGAGGGCTAATGGCCTTAAGCTACAGGAGGGTAGATTTAGATTAGATATAAGGCAGAAATTCTTCCCTGTGAGGGTGGTGAGGCACTGGACAGGCTTGCCCAGAGAAGCTGTGGCTGCCCCTGGCTCCCTGGAAGCGTTCAAGGCCAGGTTGGATGGGGCTTTGGGCAGCCTGGGCTGGTGGAGGGTGTCCCTGCCCATGGCAGGGGGGTTGGAACTAGTCGGTCCTTAGGGTCCCTTCTGACTCAAACCATTCTATGATTCTATCTGCACTATTTTACAAACAGGGCTACTTTGACAAAACATTGTCAGCTCTTCCCTCCTTATGGTGAAATTAACTTTGCAATTTTTAGATCAGTAACCAATACAAGGAGAAATCTGTTACTCTGTGATGGGGCATCCCCTGACCTACCCTGTCTGTTGGCAGGCTGCCACCTCCTGGTTTTTTTCCAGTCTTGCATTGTTATGTTCTCCAGTACCTGCACCCAAGGAAGATTTTCACCTTAAACGATTTTGTATTTCTTGACTGTAGGTACAACGTTGTGTTCAAATACCTGCTGAGTGTGCGACGAGTCCAGGCTGAGCTACAGCACTGCTGGGCTCTCCAGATGCAACGCAAACACTTGAAATCTAACAGAACTGATGCCATCAAGTGGCGCCTGAGGGATCACATGGCTTTCCTTGTGGACAATCTTCAGTATTATCTGCAGGTCAGGATTATAGAGAAAGGTAAACTGTATCAGTTAATCAGGAACTGGCAGAAATTCATGGAGGGAGCACTGAAGTCCTGTCTTTCAGGATTCAGATTCTTTGTACCTTAAGGAAATCAGGATTTCCTTTGGAACAAGTCTAGAACTTTCTCTGAGTTCCTGGACTTAGTGCTACAATTACAAAGTTTTTGGACTTGTGAATCAGTGAGTATTACTGGAAATGCAGGATTTTTTTGCCTCTGTAGTGCTATGAAGCATTTGTGAGAAGCCACAGGCATCTCTGAAGTAGTATTATTAAAATACCATCCTGGCTTCTTCCCTTGTCCCTTTAAGTGAACTCCAGTTTGAGTTAAGTGACAAGTTGTTTTGGGGTTTCTTTGTTTGCTTTTGTTTGGTTGGGTTTTTTTTTTAAGAATTGAAAGAAGTCATATTCTGAACATTTGAAGTAATCGGGAGACTTTTCAAATGTAAACACCAGTTATTAGTAGCCATTTTGTTAATAGCCATAACAGCTGAATTGAGGGGGCCTGACTTTCTAGGTTCTCCAGAGTAATCTGGCAGATCTTTGCACCGCAGCCTTTGCCCTGAGAGTCCAGATAGTATCTCCCAGTGTAAAATTCAGAGATGACTACAATCAAATACCTTTGTTTATATGCTAGCTGTATACTTTTTCAGTAGTCGATCTTAAAGAAAGTGACTATGTCCCTTTCTACTTAGATAATAGGCATCAAAAATTGTTCCCCCTAGTTACGTACTACTGTTGTATATAATCCCCCATTGAGGACACAGAGAGAAGGTAATCCTTAGCCTCTAAGGTAAGAGTAGCAATAAGGAAAGTAAACTTCTTACACAAAACTTCTGGCTCCAGATACTCCCATTCCTCAAGATACTAATGAGATTTCTTTACATATCCATCAGGTGGATGTACTGGAATCTCAGTTCTCACAGCTTCTGCAGCAGATAAATGCCACGCGAGATTTTGAGAGTATACGATTGGCTCACGATCATTTCTTAAGTAATCTGTTGGCTCAGTCTTTCATCCTCCTAAAACCTGTAAGTAGGTCTTGTTGTCACCTTTTTCTACAAAGTCTCCAACTGCCCTAAGCAACACACCTTTTGAACAGATAAGTCAAACTATCTCTTTTAAAACAGATCAGTGGTAATCTCCTGCAGAGCACCGACTACCATTCTAGGAATACAGCAGGTATAAACTAGAATAGATAATTGAATTAAGATCACTTAATTTACAGTTGGTGAGTGTGGATGCTGCATTCCTGGCAATTTAAAATCAAAATTATTCCAGTATTCAGTTAACCTTATTAACTGAAATTTTGTTGCTGTATTTTTCTCACAGGCAATTAAGTAGTATTAAAGACGTACTAATTAGCATAGTGCTGGGAACTGTATTCCTGAGGGACTCGTTCCAAAATGCATTAGAAATGCATTAGATCAGGAAAAATTCCGTCTCTTACTTCAGAGGATAAAAATAGTTGAGACCTTCCTGAGTGGACCTCAAGGGTATGTTACAGTGTTACCAGTATATTTATTGAACATGTAGCCTCACAACAACATTCCCAAAGCAGGTTGGTATCAATGAAACATGGTACTACCGCACATCTTGTGTGTTTCATTATTTTTTTCAGTCTATGAGACTATAGCATAAATGTGGTAAAATACTATTTTTTCCAGACTTATTCAGTCTGGAACTTTTCAGTGTTCCAGTACTTATGTCTGTGAGGCATTTAGGCTTGCTTAACACCCCTGAATACAAGTTTCCTTGACCAACTGATGCAAAATAAATTCTAAGTTTTGTGAACAGTGAACCCAAGGCCTTGAACCACAGCTCTTGCTGTTCTTTATTCTTCCTTCTCAATCCTGAAGCTGCAGTGATGGCCTCCTGGTTGGATAGGGAAGCCAATGTTCAACTTCTATGCCTATGTGGATGGCTCATGCCAATTGCTATTTCCCCAGTAATGTCTGCAAAAGGTTGGGGGTGGGGGGGAAAGAGGCAACATAACATTTAAGTCCTTTTTCCGTAGAAAAACCTTACAAAAATGCTACAGGTGCTTTAACATCTTCCTTACTGCTTGAAAAACGTGGTATCAGCAACATCTTGATTATGAATGCTGCAAATTTCAGGTACTAAGACCAGCTTTCTCTAGGTTTGAACTCTGTTTAAACTACTATCTTTTCCTTTTTATCCCATGCAGGTTTTCCACTGCTTAAATGAAATTCTGGATCTTTGTCATAGTTTTTGTTCTCTGGTCAGTCAGAATCTGGGCCCATTAGATGAACGAGGAGCTGCACAACTCAGTATTTTGGTGAAGGTGAATCTATGTTTATATGGACCTGTTCTTCTCCCATGCAAATATTTGCCTAGGCAGTCATCTTGGCTTTAACAGCTGTAGAACAGGAGCAAGTTTAAGCTGAGACCTTCTATGTGAGTACTTGCAATGATTTTAATTAATCGACCCTCTTGAGTTAAAAAATTCAGTGTGCACAGAGAGGAGGAATATGGGCAGATATGCAGAACTTATCCTATTGGAATAGAAAGGAGGTGGATATCAGCCTGTGGCTCTACCCCTCCTTTTGGACACCTAATAATTCTTGTGGCTGACAGCTTACCTTACACAGGATCACAAACCTCACTTCTCTTGCAGTGATTCTTTTCTTCAGGCTGTTAAAGGATCGTTTAGGCAGGAACAGAGGTGAAAGGCTTGCTTGCTTTCTTGAGAGTGCCCAGAACTGACTGCTTCTAATTTGTAGGGATTCAGTCGTCAGTCATCGCTTCTCTTCAAGATTCTCTCTAGTGTTCGCAACCATCAGATAAACTCTGACCTGGCTCAACTGTTGCTACGCTTGGATTATAACAAATACTATACCCAGGCTGGAGGAACCTTGGGCAGGTAGGAATATCTTCAGGGTCACTTGTAGCATTATCCTGAGGTACGTGAAGTACAAAGTGATCTGAATGATCCTAAGTATTTTTTATTGATTGTGTAAGCCAAAATAATTAGAAGCAAAGTGTTGCTAAATACTGTAACAAAAGTAATAAACCAGCACAAGTTATTTTTTTGTTTTAGCATGAATTTGAACTAGCTGCTAGCTCATATTGGCTGAAAAATGCTGATGGGGGAGGTGATAAAGGGAGTTCCTTTCAACATGTAGTTAATACTGCACCCTTCTCTTGCAGTTTTGGGGTTTAAGCACTAAGACCTTTTCTTCACGCTGTGACCAACAACGTGTCAAGCAGTGGAGACTGGTGCACTCAACTGAATTTGGCTCTTGCCTGGTGAACCACCGTTTCAGAAGGAATTGGCAGGAAGCACCACTTAATGTGAGGCTGCCCAGTGACTGCAGAAAGATACTCCATTTTTGCTGAACTAGTAAAAACATGCTTTCAGCAGCCCTGCATATGCTTATAAATGCTTCTAGGGAGGCAGTCTGTGCCTCTTCAGAAAGTGAAAAAACAACAAGAATTAGTCTTGACTCTTCAGCTGGACTGTGATCCTTTGCAAGTTGGAGTATGGAGGAAGTAATCTGTTCTTGCCTCTGAATGAAGTTTTGGCTGTATTCAGAAGTTCCACTCGTGTAGTAAAGTGATTTACAGTCCACAATGTCTGCTAATCAAATACGTACCTCCAGATAAATGAAACTGCCATGGCAGTTTGAGGTAAAGGGGGAGAGAAGAAGGAATAGATTTTAAGAATCTCTTCTTCTACAGTGCACTGTTCTAGCATATCTGTGCTCACTAGTGATATCAAATGCTTTCTCTATAAAACTTTCTACACTTTGTGTGCTAAAATTATGCACATTAAGATGGAAGTAGGAGCTTTGCCCTATTCAAAGTACAACGCTCCCGCTGCTGGCAGAAAAGTATGCTAGAATTAAAACTAAGAAGAACCTTAGCTAAGATGCCAGCTCTAAATGTACTGTTTTTCATTCAAGGCTATTTAGAATGCTACTAGTGACTATTCTACTGAACCAAAATAAAAAAAAAAAAAAAATATCTTGTCATGCAATTATGTAGAACATTGACAATGTCTGCACCCAAGTACAAAGAGACTAGTGTGGCACAGTAGCCTATTTCAATGAAAAGCAGTATCTGGCAGGAACTTCTAGCACGTTACTGATTTCCTAGTCTTGCAATAACAGACAATCTTGCTGTAAGTCCATTCGAATGAGTGGCAGAAGAGAGCCCTCCAGTCCAGCACTAGGGTGTAGTATCAGGTTTCCCAATTTGAACACAAAGGCTGCCAGGAAACCAACCTTGGAATCATAGAATGGTTTGGGTTGGAAGAGACCTTAAAGATCATCTAGTTCCAACCCCCCTGCCATGGACAGGGACACCCTCCACTAGACCACGTTGCCCAAAGCCTCAAAGTGTTGGTATTTTCACAGTATCTGAAGCTGCAGCTCTCAAAGTTACATGTTTGGGGGGGTGGGGGGGTGGTGTGGAAATCCTCTCTCCTCCCTCAGAAAGACACAGTAACAACAGACAGCAAGTATAAGGCCTGGCATCTTCAATGCGTTACAGCTGGTCATGGTAGGACTGTGCCTGCTCCAAAGTTAAAAATTCTGCAACCATGAAAAAAGCTAGAAAACGAGAATGGTGTTGAAGTTTGGATGTGGACTTTACACACCAACACAGTCAGAAGGTGACTGAGCTAGGAAATGCTAGGGGAAAAATATGCATCAAGAAAAACTCACATTTTCGAAGCAGGGCATTGAAAGACTGTGTACAAGGCTGGATGGAGGCCTGTGTGTACCTCGAGCCTATAGCATTATTTGAGTGAAGAGCTGTCAAACTCAGCTTTTGTATTTATTGCAGTTGACCTCTAAGATGAAGGGTCTGGCTGTGAATGCAGCAGCTCAGAAGCTGATGACTTATCCCGTTACCATTTATACAAAGATACACAGCACTTGCATACTCTGCACCTCAGTCTCCCAGCAGTTTAATTGTCCTAGGTCCCTGTGTCTATATCTCTACTTCAGTAGTCTGCAATAAGGCTGGTTAATACCTATATAGTCACAACAGGAAAAAAAAAAAAAAAAAAAGGCAGGCAGCCAAAACAAAATGGCACTTTGTCCTAGAAATTCTTACCAGTCACTTCAGCAACTTGACAAAATTAATGGAAAATAACAGCGAGCTGGAGTAGTACCCAACGTGCTATTCTTCCAACAGACAGAAGTGCTGCTTCTGCTGCCGCCCTGAACTTGGTCATAGGGTATTCACTTCTGTAAATACAGGCTGCCAATTGAGAACAGCTTTCCCTTCCTTTATAATTGACTTTGTGTTGAGGTCAACCTTTACTGAAAGTAGAATGTTAGTGCTATTCAGCTCAGAGAAATGTAAGCATTTCTTTCCTCCCTTCTCTGGAGGGACGGCCTTGGAATAAATGAGGAGTCCCAGCAGCTACCACAAGAGATTGAACATTTATTTCATCGTAAAAGTCCAGCAGATAAAACTATATACAGTAATCCATGCACACTGTCCAATTACACAAACATTTAAAACCTGATTAAAACACAGTCTGCACAACAGTGGGACAGCAGGGCAAAGTTTTAGTTTAGTGGGGGACATAGTCATGTTTATATTTTGGATGCTGCTTGTAGCCTACTCTCTCCCCAGCAATAAGGCTCTGGATCACCCACTCTTGCGAGACAACAGGCAGCCGTAAAGCTTCTGCACACTTCAAGACACCAGCTGGGCAGGAAAAATCAGTCACCACCACATCATAAACACCCAAAGCAATATCTGCACAGGAGGAAAGACAGGCATCTGTCAGGCGAAAAAAAGAAAAAGGACCTTCCCTGTAGCAGAAGATCAGCGTGTTTCACTATGAATCTCTCTTTCATGTCCTCTCATTCCTAGCCATTGAATTCTCATTGTAAAAGTTAAGACATGCTCTGGAGCAACACTGCAACTTTCAAGGAGAAGATTCCCTCTAGCTGAGATAGAAATTAACAGAAAACCAGCAGCCAACATTACAGGCAGGACTAGAAAACCTTAAGTCCTGACCTCACGCTGTGAGCAGTAGGGCCTACATCCCTTATCGAGGGGAAGAGACAGTTGAGTTCAGAAGGACAAAGCAGCACAATTTTAGTGGCCTATGCAAGGTCCAGGAGCAACTCCTGCCTATTTCCCCCTTTCAGCACAGGCTGGAAGCTGATGGCTTGTCCTCTGAATTGCTGCAACATGTCCTCTGGAAGGTGGATCTTGCAGATGTAATCTTCTAGATTACATTCAAACAGAGAGCTAGTGTCTGCACTTTGCCTTCCTTTATGCTTATAGACAACCAAGTAAGCCATCATAAATGGTTTTAAACCATACTAGAGATCACAGTGGCATGGGATTCCCAGCTACTAGGCCTGAGAAACTGCCCGATGAGTACCTTTGTTGTGAGCATTTGAGTAATGCTGTTTAACAGATGCTGCTCCCCCAGTCATGAGGACTTCAGACCACAAATCCAGGAAGTTCTGCTGCTGGTCTGACACCAGGAGAACCTTCAGGTTATGGAATGGGTTTTCTCGTGGGTGCCTGTAGAATAAAGAAGAGAAATGCAGACTGCTAAGAATATCCAGTAGTCTGAGACTTTATTTGAGGACCATTATCTACTTCTAGTCACCTGATTGGCTTCCATATTGTTCTTTGAATATCTTGCATACAATGACCTGCTCTCTTACCACCCCTCCTGAAATACTTGGAACAATTGTCCTCTGTTTATAGATAGTAAAAGAGCCAGACAACATTGGTGGATTATGTGTGCAGCAGCTTAAATCCAAAGTTAGGCTAAGCTCCTCCTTAATCCTGAACCAACTTTTCTGTGCGTATCCAAAATGTCTCTGCTTTGACAGGGCTGAGCAGGCAGGCATCGGTCTCCTGCCCAAAAGCCCACAGAGATTTACAAACTGCTTTTGTCCACCCCTCACCTTGCCTGAGGAGTCTGACCTAACATTTGATCTCTCAGAACAGACCAACTGGATTAGACTCCATAGAAAATGCAGAAGCTGGCTTCAAAACGTACCAAAGGAAAAGGAAATTGCAGTAGTATTGCTCTCCTTTATCCATTGATGAGCAATTAGAGAAGTCAGCCAAGTGTGTGGGAAGCCTTGCCTGAATTCCATCTTCCTCATGAGGAGACTGACATCTTTCTTACTTCCCAGGAGACTGTCTTTTTTGTGTATATGGCACCCAAATGTACCTTGGCATTAGAGGTCACTGTAAATCCAAGGAAAGAGATGGAAGTGCTGTTCCTAAATGGAAGGGAAAGCATGGGGAGCAGTACTAGGGACACCTTCAGTACTTGTAGGATTCAGGAGCTTCCCAAGCATAACAATTCTCTGTGATTAAATCCTCAGTCTGTGGACTCAGATCATGGTTATTTAGCACTTACCATTCTAGCAATTTTTGCTCCTGGAGGCTATAACCAGCTGGCAAAAGGTAATTCCGATAATTTTGAAGCTGGTTAGCATGACAGCTATCATGAACCCAGATATGAGACACACAAGGGATCCCTCTGGCAAGGCACAGCAAGTATTTCCGAGTTCGACAATGCTGGTCCGCAATTAAAAGACACTGATATGCTGCATTACACTTCAGGGGAGATAAAAAGACATGTAAACAGGAGACAATGCTTGCAAAGACCCAGAAGTTATCCTGCTGCTAAACACTTTAAAGAAGAAAACAACTGAAACCCTGATTTTCACAGCCATATTATGTGAAAGGTGAATCAGATAAATAGATTCTGAAATCAGGAGTACCTATAATAACCACCTATTCCAAGCTATGCAGTTCACAGGCAAAAACCTCTGCCTAGTAGTTTTTGTATCATAACTCTCTCTTCCAGTTCAAACAAAGGAGAAGATTCATCTTTTAGTTTGAGACTCAGTGAGTCACTGGAGAAAACTCTGCATCCTCAGGCAAGATGCTCCAAGAACAATTTACCCTCTCTATTAAAAATGTAAATTTCAGTAAAAGTGACACTAAATGAAATTAGTTGTCCAAGTAGATCTGGTAAGTGAAGAGTGAAGAACTCTACATCTAAGTGTTCTGAGACACAGGCCTGTGGTGAGACTACATCTGGAGTACTGCATCCACTCCTAGGTTCCGCAGTACAACAAAACCACAAGACATAATGGAGCAGGCCGAGCCGAGGGGTGCTAAGATATCTAAGCATTGGAGCATCTGACATACAAGAAGAGGCTGAGAGAGCTGGGTTTAAACTCAGGAAGGGAAGGCTTGGGTGGTCTTATCAATGCATATGCATGACTGATAGGAGGGTATACAAAAGATGGAGCCAGACTCTTCTTGGCATTATCCACTAAAAGGACAAAAAGCAACAGATAGAAATTGAAATACAGGAAATTCTTCCCCCCCCCCCCCCCCCCCCCCCAAATTGGGAGTGGTTAACCACAGGATCAAGTTACCCAGAGGGGCTGTGGAGTTTCCGTGCCGGAGGATACTCAAAACCCAAGTGGACAAGAACATAAGAAATCTACTCTATTTGATACTGCTTTCAGCAGGGGGGTTGGACAAGATGAGCTATAGAAATTCCTTACAATCTCGACCACTCTGTGACTATCATTCTAGATTAGTAAGCAAGCCCTTACCTGGGTTTCATTGAAGTCTTCCAGAATATAGCCAGCTCCTGCTCGCAGTTGTTGTGCTATGTAATGTTTGTCGTATGGAGTCATCTCTAAAAATTCTACAGCAGAAACAGAAAGTTCCATTTTTGGCTATAGTCTATCTGCTTATATCCATATACTCCTCAGTCTACAGAGCCCTCATCCACTCCAATAAGGGCAGCAAGGAATGCCAGCCTTTCTCCTAAGAATATCTAGAAAAACCCTCGGAAGAATCAAAAAAAAAAAAAAAAAAAGGCAGCAGAAAGGGAAGCACAGCACTGGAAAAACTAGCCAAGTGAGCACTTCTTCACTTTTTTGATGCTGCAGTTCATTGCATGAAACATGACCCTAGCAAAGGCAAACTGGAGCAACGCATTCATGCTTTAAAGTACTATGTTTCCCAGCATTATCCCTTATCTCTCAAAACCTTCCTTCTCATATTATACTATTCTGAGACTGCTGATCTCACTAATTTTCACACCTTTAACTTGCTGAACAGCCCTATGATCATCATTGATGTTTGCCACATTTCAGGCTGTAAATTCTCTAATACAGAGACTTAGGTGCTTTCTGCAAAGGATTAAAGAGCAAAAGGGTAAAACAAGCATTCACACAAATGTCTGATCAGACAGCATCTGGCGTTTTTCCTAAAGCCACAGCATTCCACTTGGAAATGCAATGGGTAAGATTTGCCTCACCTTCTTCCTCCTCGCTGCTTCCTGTGGGACCATCCGATGGCTTCTGGTGATTGACCAATTTGTCACTGGGTGTTGCCATAGTGAGGAGAAAGGCATAGCCCAAAAAGAGGGTCTTATTGTGGGGCAAGGGTCCATGATGGTCCTCCAGTACTGGGGGATCTACAGCATCTACACCTTCACAGGTGCTTACAAACTCTCCGGCTCTCACAGCCCCTGCAGAGAGAGAGAAGGACCATGAGTCTCAAAAGTCAGGTTCAGCACAAAGAGCCTGGGTAAGATTTGGGATATGTTCAACTTCAGTTATTTTACTAGAGGAGACAGAGGGAGGCAAGACTGGGTTAGGATTACACTAGGATAAGTAGGGATTTTTTTACCCTTCTGGTTGCAAAGAATCTTCACATCAAAACCTGAATGACTAATGGGACAATGTTCGCCAGTCTATCAACATCCTGAAACAACACTTAGTGTTGTGAAGAGTCTTTTTAACAGCTACGCATTTCAGGACTGGCTAAAGGGGTAAGAAAAGAGAGAAGAAGGGAGAGAGGCAAATCACAACATTAAGGTCACAACGTTTCTAAAAAGCAGAACTGAAAAAATGGCAGGTAAGTACTCAGACTTTGGTAAAAATATCTCCGGCTGCTGAATGCATCCAGGGAGAATCAGTCTCAAATCCTGCAGGGCAAACAAGCATCTCATCTACTTTTTGCTTATGGGAAATGGAAAGATGAATTACAGAAATACCAGGGAGGGGGAAAAAAAAAGCTGAATGCAAGTTTAAGAGCAGAAAATAAGGTTCTCACCAGGCTTTATCATTGTTGACTTACGGCCACGTTTAGCTGGGGATCTCTCATCTTCAGAGGCAACGAGTTTTCTTTTCCCAGACAGTGTGACTGGTGGTATGCGTGGACTCTCCTGCCCTTTACGAGTGGGAGTTGTGCTGCTGCTGGAAGTGCTGGGAGAACCAAGGTTACTACGTCGCTTCCGCTTCCCCTCCACAAGATTATCTGTGAAACAGAATGCAGAGATTAGTCACTGGCTGTCACCTAACTCCACAAGCTTTCACCCTACCTATATGTATAAAGGTGGCTAAACTCAATAGTACCTAGATGGTACACACTACTACCCTCTGACAGAGAAGAGCAAGAAAAAAAAAAATTAAAAAAATCTCACTTGTGTATCTTTCTTCCCAAGCCCTGTACCCTCCCTGTCTCTTTTCCTCCCAGTACTGCTGAAGAGTTCATAGCAGCCATCCACCAAGCGTAAATGAGTACAGCAAGCATCACTGTCCTAGAAGGAGGCCACTCTCCACAAACCAGTCAATACCACTAAGTCTCTGAACAAGATACAAAACAAGTATCTCAAAGATTCCATTAAGTACCAAAAGCACTGTTGAATACCCAGAAAGATTTAAACATGGGTAATTCAGATCAGGAACTAGAAGCACCTCAAAGGCACAAGACACAGAACAGCACGGCCAGCAGCTAAACAGCTCCTCCCCTTACCGAGACTGATGTCAGCTGCTTTGGTCAGGGGGGTGACAGGTTCATAAGGACCTAGCCCATACTGCTCCCGGAGCTTATTTCCTTGTTCCAGAGACAGGATAACAGCCATTCGTTTGTACCACTTCCTTTGGCCTTCCTTTTCAATGCAATAGTATAACTCTCCAGACTCCTTCCGGTGTCCCTTCACCACACCTGACAAGACATCAAATAACACCTGTTAACCAACTATACCCAGGCTTCTCATCCTCCTGGACAAGCACCCATCTCCCATTGCATTCAGCAACTCAGAAAACCCATGGATGGAGCTCAATCAAGCACTGCTCTTACCTGCACTAAAGTACTCATCCTCTGAGAGTGCGGTCACCTCAGTCTCCAGTGGGATAGGATCACAGAGTAAAATATCTTTTCCTAGCACATCACATTCATATCCATCATCAAAAAGCAGTTTGTACTTTCCTGCCCCAACATCTTGGGTAATCATCCCAGAATAGAAGTATCCATTTGAGGACCACTTTGCTACAACTCTGAGGCCCACAAAGCTGCTCCCAGAGGATGAGTCTGCACAGTCTGAAGTACCAGTCACCACTTGTAATGGGATTTCTGGAGAATCACTTCGACGTAAGGCACAGAAGCCAGAAGTGTCAGATTTCTCCCCTCCATCTGGCAGGCGAACTGAATGAGTAAATGATTTCTCCTCAGGTGATGCTGTAGTTGAGAGATCCTCCACACCTGGCAGTCCAGATAAATCTCTGTAGAAAAGATAAAAGCAGTCCCAGAAGGATCAGGAAACAGTTACTAAACAAAGAATACTTGGGTGAGATGCTTGCAGCTGCTACATGCTATCACCAAAAACTAGCTCCTGAAAAATTCAGTGCTCCTTTTTCTCTGTCACATTAAGATAGCAGCTCCCTATTCTCTTCCTTGGCAATAAATTAAATTTACAGTCTCCTTTTTCCAGGGTACCTTGTTCCTGTTGTTCGAGATGGTGGGCGGCCTCTTCTTCCTCGCCCACGAGGTGTCACAGGTGCTCTGCCACCCTGACGTGTGCCAGGCATAGAGTCCTCCTCTTCCTCACAAGGCAGTGCTCCTGTCTGGCTAACTCTGAGTGGAGATGCTGGCTGACCAGCTCCTTTCCTAGGGCTAGAGAATTTATGAGTTAGCTGTTCCGAAAAGAGAAGCCAGATCGCTAGGATCCCCCCCCAACTTTCTCTGTGATCTCACAATCGGTCAAGAAGTTTGCCTCATCGCTGCTAAACTGGCAAGAGTTTAGGCAAAGCAATGCCTCACAAGGAAACAAACTTTTCCTCTAGGAAGAACAGATGTGAAAGTAAAAACTATCTCCTTATTTCTGTTCATCAAGCCAGATCCTTCCCAGGAAGTTCTTGGTTTAGGGCCTACCCTGCTTCACACTACACCCAAGCCAGCCGTTCACTTCTGCAAAATATCTGTTCTTCCCTTCCCAAATCTCTGCACGTACCTTAATTTTCCTAAGACGCCTCTGCCAATGGGTAAAGCAAACTCTCCAGTTTCTGTCCCACATACTTTCCCTTTGAGAGCTCCAGTTCCTTGCCCTGAGCTGCTGCTGCTGCTGTGGGTGGCAGAGTGACCACTGATTGCTCCACTGGATGTACGGTGAAGGCTTGAGGCCTTAGACGAGAAGGAGCTGACATCACCAAGGTCTCCCGAGGTCAGTGATGAGCCCACTGCAGTTCTGGAGGAGGATGTGTCAGTCTCACACTCCTGGCACTCCACTACAGGCTCCTCAGTTTCCTTAAGAGAGAAGAGAAAAAAAAAAGAAAGAAAAAATAAGAGGTTTGTCAAAGATAACACACTTGCTACATGGAAGCTCTACAATCACCAGGCAAAAGTGCAGACAAGATGAGCCCATATTCATCAAACTGAAGATAGCCATGCAGATTTGAGTCTGAACTGATCAATGGTAGACAGTGTATCTCTCACTGCTCTGTATAAAGAAGTCACATTAAGAAATCAATCAACAGGACAGAGCTTGGTTGGTATCAAATCAGTCTGGCTTTGAGTAATTCTCTCCCTTCGAGGGTGTGAGAGTGCAACAAATACATGAGACACTAGCGGCCTTTGGTTACTAATAATCCAAGATCAGTTTCAGACAGCTAGTCACTTGGAGCCATTAAAGTTTTATGGATATAAAAATATGTATCTATGAAATACTGATGTCAAATGTTGGTAGATAAATTGGAAATGGTTCTATGATTGTGATTACACAACCTATGTAAGTACATTGCCCAGAGAAGCTGTGGATGCCCCTGGCTCCCTGGCAGTGTTCAAGGCCAGGTTGGATGGGGCTTTGGGCAACCTGGGCTAGTGGAGGGTGTCCCTGCCCATGGGACTAGATGACCTTTGAGGTCCCTTCCAACCCAAACCGTTCTATGATACTATGATTTTAGGAAACTTTATTATTATAATGTTACAATAAGCAATTTCATGTGTAGCATGAGGTGTGAAAGTATAAGCTTTGCACTGAACTAATTAATCATTTTGTGTCATTACTCATTGTAACAACACAGCACAAGACTCTTATGTTATGTACCTTTATAGCAGAATAGCAGTAACATTTTATTGCTAGCAGGCTGATAGGATTACTGTGCATGTTAAATCAGCGTTTGTCAGCTATCTTTTGAGATTCCCTAAAGATCTTCCAGTTAATGAATGGACATAGACCAACACAACTGTACTAACAATAAGCTTGCTTATTTTTTGGTTTTAAGTTGCTTTTTCTAAACCTCTTACAGAATCTGGTCCACAGGACTCAAAAGAGTGCAGTTAAAAATGACAGTGAGCTGCAAAACTGGCTAAACTACGTTACATAGTTCAATTTTACAGGCAGAAGTGATCTTTGCTTACTAACAGAATTTCTGCCTATTCTGAAATATCTCTATTCTGACAAAATCCCAAGAATTTTAAAACAGTCAGACAGACATAGTAAAGTCTTTTGTCTGGTTCTTTGGGAAGAAAAAAAAGTGTGTCTTCAGAATACAGTAACGGGCATGAAATACACCAGCAACAAATACACTGCTTTCGCCACGCACTAAATGGTCTACATGTTTGCTCATGAAGAAAAGTTTGTCATCGCAGCATGCTGACTTGTTCACGCAACTCGTTTCGCGCAGCCACGACACATTCTCATTTTAATTAATTTTATTTTTCAGCCAACATATCATTACATTTAGCCCTGAAAACAAGAACTTACCTCAACTACCTTTCGTTCCACCTCTGCACCGTTTATATAGTAAACGTCTGTTGTAACACGCGTAACGACAGTGCGCACTTCTCGAATGGTTCGCGTGTGGCGATGCTGAACTCGGCCTTTGGGTGGGTGAAGAAGGTTAAACTCTTCCTCTCCCTGTAATAAACAGGACAAATTAAAAACAAATCAGACCACGACGAAAAGCAAATAATTTCTGGGAAGAGCTATCTCTGCAGTACAGTTTCTTCATATCATGTTCAAGTACTGGTGTAGGGAACCTTTCAGCATCTTGTTACAAATTAGATGCAACAACATAAAAGACCCTAAACAAGGGAGAACTGAACACATTTTGCTGACTTGCTTATGGGTAGAGGAAGGGAAATCATAGCAGTCCAAGGAGGAAACAGTAAACTTGCTTAGCATGGCTTCTGATACTCTTTCATTCAGTGGACATTCAGACATATCATATCAATGTTGCACTGCGTATTTACGGCCCTGTTAATCTCCTGTTTCCTAGAGGACGCACTATTCTTAAGTTCAGAAAAAAGCATTTTTCTAGTCTTTGTGTTCACAAGAAAATATACAAGTTGTAACTGCAAAGCCGTGATTTTTCTTGAGTCTGCAATACTTTCTGAAATACTAATTCAAAGTTATTCATCCTGTTACAATGTTCATATGGAGAAGCTCTCCCCTCCTGTGTTTATCCACTGACATTGGATGGAGTGGCAGAACAAGCTGTCAGAAGTTACTTGGTGCAGAAGAGAAGGCATCAAATCCTTCATTCAAAATTTCATGCAACTCCCATCTCCGTTCAACAAAAATTGAATTTTTTTTTTTTACAGTGTTAGCTACATCTGGACACACAAAACCAACCAACCCAAACTTGTCATATCTTTCCAGAAAATAAATACGGAGACATTTACTTCCCAAACTTATGCTGCCCACTGAGTATTGCTACCTTAGCAGTTGTGTACAGTTGATACAGGAAAGCTTGTGACATTAGCACTTTAAAGTGGTCTTCTGGCTTTTTTCAACAGAGAACCTACTGTTAGTGAATTTACTGGCTGAACGGATACTTTACTGTTCTAAAGCAGTAAAATTAAATACAGGCAGCCTTCATCCCACCTGACTGTGCAGAGAGTCCGTGTGCTCTCCAGAGGCATTCACAAGCTTTTCCCCACTCTCCTCAGTTTGGACATTCGCATCTTGTCGCCCAGGTCTTTCCCCAGACATACTGGTTCCCACTTCCACCTGCCTATAGATTTCTTCTGACGTTTGTGTTGCTGTTGTAATGGTTGTTGGGGTAAAAAGACAGTCTGCTGTAGTTTGAATCCCTTTATTCTTGGTGTTCGCCCACCTCTCTTGGCTTTCATCAATTTTAACAGCCTTACTTGGTTTCTTCTGTGTTCTTCTCCCTTCTTCTGTCTGAGTGCTTACAATACCAGCCTCCACAGATGACTCATCCTCTGCACCAGAAGGTTGTTGATAGCAGTCCTGCTGCATCCTCTGAGGAATTAGGACCTGTCCACCACTGGGATTTTTATGTAATTCAGCATCTTCTTGTGTGCCAGGAAAACTGAACAGATTCCCCCTGCAAAACAGTTATATAGAGATCAAAATTATTGACTAAAAAAGCAAGAGAACCAATATGCTGCCACTTAAGTGAAAGTACTATAAAAAAAAAAACCCCAAACAACTGGCAGTCATTCAATTGCTTCTTAAAATTGCACAGAATTCAGTGAGTCTCAAATTATAAAATAACCTTTCAACATCTCTCAAGTGATTCACATGGTAGCAAGAAGAATGGCTGACACCTGTAGAGAACTAGGCGCTTTTCCAAACACTAATAAAGCAATCTATACTCCACATGTCGGGCACCAACTATGCAACATGCTCCTGGAAGTCATCATGCCATCCTGAAGTTGCTACAGGCTGCTTCAGGACTTCACTGGCTTGAAACTGATAATCACACCTAGTGAGAAGGGGCAGGAGCATAAACACAAATGCTGTCTGATGTTTTCATTAGAATTTGCCTGCCCTGTCAGAAGCGTCATCAGGTACTATATGGGACTGTATACTGAGCCTTAGTCTAAGTATACATTTGGCTTCCCTCATGTACTTGAGAACTTTGAGGAGTGACTGTCTTCCATTCTGTCTGTACATCGCCCAGTACTGGAACTCCCTATTCGTTACGGTCTTTAGTACAACTGTTCAATGCTCTTGAAATATAGGTTACTCTCTCTCCGTAGACCAAGACCTCACTGCCCCATCAAACGACAGAATGGAAAACACCGAAAAATGAGATTTCTACACCTGCTCCTCCAGCCAGCATCCTTATCACCATAAGATATGCAGCAGTACAGTCCTTTCCAAAGCAACCAGAGACAGCAAAAAATCAATGGACTTGGAAGGGAGACAATAGCAGAAACAATAACACAATAGGTCAGAAGATCTTGGAACAGGAGAAAGAAAAGGTATTTAACAGCTCTAAGTATGATCTCAGTTCTCTCAAGCCCCAGATTTTACCAAAGCATATTAGCCAGCTGGAATCACATCGCTGCTCAGTCAAAAAGATAAGTCTGATTACCATGTGAGATACAAACATACAGTACTTATTATACTTACCCTGTTATCCCCAACCTTCTAAGTCACCCAAAGACAGTGACTTTGTGCAATTTCTTTGATGTAGAAAATGCACATGTGCATATAAATCCAACCAGGACTGGCAGGCAAAGACTGTGAGGAGTTACCTAAATGGAGAAGTGGAAAGACCATGACCTCTGGCCTCATCCTCTCGACGAACTTCACAGACACGACTAAACACAGATGATGCTTTCTGGGAGCTAGCAGTGCAGATTTAAAACAAACAGACAAACAAAAAAGCATCAGAGAATGAGAAAAATCTCTTATAAAGCAAACCAAGAGTTCTCTAGCCCCCTGGGAAAGCAACAACTGGTATTAAGCTTGTTGACCTACACAGCCACAGAATGAGTGAGATGTGGTCAGTCTCAAAGGTCAAGAAACAAGCTGCAATTGCATAAGCATTTCTGTTATTTCTGCAGACACCCTAACAGCCAAGAGCAATGTAACAATTCCAGAAAACGTGGTATAGAAAACTGCAGCGCCATCAGGAGTTTCACCATCTACTACCTCTGGTACCCACCAAGGGAAAACAGACCATTTATGGCTTACTGCTCAGGATTTTCATGACACCACAAAAATATGGGTTATGACAGTCATAAAGCAGACCCTGAGAGATCAAGTTCATCCTATACCCAAAAAGACAACCCATCCTTCAACCAGTGAGGAATGACTGCCACTTAGCACTGAGGCAGGATTACCATCCAGCATGCAATCCTGTGACAAGAGATACTGAGTTTATTTCAAAGTTTTCTCACTGCTTCAAACCATTATACTTCACTCAGATGACCACAGGTCACACTCTTCTGACTCAGATTCTTATTAGTACATACGAACCATACTCCCCAAAAGCTAAAATCAAGCGATGCTACGCATCAAATGTGAGATAAGATGAATACGTACAAATCAAAAGACCAAGGGAATAACTTATGTTCTGGTCAACATGTTAAACTGTGATTTCAGTACATCAGTGACCTGGTTATGTTTCTATCAGCTTCATATCAAAAAGAGAATTCTCTTTCAGAACTCCTCAGAGATTCTTTGCAGAAAATCATACGATAAGGAAAGAAAGCAGAAAACAACACATTTGAAGTTTAAGAGGTGGATAGGGGAGAATTGCATTCCAGACTGCACAAGACATGAATTTCTGCTTTGACTACAATCAGATGGAGGCAAAATGCTGACATTAGTAGGAAGCACAAACCCCGTAGTGAAAGAGCAGGTGGGGCACCCTTGCCTATGTACTTAAAACCTGCTGCAAGAGCTAACGAGTTATAATGTCGTGGCTACTGCTAAAAGCATTGCATGCCTCTGTGTCTCATTTTATTTTTTTTTTTCCCTGCTGCTGGTGACAAACAGAAAAAAGGATCTACCCAGACCTTCGTATTAACTCTGCGCAGCAACAAGACCCATTACCTGGCAGCAGCCCCGGCAGCAGGAGAGGATCCATCTTTCCTGTCACTGGCAGTAGGCTCTGAAACGAGAAGGGAGGGAAGGATGATTTCAGTGTCACTTGAACAGACTCTCCTGCCCCTTCCAAGCCCCCCACACTCAGCAAAGAGAGGGGTTGAGTAAAGCTGGACAGAGGGTGCCCAGGCCTCCCCGCCTAACTTCTCATCACAGACCTGAGTTTCTACAAGTTTTAGACTATTAGACTGAACGTCACTGTTCTGATTAAAAGGGTATCAAACTTTTTTGTCCAGGTTATATTTTTAAAATCTTTTTCCCTCCCAATATAATCAAACTCCAGCTCCTGTCCTGTGATGTTGTCACTATGCATCACAATTTTTAGTCTGCTGGAAATATCTTTCCTCACAACAGAGGCCTCTCCTGTCACTCCATCCTCACTTAGAGCATTGCAGAAACAAAGAAACAAATTTAAGTGACACTGCTCAAAAAGAAAAATGAGAAAAATCACAGAGACTCAGAGACTGTCTCAGGAAACGCCACAAAGAGTTTATGAGTTAGGGCTGAGATCTAGTAGGACCTGTATATGTTTCAAGGTTTCATCCTCTTACTTTCCAAGCTGAATGGCAGGGACTCCTCACTCCCATCATTCACAGGGGTAACAACATTCATTCGCAGAGAGAGTTTTGCATCAGCCTCAGGAACCACGTGAGAATCTCCTTTCTCGCACACTTCTGACACATCTGCTGATACCATTGCACTTTCCACGGTGACATTGTTGGTCCCCATTGAGCCCTCTGCTGTAACATCACTAGTTGCTATAGTGCTGTCTGGGCAACTATCATCCACTGAAAATAGGAAAACAAAAAAAGTAAACCAAAAAGTAGCTACTGTCATTCACACTGCTGGGGTTCAGGTCCTGGTTCCATTTTGAAGATGCTTCACTGCATGCATTTTACTAGCAATTGTGCAGTAGTGGAAAGTCCTATCTAGAGTTCTGAAGCATGAAAGTTCTGTAGCACGGGTATCATCCTTAGCTTGCCACAGAATACTTTACTATTACACAAGCAAAAATACACACTGCCTTTCATCCAGCAAATGCAGGGCGTTGTTTTGTGAACCTAACAGAGGAAGTCCTGCTAAAAGATGATGAATACTGGGAACGATCTTCTTTTAGTCTAAGCTTTTTCACTACTCAGAGGGGTATTCTTTATTGCATTCTTTAATGGAGTTGTATGCAGGAACGCAACAAGTGCAAGGAAGACATGTTCCATATCACCCCATACTCAGGGAGCAAACACCTTCACTAGAGAACATAACAAGGAAAGTGTGAAGAAGAGATGAGCTGTCCCCATAGAACAGCAATGCTTTTTGCCAAGGTAGGTTTGAGCTATCCCATCAGATCCTGCATCAAAAGCTTCCAAACAGGCTTTCACTGCAGAACAGAGCCACTCAGGTCAAACTCACCAATTGGTGTGCTGTGTCTTCTGGGTCCCATTTTAAGCTGGCCAATAAGAGGTGGCGTTATGCTGGTCAAGGGCTGAATGACGTCACCCTCCTTTGGCAAAGTAAAATGAAACGGGGTTCCTAAGAGACAGAGAGCACCAGGATTACTAATTTCAGGGGAACACTTTGGTTCAAATACCAAATACATAGATTCACTGTGCTGTGGAAATGGGGAGAAGCATAACGCTGGTGCTGTCCTGTACTAAAACCCACCTGAAGAGTTACTGGTTTCAGGACAGCTGCTCTAACTGACCTTCCTTACATTTTGTGTGGAAAATCTCTCTCTGTGAAAATCTGGTCAACTTGATGCAGCTGTCCCCAGGTGCTAGGTAAAAGTGAGAGTAAATATCCTGACATGAACAGGACTTTTACAGAATGCAGCTTTGCTTCAGAAATGCTCAGGATTTTCCACAGAAAAGGGAGATGAAGCCAGAAACAGAAATGAAGGTTAGCACAGAAGTGAATTGGCAGAGCTATGTGTTGCCTGAATTAATAACCTGAAACTTACACAGAATGATGCTTTATCATCAAACAGCCTTAGATCAAAGGTCAGCAGATACACTTCAGATAGCCACATATAAGCCCAAACAATTAGTAGCAGTCAATTAAGGGTTAGATGATGACAGCAGAAACTTGCCTGGAAAGTAAGCTTTAAGAGAAATAACAGGTACTGCAGTTTCATAACCAGCTGCAGGCTGCCACCAGGAGTTGGCCTCATCCTCCTATCCTATCCAATACCTCATAGAACCATAGAATGGTTTGGGTTGGACCTTAAAGATCATCTAGTTCCAGCCCCCCTTGCTGTCCCAACAACACCCAGGGGTACGCAGGGTCTATGGGCTGAGGTAGCCTATCCCATCAGGGAAACCACGCCTTGGTGGATTAACCATGTGCAGATCTTGCAGGATTTAAGAGATAAAATACATTAAAAACCTAGCATAATGCTCCCTCCTTCTGCCTCACCCCATGCCATTTATTTGCAAACCTTCAACATCATATAGCAGTAATTTGCAGGCCGCATTCTTCCCAAATTGCATAGAACTATTTAACAAAACTAACAGAACAGCCATTTCTTCCCCACACTGAGGTCAAAATAGGTTTTCATCATCTTTGTCACCATCCTTCCTTTTTCTAAAACTGTGTTTCTTCTTTGGATTTCATTCAAGATACTACTTGAAAAGTGCAATTTACATATCTCGTGAATTTTAAGAAGCATGTATTAAAAAAAACCCCAAAACTAAACAGTATTGGAAAATTGTTAGTTAAGGTCATGAGAATACAAATTCAAGGTACTTAAATTCAAGAGCTAGCACTAGATATTCAGATACAACTTTTAGTTATAGCCAGATGCAGTGCTTCATTCTTCAGTTACACAATATGCTGACATACAATTTACACAACTACCTTGTGGCAAATGAAGCCATAAATACATGACAAAGACATAATCCCCTCACAGAAAAAATCCCGAACAGCGAAAAGCTATCTACTGTCCATCTGAAAACTTTGAAAACCATCACTTGCTCTGCTGTCACAAGTTTTAAAGATACAGTTCAGCAACTGCAAGATCCTTGAAATCAACCTGTATTTTTGCAGTGGGCAGGTATTTCATAGTGCAATGGTACTCACATTTTGTGGGTACACCACATATTGAAACTACCATTCCTCACAAGCAGCTTATGAATGCCTGTCATATCATGACCTATAGCAGATCTCCATTTAAAAAGTGTTTTATTTAAAAACGGAAGCCTTTAGAAACTCCACTGAATTTTGATCGATTTAGCTACCACAATCCCTTCTAGCCTACAAATCCACATTTGGCAGGCTAATAACAAATGATCAAAAGAATTTATGAACTGATCAGCCTGCACTTTAATAAGAGATAACCTAGTTACTAAACCAACAGACACCATCAGAGAAAATAAACAAGCTTTCACACTCACAAGACCTGCAAAATATGTGTATGCCTGAAAGCTTAATTGCTTTCACATAACTGCATCAACTGTTGTAACAATGGTTATAAAGCTTAATTCTCTCTACAAACTCATTTGCTTGGGTAACACTTTCACAGGGAGAGTTGGATGTTTCTAGCACAGTGCCGACGGCAACTACCTGCGTAGCACAAAACTGCACCCTCATAATGGAAGGGGACGAAGGAATCTCCCAACTCTGTGTCAAACTAAGTGAAGCAGAGCTATCATCCTCTTCTCTTCTACATGAAAAGAGACGTCCCACCACTTTTTCTGCATATTGTGATGCTTCTCGCACACTACTACTACATGGATGGCCAGCCTGCAGCTCTCAAGCAGTTCAAGCACAGCTCCCTCTGCTCTAGTTCTTCTCTCCTACTCATCACCTCTACAAGAGCTGCGGCGCATGTACTGTGGCTGTCAGCCACATGAAGATCTACAGAGAAGGCTAGTAGTAGTGGATGGCCAGTCTGTTTTCTATGCATATAGAAGGGAAGGAAAAACCCCAAAACCACCACCCCAAGGAACCCCATGCCTTCTATGTAAGAACTTTTTCTTATTTAAAAAGCCCTTTCTTAGCTCTATTCTTAAATCATTAGCACAACTATTTAATAGACAGGACAAAAGCTTGATTACATACATTTTCCTCCATTGGTAATTCCTATCTAGCTGTGATATATCAAAGGACCTCATTAGAAAATAACAACTTTACTTCCAAAGTCTTCCAGATTAAGAATCAACACTCTAGACAGGCCTGAGGCAATGTTAAAAAGTTTTAAGAGCTTGACAACACAAGTCTTCATTATTTTAATAAAAATATTAACTTTTTTTTTTATTTAATGTGGTGTGCTTAAACTTTATGACTATGTTAACTGTTTATCTGTTTCTTCTTTATTTTATATTACCAGTAAAGAGATAACTTTCTGAGTAAGTTTTTGTATGTACAAAATTGTACCATCTACAAAAAAAGATTTTACAGAACCACAACTTCTATAAACTCCATAGAGTCCTAGAAACAGACTTCAATGAGTAAATATCTTTCCTGTATCTCTATATTCAATCATGTTCTAGCTTCTGAGCATTTTTTAGTAAAGTAACTAAACACTTAATATCTTATTCAAGGCAAATTCAAAACCAAAAAGACACCCCCCAAATCGCACCATCCAGTTTCTACTGCTTCTTTGACACTTCTCCAAGATCCTTCTAGTCCTCACCCAAAGTTTGTGCTTACTGATGTATGCTTCCTAATGTTGATAAGGGATTAGACTCCTGTTGGAAATAACTATTATGAGAACAAAGCTGCTTTAAGAGAAGAGGGATGCTCTAAAACTCTTCATGCCTTAAGGACTGAGTGATGGTGAAAGAGCAAACATCACTCTACGTACTTTTCCGCCATGCTTCATGAGTCTGAAGACAGCAGGCAGAACCATCTGAAAAGCCTGAACTCTCTGCTGATACCAATCAGCCCTTTAGTGTAATACAAATGCGCAAAACACAACCACCAGCATTAATTTCCAAGTTAATTTTCTCCAAACAGTGGCTTATTGTTCTCTTTCGCTAGTAAATCCAGCCAACTGTGATGTGTTTAAGTTTCATTTAGATTTATCTAAGAAAAAACATTTCAAGTACAATGTAACAAGGGAAATGTCACCTCAGGTTAAATGCAATTTTGTTCATGGTCTCTTAAAAAGGAAGTTTTGGATTGTGAGCTCTGTGAAAGGCTATACTGAAGTGGAATGTAACATTCAACCTCGTTATGCAACTACAGCCACTCATCTTTATTTTATCATCATTTCAGCAGCGTACTGCCAAACGTATTATTTAATAAAATCTATACTATTCTTAAGTTCAAAAACCAGTACTATTCACTTGACTATGCCAAATTGTCCCAGCATACTAAATGCCCCGGACCTGTTCACAGAAAAGTTAATTGGAGATCACAAAATGCAATGGGATCGGAACACCTTTGAAGTTCCTGACCAGTATTTTGACCAGATCCCCTCGAAGCATTATTTTCTATATAACAAAGCTTTTTTCTTCTTTCTTCTTAAAGGAAATTAAGAATACTGTATCTAAAACATCACCATTCAACTTCATGTTGAGCTCCTGCAATCTTTGCACTTCCCTAATAGGATTAATAGAAGGGAAATAGATTTTCTGATACTAATATCAATTTCCTCCATTCTTGCCATGTGAAGTTTCTACATAAAATTTAAGTTCTCAGACTTCAAAGTTTTCAGAATTAGGGGGCATCAAATGAAACTGGTGAAACAGAGTTTTTTTTTTACCCAGTATATAATTTAAGCTGTCAAACTTCCTACTGAAGGAAGCTTTGAAGCCTAAAAGTTTACAGATGTTCAAAAAAACACACATGGAAATGCCATGGTGGGAGAGAAAAAACACCTATTGAAGATATCAGAAAACAAAGACATCACTTCAGACGCAGCACGTTCCTAAACCACACTTTTCTTGATGATGGAGAAACTTCTTCAGAAGTATCTCCCCACTGCATTTTTGCCCTTATATTCATCCGTATGCATCTGCTATTCAATACTGGGGGAACTTGCATACCAAGCTAGATTGATGCAGTGTAACTGTTCTTTTAACTGCTGTAGTATCCCAATTCACAGAGACCATGATTTTCAGTCTTTAATTCAGAGTTATCACAAAGGCACAATGACCTATTGCAAGCCACTGAATGGGAAAGACTGAAAAATCCCCACCCCAACAACAACAAACCATTAAATGCTCTAACACTAACAAAGAATCTGGTTGTCTTTGTCCACAGAGTATCTCAAACCTTGGTGATTCAGATTTTGTGTGCAGTCTCCAAAATCTGTCACTGAAGCTTTTTTTCCCCCCTAATTTGAAATTTGTACCACTTATAAACAATATTCAAAACTTTCCCTAAATATCATTAGCGAGGCAGCCTCCAAACTTTGGATAAGATGTTGCTAAGACACATCTAAATACCACAAATTCAGACCTTAAATCTGAAATTGACGACTCTACCATCTTGATTGACAAAACCACTCACCGAATTGCCTCCAGCATGTTACTTGCTTAGCACCAGTTCCCTAAGCCAACAAAGATTACTGTCAGAGAATGCGCTAAATTAAAAAAGTCATTGCATTTCTGGCCAACCGAAATACTCTACTTTCATGCTCAACAATGAAGCAGTTTGCTATAACATTCTGAAAGAAAGTGATAGTCACTAGTTATGGCATGTTAAAGGAATGGAAAACCAAAAAAGCTCCCAAACATCTGACTGGTCCTAATGCATTCAGAAGAATGGGTACAAAAGTTACATCAATTAAATTGTTATGATAGCTGGTATATTAAGCAGTGTTTAATTCATATGACTATGTTATTGGGATAGTGGAGTTTTTAAATCTAAAAAAAGACTATATCAGAACCCCTAAAGCATGGGAATTTTTACATGACTAAACATATACTTAGCTCAAAATAAAATAACCACTGCAGAAGTTGTTTTCAGATGTCAATGAGGTAAAAAATCTGCAGCCACAAGGATCCATACTCCTTGAAAATAATTTGACCTTTATTTTAAAATAGGTCAACAGATACTTATAGCAAAGTCTAGCTTGAAAACTGCTATTACCTTTTGCTAGAAATCTCTCCAAAACTGATAACCTGTATAAGCACTCAAATCTCTTTTACACCCCTCATTGTAATCTAACTTCTACAGGTATCAATATTTACCTGTTGTTCTTATCTTACAACATAAGATACTACCTTCATCCTATTTTTAGCATCTCGAGTTCTTTCTCACCAGTCATAGCATTAAATGGTTATCTTTCTCAAATGTGTCAGCAAATTTGGTATTAAAAACAGACATAAGTATTACACTCAATCCTTTTCATCCGTCTCCATCTAGCACTTCAAAGTCATCTCACCTACTTCTGTTCAGACATAAAGAAGAAAGCTCTTCATCTTGCTCCTTTTTGAAATCTGCCATTTTGACCTTTCCAAACAGGATCACATGTTCCAGAAGTCAGCACGGTTCAAGGTCACAAGAACTGAAGAAAAGGGGAGGGAACCATGTAAAAACAAGCTCAAAAGGCTTTCAGGAAGAAACAGCCAAAGCTGCCATAACAGCAGTGAGGATCAGTTCGTAACTGGAAAAGTTAAACTAGTAGTTCAGAAAACAGTAACAAAAAAATATTGGACTCATGAGACTGATGAGAGAAGTTTTGAAGAAGCATACATCTCTCAAAAAACCCCAAACATAAATTGGCAGAGAAAATAAGAGAGATATCCCTCGCTGACAAAGAATAGAAAATTATTGAGACTGGTTATCCACTGAGTACATAAAGGGAAAAAGAAGGCTGAGTGTTAGGAAATGTTTTTTAAGCAGTATATCTTACACTAATTTCTCAAATGGAAAAACTAGAAAACATTACCAGTTGAACAAAGCTCTGCAGAACAGACTATAGGGCTACAATACCATGACCTTTGAGTGGCAAGAGAAATTCTATCTAGCCCACAGCTTTATAGGTTCCACAAATCAAAATCACAGATTGGTCAATCTGAATCTATCAGATGGTCCACAAACATCTTCCCTGCTAGACATCTCTTTTAACTCCAATAGCACTGCACAATTCTATTGAACACAGAATCACAGAATGGTGGGGGTTGGAAGGGCCCTCTGGAGATCATCTAGTCCAACCCCCCTGCTAAAGCAGGTTCACCCAGAGGAGGCTGCACTGGATTGCATCCAGGCGGGTTTTGAGTATCTCCAGAGGAGGAGACTCCACAACCTCTCTGGGCAGCCTGTTCCAGTGCTCGGTCACCCGCAGAGCAAAGATGTTTTTCCTCATATTGAGATGGAACTTTCTGTGTTCCAGTTTGTGCCCGTTGCCCCTTGTCCTGTCACTGGGCACCACTGAAAAGAGTCTGGCCCCATCCTCTTGACACTCGCCCTTTATTTATAAGTATTGATCAGGTCCCCTCTCAATCTTCTCTTCTCCAGGCTAAACAGACCCAGTTCTCTCAGCCTTTCTTCATGAGAGATGCTCCAGTCCCCTAAACATCCTCGTAGCTCTTCGCTGGACTCTCTCCAGTAGTTCCCTGTCTTTCTTGAACTGGGGAGCCCAGAACTGGACACAGTACTCCAGATGTGGGGGGTGTGGCACTAGGACAGAGGAGAGGGGGAGGATAACCTCCCTCAACCTGCTGGCCACATTCTTCTTAACGCACCCCAGGATACCATTGGCCACCTTGACCACGAGGGCACGTTGCTGGCTCATGGAGAGCTGGTTGTCCACCAGGGCTCCCGGGTCCTTCTCTGCAGCACTGCTTTCCAGCAGATCAACCCCTAACCTGTACTGGTGCATGCGGTTATTCCTCCCTAGGTGCAGGGCCCTTTGTTGAACTTCATTAGGTTCCTCCCCACCCAACTGTCTAGCCTGTCCAGGCCTCCCTGAGTGGCAGCGCAGCCTTCTGGTGTATCAGCCACTCCTCCCAGTTTTGTACCGTCAGCAAACTTGCTGAGGGTACGCTCTGTCCCCTCATCCAGGTCACTGATGAGCATGTTCAACAAGACCGGACCCAGTACTCACCCCTGGGGCACACCGCTACCTACAGGCCTCCAACTAGACTCTGCGCCGCTTATCACAACGCTCTGGGCCCTGCCATTCAGCCGGTTCTCAATCCACCTCACTGTCCACTCATCTAAGCCACACTTCCTAAGCTTACCTATGAGGATGTTATGAGAGACGGTGTCAAAAGCCTTGCTGAAGTCGAGGTAGGCAACATCCACTGCTCTCCCCTCGTCCACCCAGCCAGGCATGCCATCACAGAAGGCTATCAGATTGATCTTCTATCGTACTCTAACTGAAGGACTTTGATAACTCACAGAGCATTAACTACCAAGCAAAAAGAGTTAAATAAATCTCTACTAAAGTACTGGTCTGTTCAGGAGATGTAAAGACAACCATCACCTATTGACAACTGATGTTTTCAGACCCTCAACTTTCATAATCACCAACTTCAGGAGGCTGGAAGTCACCTACCATCATCATAAGACAAGGTAAACTCTCTCATTCCCTGATCCTGCAGTTTAATGAAAGATTACTTAGATCTCAAAAATGCATACAAGAGAAAGCTCTAGTAAAACTTTGTTTTCTATTACTTCCTCATGAGGAGTACAGAACTCTATGTTTAAAATGAGGCCAACTAAGAGGCAAAAGCTCCACAAAATTCAGCATCCGACATTTCTTGTATAACTACACAACAGCATGTTAAATGGATTTCAACGCATCATGACAACACCTGCAAAGCCACAGCTTATGTGCAAGTGAAAAGCCATTCTACTTTAAAATAATCTCAAGATAAATTTGCTGTATTAGTTTCTATCTCAAAGTTGCTCTATACACCCCCACAGAGAAAATTCTCTTCTGAGGATGAAAAAAGCCAAAAAGGGAAAAAAAGTAAGGAGACCTACAAGAGGGAAAGTGCAGACTACGACATATCCTTTTCCTTTCAAGGACACTACTGTTGTTGCTTGGGGTGGGGAAGTTACAGCCAAGGTCACAGTATTCTCAGTAGTCCAAGCTGCTTTGCGTTTCTGCCAGAAAATACTGCACAAGAGTGTTAGGAACAAGAATTACCTTATCGTTCTTGCCCGCAGTAGTGTGACAAAGGGGAAGAAAAAGTAAAGGCATGTTATGCACATAACAGAGTAACTTGTAGTGCTCCTCTTGAGACACTGTTCAATGCACATCCAAGACCAGTGCTCCCTGAAAACACTGAGGATTGTACACAGCTGTCCTTGACATCATCCAAAATATACACTTGTGAACTACTAACCTAAATTCACTTACCACTGGAAGGACTTGGGGATTTAGCAGTTGCCTTTTCCTGTGGCTGCATCTGCTCTTCTTGGTCCAGATCCACTGTCGTAACAATATCCTCCGTATTCGTTGGCACCTGATTCTCCTGCTGAGTCACCACCACGTCAACCTCTCTAAGTGGTGGCTGATTCCTTATTAGCATTATCTGTCCTAATTCTGAACAACCTGGATGTTTTTTGGCACACAACTCCACTTCCGATGGAACATCACTCTTTAACTTAGGAAACAAATTCTTGTGCTGTTCCAGTAACTCCCCTACAGAAGGCTTAGATAAAACTTTATTGAGCTTTGGCATGTTTTCCAAAGCAGCCTTAAAGGACAGTTTATCCATGTTCTTCACCTCTCCAGTGTCAGAAGTACAATCTTTTGAAGTTTCTTTTTTCCAACTTTCTGGTCCAATCTTTTCTGATTCTTGGGCCTGATTAGACAAATTTTTGCTATTTTTACAAGAACCATCAGCAAATTCCACTTCCCTATCCTCATGACGCTGTACTTCGCTTTCAAGAATAAACCTCTGAGAAAGCATTATATTAACAAGAGACCCATCTTCATTTATTTGCTTCTCTTTTATTTGCAGTTTTTCTTCTTGTTCTTCACATTGAGTCTCAGGAACAGCCTCAGGTTCAGAAGTCTCTTCCAATGGATAATCCTCAGATTGCGCTTCTCTACCCTGAGTATACGACAAAACCTCAGGCAAACCAGACTGATCTGCAGCAGACTGACTTCCAGAAATACATTTGATCTCCCGATGACCTGTAGGGGCTAATGACCCATCTGCTGCTATATCCACACTAACTAACTGCATTACAGGTTTTCCTGCAGTCTGTAACTCCTCCTTTTTTGTTTTTTCACAGTTTTCAGAGAGGGCTTGATCACCTGCATCCAGCCTCAGTTTTATGTTGTCATTCTCCACAGAACAGAGTCTCAAGTCTGAGGCCTTGCATTCAGAAATCGTCTCTACCTGAGTAGTTTCACTATCTTGGCCCACGTTCAGAGAGCTTGAACTGACCTCTGTATTTGTGGGTTGGCTACATTCACTTGTGGAAAGCATCAGCTTACAGGACTCAGAAGGCTGTGACGTAGAGTCACCTGTAGACATCTTTGATAAAGCATCTGTGGGTCCAGAGAGATCTCCTGGTAAATGTAAGTGGGTTAAAGCAGCAGCTTTTGCTTCTCCTTCGTGCTGCTTCTCTGGGCTCTGAGTTGGAACAAAGATATCCTAAAATGAAAAAGTGGGACATGGAGCATCAGGGCATCCCGAGTAGGACTGTTTATTTGTTTTTCCTAGAACATTACACTGGATTATGGAGCAGAGCAAGCTCGGTGCAAAACTACCGATTAAAAAACAAAAAAAATCCCCACATTTATGAGAGTCATAATTGCCCTGTTCTTGCTGAGAAAAATTATCACCACCCATTGTCACAGAGATACTAGAAAGTAAAGTCAGACACAATCCTTGGTACACCTCTCACAGTACCAAATCATGAAGTACAGGTCAAGTATGGTCAAGTATGGCAAACTAGTAGCTATTTTTCTAGGGTTCTGGAAAGATTCTCTTGAGGAATCTATTACATTAGCATGAAAGCCACTTTCAGCTAAGGAGAAGCCCTGCTTCAACTACTGAAGTCTCTAGTACAACCTTCATTTTCTGCCTTAAATTGATGAAATTTGTAATATTAAGCTATAAAGCCACCAACCGCCTGTTAAATCCATTTGAACAGTAATAACTTCCAGAATCAAAAAGCCCAAAGGAAAAAACAGATAATAAGCAACTTGAAAAATGCAGTAATTGAATTCTAGCCTTGTAAGAGAATACAAATGCTTTATTACAAAACAGCTGCACTTTCTCCATGACAAATGATGTTAAGGTCTATCCTGATAAAAGTCTAATTTATGGCACAGTTTGAGATGCATGATGACCAGTTCAGCATCACAAAGCAGCAACCCTTCAAAGAGAAAAAGAAAAAAAGAAAAAAAAAACAACCCAAAAACACCACAAAAAAAGTTTCTAGCATAGATTAAAAGACAACAAATTTATGTTCAGTAACTCACTATGCCCTCTTAAGCTGTTGTGCATTTTTTCTGCAGGATAAACTGCCACATAGTATGATCAACATATAACTGTGACTGGTGGGAACACGGAAGCTCATGAGAACCAGCTTAGTAGGGAAGCTCAAAACAGAAGCACAGAGGCTGACTCAAACACACATCTTCTGCAACAGCCATATAAAAACCCCAGCAAAGATATCTACATGAACCCTTACATGAGAGAACTCTGGTTGTGATGGTATGGGTAAAGATCCAGGAAAGAAGGTTGGGGCATTCTGGGACACTGGAGTTGAAGCCTGTGGCAGGACAAGAGGTCCTGGTGGGATACATGGGATGGCCATCTCCACTAGCGTATCTCCTCTCTGCTTCTGCATCAGCTCTCTTCCTTCTGCAGGGATAGATAAATCCATCTGTTCATCTGGTTTGAAAGAGCAGAAAATACATTACTAGCAAATTCTTGTGTTGTGCCTAGTTTCCAACATTCTGTTAAAAGACTTGTCTTCATTGGCGTATGCTACTTTCTCATACTTTAATGGGTGAATCTAAAATCTCCAGGTAAATTATTGGGGGGAGGGGAGGGGGAAGACATGAAAAAACCATCCATATTCTTAAATTTAAGGGGGGGAGAAAGCGTTTTGTTCAGAATTCATAAAGCTATTTTGCTACAGGTCTAGAACTTCTACAATTAGAAAAAAGTATCTGAAATTTATAAAAAGTATTTCTTGGAGGTTTTTTTTTTCCTTTTTCTATCTTTATAAATTGCAACCAAATTCAGACCCCGGCTAACAAAATATCTGTTCTAAAAGTATTTCACATTCTGTGACAAGAATCTCACAAAAAGGAATGGTGATTTTGGATCATACTAAAAGTCTGTGTGGATGAGTATCTTATCCCTGACAGTGAACAGGTGCTTAGATAAAATGTTTAAGAACCAAGGTATAATAGAATCATAGAATGGTTTGGGCTGGAAGGAACCTTGAAGCCCATCCAGTTCCAACCCCCCTGCCATGGGCAGGGACACCCTCCACCAGCCCAGGCTGCCCAAAGCCCCATCCAACCTCGCCTTGAACGCTGCCAGGGAGCCAGGGGCACCCACAACCTCTCTGGGCAACCTGTTCCAGTGCCTCACCACCCTCACAGTAAAGAATTTCTTCCTAACATCTAATATAAATCTACCCTCTTTTAGTTTAAACCCATTACCCCACCATATAGAAGAATCCTTCTAGAATACACACACACAACATACCAAAGCTTTTTAAAATATTGTGCAAGTCATGCAAGTTAAGGTAAAATAACTGTTACGATGCGGTCCTCTGCCCTTTCTACTGCCCTAACAGTACACACTTAATACAGATATCTGCCTGTAGCACGAATGGCTTGTCCCTAAGAAAGGGGGACAATCGCAAGCAGCAATCTGTATCCCACACAAAGTATTTTCCATCTTTCAAGTGAAGGGGAGCTAGCCGACCATACTAATTTTATCATGATAGCTATGCAGGAAATATCAACAGCACATCAGCTGTCTTAGTCACAAATACAGATCCACCTTCATCTACCTCCTTCAGTGTTCTCAATCCTGCTTTACTCTTTAAACGTAATTTTAGCAGGTTTTGAAAAGGCTGCATGCGCAGGCTAAACCACAGAGCACAGAAACACCACCACTGACCAGTATGCAGAAAATCTTACCTTTTGCTTGCTCCAGTTCAGTAGGACTGCTAGGGACAAGAGCATTGGATCCAAAGGCAACAGGAGGAGGAATAACTAAGCCTGAAGAGACACTGCAGACCAAGAAAAGGGAACATGGAAAAGATGACCATACATCACTAGAAAATGCATTAACTTCTCCTCAAGCGTAGCTCCAGCTTGTCACAATATGAGTCTTGGAGAGTGTCAGGTGTTCACTAGCAAGAGACTTGAGAAAAAGCCATTGACCACATAGGCATCATTAGTCAATTTCATCACAAGATAAAGCCATGCTCCTCTCATAGTGCAAAATTAAAATATCGATTGCTTAAAATAAAGCACAAGTCCTTGAATACAGACGAGAGTGGTAGAAATGCACTATTGCAATTAAGCTATTGCAATAGTTTGGGGGTTTTTTTGCTTACGTGGGATGATTCTCCTGTACAAGGGATCCCTGTCCAGAAAGCTGCAGGAGTTGCAGACTGCGCGCAGGGGTGCATGCCAGCGAACTTCTCTCTTCCACCCTGGTTATTGGACAGCCACTCCCTGCAGCAGTTTTGAACAAAAGGAAATAAGATTAGAAATCTGACAATAACCAAGCTGATCAGAAAATTCTGAGGAATGATATTCACACTACGGTACAGTTACTTCTCAAGTAGACAAGGACAAGCTGATTTTCACACAAAGTTGAAGACGGACTGCAAGTGAAAGTTCAGTATGTGAAATGTGAACATAATATAGTTAAGGTGAAAAATCTAAGTTTGTACCCATACAATAGATTTTTATTAGGCCAGACTGTAGAAATAATCCTACTTGGGAATTTTAAAAAAATAATCCCCAATGGCTCCAATATCAGCACACTTGATCCAGCACTAGAATGCAAATGCAGGCAACATTCTTATAAGAAAAGACACCGTGCATTGACCACTGACTCAGTGTGAGTAGGAGGTTGTTTTGAACCTTCTGGATACAGAACATTCATGCACAAGATCATACTGGTATAGACACAGTCGTACACAAATTAAAACTAAATAAAAAGCGCACGGTGAGACTTCATTTAGCTCATGCTTTATAAACTGTGACAAAGTTGCCTTTCAAAACCTCATTTTCTAGGCCTTTCACTATTAAGATTGTTAAGAACCTTTCAATTTCTTTATTACCCTTTCAGTTGTGGATACCAAAACCAGACATACACATCCTCCTAGCAAGACATACAGTGATGACCTCTCTCCTGATCCTATTTTATGTAATCTGTTCTCTTACAGAGAAGGAACATTAACCTAGATGACAAATAAGACTGACCAAAATTGTGGTATGAAGTTTTGATTGCAGGAATTCTGTCCTATCCCAAACAGCAGAGTAAGGTGGAATGTTTTGCCAAAATCACCCAGCATAAGAAGGTGTACAATATCTGCCTACATTACTGATCCACACTTTAGATTCTGTGTCACTACAAAGGGTAAGCGTTATTATTGCCAGTTTCAGAAGAGGGTAAAAATTTGTTTGTTTTTAATTTTGTTCTTCAAGGGGCACAGAAAAAAAAGGAAATTAAATGTATTTAACAAGGCAGTGTAACTGTTCTAACAAGAAGTGACATTTAGCCGTTGCTCCATAGTATAGTAAAAGAGATGGTGGCCTTTCATTTCCAAAGCATTCTCAGTTTTAGCAGAAATTACACGAAAAAAGACTCACAGCACTCTGTACCCTAAAACATTACATGCCTAAAAAGATCAAGTAGGAATGATGATTATGATGATCTCTGGGATGGATGTTTTGGCTCTGCTTGTCTATTGTTACCTGTTGCATTATCCTCAGGAAACATCTCTTCCTGAGTTGACAAGATATCTGACTCCTCGTGACCAGAATCAAGGGATTTCTCAGTTTTAGTGGAGTCACAGACAGGCATTTGTTTCCTGGTATGCTCTTCTGCTTTGTGCAGAGTTCTGGAAAAGCAAGATGCAGTCACTGACCTGAGAAATTTATAGTATGAAGTAATACTGCAAGACTGTAAAGAAAATTTATCAGCACAGATGAAAGGTATTCATTTGTGTATACCATGGGGGGGAGGAGTAGAAGGAAGACCGACCTCTCTCTCCTGACAAATTAACATGTTCAGCCTTCACAAAATACATTTTCAGGATTGTTTTGTAAGTTTTCTACCAATTTAAGTAATGCTTAAAGGGAATGCAGATTGTTCTACTGACTTCTATTCAATGTGGATTCTAGGAATTTTGTTTCACCTCTTTTTTAATATTATTTTGTGGCAGACTATGACAATAGAATAGTATTTAGCTCATCTTGTATCAGGAATAAAAGATATATAAACAGTTTTCAACAAACTGAAGTTTCACATTTAAAAATAATTTAAACTATAAATCTTACAATAGCAAATACTCAAAAGCATCCTGGAATGGACACCACTTAGGCTCTAGATTTCTTCTGTGAGGCTAAAGCCCATGCTGCAGTGATTAAGTCATTTTGAAATAACTTCTGTGCCTTAAACTGAATTATTACTTTTAATATATTCCAGTTGTTTAACTTTTAAGAAAATTATTAGTATGTTTCATTATCCAGTGCACTCTCCCTTAAAAATAAATCTATTGATATCTTTGTGCGCAAGAGTTTGACACCACCTCTTTTCTCAGCTAGGAATGGTGAAAGCACTCCTTAGTCAGCACTGCCGCAAAATGGTCTCATCAGTACTTCATCTTTCCCTTCACTTTTCTCTTTTGCCTAGAAGCCTGAACCCTCCTACGTCTAAAAATCCAGTAAAAAAGACACAAATCCACTTCCAGAATGTCAGCAAGAGACCTACAAGAACACGGACTGGTTTACCTTTCAGACTCCTCTGGCTGGCATTCCAAAGCAGTATGTGCTTCTGTGCTGGAGACGTTTTCCGTGCTATCCTCACGCAGTTCTAGCAAGAGGAAAAAAAAAATATATATATTTGTTACTTGGGTCACCTATATTAATATACAAAGAGAAGAATGTGTAGTTCTGTAAGTTACACAAATATCAAGACAAGCTTTATATGAAAAAAATAATCTTGAACTATCAATGACAGCAACAATAACAAAAAAGGACAAGATGAGTTTTTTTACCAGGGAGGGAATTCAATATCAGATTGTCTGAATATTCTGGAAACAAATTAGGAAAGAGAGGTGCAAGAATCAATGACAGCACTTGCACAGCTACAAGAAAACAAATAAACTAGCCCACAGGTTAGCAAAAGGTTGCCCAAAGAGAAGGCAAAATTCTTTTCAACTACCAACTAGCTGTGAATTCATTTCTGAAAACTACTAATACTGTAGTTCCTGTCAAAGAAACATAACGTCTATAAATTAAAAGAAACTAGAGATAATTGACAAAGCAACAAAAGAACATCTAAAATAATTTTCACATACCATCTTCAGTATCGTTCTTCACAAGTCTGGAAGAAGGGACAGCAGCTCCAGGGTGAAACTGATGCCTAGCATCTCCTTCGCTGGGCACGAAGTCACTCTCAAAATCCTGACTCTGTGAGAGCTCTAGAGCTCCAAAATGCAGCTGTGACATGCCCGTATCTAACGCCAAACATCCATAAATAATACATATTTAAATTAAAAAAAAAAGAAAAAAGAAAAAAATCAAAGAGCCATCTATCACTTTATAAGAGCAAAAGATATACCCTCTAACAAAAGTATTTAGGCTACTGCTGAAACTCTGAATAAACTAACAGACTCTGATCTCAGCCGTACTAATTAAAAATGTGGTAACAGAATAGGGACAGTCACCATTAATTCCAAAACCAGTGTTAATCAGCAAGTTCTTATGTAACACCATTAGGTACTGCAGAAGATTTGGATTCTGTGATGAGAAAACAATCCTGGTAATACATAGCCTGTGCCTGAAAGTCCTTTGATGATCACAACCATTATGCCAGGAGTTCTTTACTCTGCCATAAAAAGGCTCCATCTCCTAATGGTAACAATGCACCTATGCCTCCATCACTTCTCCTGTCTCCCAAGATCCTTGTTAACAAGGATATGAAATCACCATTTCTTTTTCAAGCACCAAAGCATACAGATCAACTTCCAGAAAAAGACATCAATTTCTGACCCATTACTACCAGCACAACCACCCCATGTGAGACAAGTGAGGCAGCTGAACTTAAGAACTACACAGGTGGTTGATCAGATTCACAGCCCCAAGAAGAGACCTGAAACGGAGAAGTTACCTTCCACGCACGGCGTAGTACAGTCCTCAACATCACCTTCACTTCTTTCTCCAGCCTTTCCAAGGGCACTGCAACAGAAAGACTTATACACATCGCTTTGGGGTTTCTTGCGGCCTGCCTTCTGACAGCCTACTTATGTTCCGAAGGGTAGCTTCGCGGCTGCAGCCCCTGACCAGGCGCTCCCGAGCCCTCCGAACCCCGCACCCTGGCGCAGCCTGTCCTCCGCGCGCCACGGCGGTTTTACAAGGCGAGAGAAGCCCAGGAGGCGGCCGAGAGCCGGCGCGCCGTGCCAGGGAATGGCGGCCTCCGCGGCCCAGCCCGGCCCACGCACCTGCTCTCTCCGCCGGGCGGTGGCACCTCCTCAGCAACGCGGTCCTGCGAACCGGCGGCGTCCGAGCGGGCAGGGCTCTCCATCGGCTCTGCAAGCACAGCGCCGTTAGCGCGGCTGCGGCCCCCCGGGCACGCCGCAGCCCCGCGCCCAGCTCTTACCTGCGGATCGCTCTCGGGCCGCCCCGCCGCCCGCGGGTGCGCGGCTGCCGGCAGGACAGCAGACGATCTCCTGCAAGACAGACGTACAGGCCGCGTCAGGGCAGGACAGGGCCGGGCCGCCCCGCCCCGCCCCCGCGCCGGGCTCTCACCAGAACGGGGCTCGGGCTCCGCCGGGCCGGCAGCCGGCGGGCCAGCACGCTGAGACAGGCCTGCTCCGCGTCCTCCTCCGCTCCCGCGCTCTCGGGCTGCGAGTCCTCCACGATCAGACGGGGCGTGTCCTGCTGCGAGAAGCCAGGGTCCAGCTGGCTGCCGCCGCGCTCCATGCAGCGCGCCGCGGGGAGCGGGACGCCTGGGGAGCCCAGCCACGGCCCTACGCCGCCCGCCCGCCCGCCGGGCCGCCACCCCGCGCCACACTTCCCGCGGCCGCCATCTTGCAGCGCGCCGATTGGCGACGCGCGACCCCCCCGCCCCGCGCCGCCGGCGCCGTTACCAGGGAGACGCCGGCCCAGGCGCCGCCTGGCGGGTCTCGCGGTTCGCAGAGCGGCCCGGGAGTCGAGAGGGGTCGGGGCTGGCGGCAGCCTCGCCGCCGGGGGAGGGGGCGGGGCGCAGGAGATGAGACCGGGCTCTGCACCGGCAGTGCCGCCCACGGAGCGGTAACGGCGGTGGATTTGGAGCTGCCCCGCCTCACGTCTCCTTCAGCGAAGGGAAACGCCCACTCGGCCCCTCCGTGAGGAGCCAGGGAGACAGAAAACAGCCCCCTGCCCTCCGGCCCAGCCCGCGCCGGGGGCCTCGGTCGTGCCGCCGCGGCCGCTCCAGGGCGAATACAGCGACTTCCCGACTGGCGCGGAACGCGGGCTGAGGAGGTTCGGGCCAAGGGGCTTCAGCGCGGCGCCCTACCGACCCCTTTCGGGGAACGTACAAAACATCCCCGGCTCCGGCACGGAATAGTGCTTATCGCGGGCAACCACAATCGTGTACATAAATTGTTGGGTTTCACAGGAAAGTGAAATCTGACTGATTTCCCCGTGCTTATATTAATAAACGGCAGTTACTGAAGAAGCCTCAGGCACAAGTTGTGACAGCGTTGTTGTCTGTCAGCATTAAACTTTTTGCCTAAAAACTAGTTAGGGTGAATAGACTAATTTAAATCCGCCTTTGCAAGCTCTCTTTTTTACTTCTGCACCTCTCTCTATTTCATAGATGAGAACTCTATATATTTTATTTAAAAACCTCTTGTAGAACCAAAACTAGAGAAGACTGAAAAAACCAATACCTGGCCTGGCAGAAACTGTTATTATGCAAAGTTATAGACACAAGGTTGTACACAGTAAAACACTGTAAATATGAGTTTGTGTTAACAACTTCTGTGTGTAATGTGAAATACAATTTTGCACATGCATGTTAAGAACATTAAACAGGCTATAAATATTTACAGTTCCTATGCAGGAAGGATGCTTTAATGGTTGATTGTTCAGCTCCCGGAAGATGCTGCTTTAGCACACATTAAGCTGTATTATTGAAAAGTTCTTCTGGTATACTAGTTTCAAAAATACATACAACTTCAGATATTGTCTGAAATTTGCCACAATGCCAAAGAACACCACCAGGCCTGTGATTACTAAATCTTTCTTTTGAAAGATGACGTTGTTCATAGGCTTTTGTTAGCCATCTAGAGAAGCCAGATTTCATGTTCACAAAATATTTTATCCCAGGGAACTGAAAAGGAGACTGGGATCCTGATGGGACAGCTGGCAGTCTATGATCCTCAAGTGTCTCAGAAGTTTTAGAATGGGCTCTTGCAGTTTGTTCAATTCCCTTCAAATAGAATTCTGCTTCCATCAGAATGAAAGCATTTCAGATGGTCTGCCTTTATGCCTACTCTCAAAATAAAATATAAAATTCCTCTTTTTTTTTCTTTTTGGTAAAATAGAAAGTAAAGCTGTCTTATAAACACAAGGATAGCACAAGTTCTCATTTTTTTAAGCAAGTTTATGGTATTCCACTACTGATTCTTGCTGGACTTACTAGCGGGTTTCCAAGCTCGCTACTGTCTTCTCCTTTAGAATAAGCTCCTTTTCTTATCGACAAAACATTAAACAACTATATCCTTCCTCATCTCATCTTCTTTCACACTTGTATCCTGCCAGCACCTCTTATTAGCTTCTCCTGGGGAATATATGCTCTTTATCAGTGCACTTTAAAAGCTTACCTAAGCCAAGTCCTTCTTGAAACTTCAGATTTTCATCTGAAGGTGTTTCTACAATAGACACAGCTAACTACAAACTGCGGGGGGGAAAAGAAAATTACTGTGTTTATAACAACACGAGAAGTACATGCAGACATTGGCCACGCAGAATGTATATTTGGGAAGAAAATAAGAGAGCAGAAAAACAAAGAATGGATTTTGAGGAGCAGACGTCAATAAACACCTGCCAAGTAAGATCTTGCAGCACAAGAAGAGTTACGAAGAGACAGCAGTTTCTTTACTAAAGGCACAAGTGCAAACTATCTTAATGCAAAGAAAGGATAAGAAATGTAATAGGAGAAGGTGATTTGACTCAGGTATGACAAGAAAACAGAGGAAAGGAAACAAGGAAATCAGAACTGTATCAGCTTTCTTAAAGGATCAGTATAAAACAATGGCAGAGGCATACAAAGACAAAAATTAAAAAGGCCAGAGATAATCAATAGCAATGAGAAAATTATCGATAGACATACTAGTAAGAAAACAACAACCATAAGAATTGTTGATCTGCTGTTCTGAAGGAACACTACTGGGTGGCTAATGTCAAGAAGGCAGAAGCATTTACTCTTCTTCTCTAAAGAGGTTAACAGAAAATGGGATCTAGCTCAGTTAAACAACAATGACAAAGGGCAAGATTTCAGTCTTGAAACAAGGCTGAAACAGGTTAGAGTGCTTATCTAAGCCAGATGTTTTAGAAACTGTTGAGTCTAGATGACTCCCCCAAAAAATGTTGTCTTAGAACTGTTAACAGTTACCTTTCAAAACTCATGAGGTATCTGAAGACTAGAACTGGCAAATGTGCCGGTCACTCTTTCTCAATATTCCCTTCAAATCCTTGAAAACAAATCACCAACCAAATTACCAGTTTGTATCTAGAAGATAAGGAGAGGAATTAGCAGCCAACATAGATCCGTAAAGACAAGGCACATAACTTTGATCTGATTTCTTCCCATGTCAGAGCAACAGGCCTTATGGACAGAAGTGGCAGAATAACAACCTTACTATAGTTAAGACCTTCAGCAGTGTCTATATGGGGTTCTTGTAAGCAAACAAGGGAGACGTAGCTGTGATGAAATTTTTGTAAGATAAATAAAAAACCTGTTCAATATCCATCCCTGGAAAGTAATCATCATTAGTTCTATGCCAAAACAAGTATGTATGAGTGAGGGTCCAAACATCAATGCGCTATTCCTATTCTGTTCACTGTTTTCTTTAATCACCTTGGTCACAAAATAAGGAGTACACTTATTAAACCTACAAGGAATCTGAAACTGAGAAGGACTGAAGAAGAAAAAATTTTAAAAATTGTCTCAAAAATGGACAAAGTACAATGCAGGTAAGAACAATATTCTACAAAAGGAAAGAATTGACTGCACAAATTCAGGACAGGGCTGCTAAGCTACATGGCATTGCTGTAAAATAAGGCAATCGGGGGTCATAGTGCCTGACAAACTCATGAGTCAGTGTCACGCTGCTGCCACCGAAAAAGATGCAAACAGCAAGGATTATGCTTATGTATAGTATGCATATATGCTAGATGCGTGATATAATTCTTGTACTCCACACTGGCAAGGCCTAAGCTAAGCGCTACGTCTAGTGAGAAGATGGCAAAGGAATTGGTTATCATAACAGTCTTCAAATAGAAAAAAGTTGATGGCAAATAATTTGATTTTCATATTCACAGTTTAGAGGACAGCTGTGAATTTGTTTACATGAACTGCAAATAGGTTTAAATTAAAGTAAGACAAAACAGAAATAAGCAAAAATGTTTAAAAAGTAAGGCTAATGAAGCTCTGAAGATTATGCAATCTCTAAGATTTAAAACATTTTTTTAAAGTAGTAACAAACAGATATAGTTGATCTTGGTCTGAAACAGAAAGCTGGACTAGATCATCTCCAGGATTCTCTTCCAGTCTTATTTTTCTGCAATTCAATACTCTTGCATGAACAAAACTGAGAGCTCAGTCCAGGCAGTCAAATTAGTAAATGCCAAATCTGCATCTGAGTTTTAAAGCTGACTGCCATTTTTTGTGTTACATTGGTAATCTCATTTTTTCCATCTTTTTATGCTATGAAAAAAAGCAGCCTGCTTTCTTCATAATATACAAATCTCTGATCTAAATATCCCCCCTCAATTTGCAGACTGCCTTTTTTCTGAGACCTATCATAAATTACAAATAGGGTGTGGCCGCCTTTATCTAAGAAAGAGGATAAAAGAGCAAAATTAATTTTTGCTTCCTCTCCCTTCAAAACAAAACATGTCCAGCACCAGGCTTTCAATGAACGAGGTATGAAGGCTGTCTGATTTTTCCTATTTGCAGTATTTTTTTTCTGAATTTCTTGTATCTTACAGAATTTGCAATGGACAGTTGAAGCTATAGTTTATTTTGTTCTGAATACTTTCCAATGCAAGTCTACTAATTAGGACGGGAAACCGAGAAACAGGACTCCTAGTACCCATTCTCATTTCTTCCACTGTGAATCCATTTCTCTGTGTCTCAGTGCAGCCCCAGGCCCCATCTTCAAAACAGGATAGTATTCACATGAAAAGCACGAAATTCCAGATCCTGATTTCAGGTGGAAATTAGATACCTAAACTAAGATACCTAACAAGAAAGCTAAACTTACTAAAGGAATAAGGATGCTGCTTATCTTTGAAAATCTAGGTTTAACAATTGTACTGTATTATTGCAATTATTATTTTCACGGGAGACACATCTAAAAACTACCTGGACAATTTCCGTATGCATTATCCTCTGCTCTTCTAATTTGGGAATAAACACTGCGCAGTATTTACCATTCTCGGGGTCTGTGAGTCCAGTGGCAAGTAGCCTGGCACGCTACTGACTAAAGGTACAAGGGGCCGATGTGCTTTATAAACCGAAAGTGTCTGGAGTGACCGGGAAACAGCTGTCCTTGCCTGTGCTTACAGCTGACCTGAGCCAGCGGCAGGGCAATCGCAGCCACCCGCACTTGCGCCCCCCAAACTTTGCTGCTTACAGCGAGCCAGCAAGCCCTCATGCTCGGGACATGTGAACACCTCAGCCACCCCCGGCAGCCTGGCCGGCCGCCTGCGGCCCGCCTCGCAGGGGTGCCCCGAGCAGAGCGCGTCGCGTCCGCGCTGTGACCGGGCCGTGCTCCTGCCCCGCGACGTGCGGCCGCGGCCCCGCTCCGCCCCACCGGTGAGGCGGCCGCTGCGCAGCGCGCCTCCCGAGCCGCTGCCGCCTCCGCCGCCCGAACCGCCGCCGGAGCTCCCCGGACAGGACCCGCGCGGCGCCCCCGCCCGCAGCGGCGAGGCCGGGCCGAGGGGTTGGCCGGGCCCCGCGGCGCCTCAGCGTCCCCAAGGTCCTGCCGTGGGTGTGCCCCGCGGCTCCCGCCTGCCCCGCCCGCCCTGCGGGCCAGAGGGAGCTGCCCCGGCCGCTTCCCGGGTCGGTCTCCGCCGGGCGGAGCACAACGGACAAAGCGGCCGCGGGCAGCGGGAGGCCGCGGCGCCGCCCCGGCCCGCTTTACCTGGTCTGAGCCGGCGAGCAGGGCCAGTACCGCCGCTTCGGGCGGAGGCAGAGGCGCTCGAGCCACACCGCCGCCCCCGGCCGGGCCCGCCCCGCTGACATCAGGCGGGCGGCAACGGGCCGGACTCCGCCCGCTGTCCGCGCCGCGCCTGGGGCTCCAGCGCTACCGCGCCCCTTCCGGGGCCCGGGGGCAGCGGCGGCTCCGAGGCGAAGGGGGAGCCGGGCAGAGCTGCGGGGGGTGCCCGAGCGCGGAGGCGGGCGGAGGCCCGGCCGGCCCCGGATCCCCCGGGGACGGAGGCCCACCCCGACGCCCCCTTGGTGCGGGGGCCCGGCCCACATGCTGACCCGTGGCGAGCTGTACCCCAACGCGTGGGACGGGCGGGGTACTGCCAGCGGGGGCTGGCACTGCTGGCGCAGGGCACCGCTTGGCATCGTGGCAGGACAGGCAGCGCCCCTCTCCCACGAGCCTCAGCAATGCTGCTGGCCCCCACCCTGACATGGCACTGGAGCCTACTTCACTATCTGCTGGATGGCAGAAGGCGGCCAAACTCCGCGTTTATCTTGAGGCTGCCTGAGGTGTGAGAGCCCAGGCAAGACTAAGTGGTCTGGACATGCTCACAGGCATGGCTGTATGGACCTTGTGCTATCCTCCAAGGCTCTGGAGGGCATCCTGAGGCACAGCTGCATCCTCATTGCTTGGTGTGTGACCAAAGGCCTTGACGTCATCTCCACAATGCGTTGCCATGGGGTTCCTGTAAGCTGTTACCGTTCTCACCTTCCTCTAGGACCCTGTCACAGAGCTGGTACTAACGTTAATTAAGAATGATTAGGTTGGCTTTTATTTTTAACCTAGTCATCTCATTCACCAAGTGATGGTTTGTTTGTGACATTATAACATGTCCATGTTCCTTTACAGCTCTCTGTTTTTAAATAAATACCAGTTTCTTAGACGAGGTTTGGCTGCGAAAAGATTGGGAACTCTTGTTCTAGTATGCAACTCCAGAAAAAAAGATGGCTAATGTAAACCAAAAACACTTAAAACATTTTAGAGTTTCTTTACTGTAAACACTTATTTAAGCACTTTGCTAATTCAGATGTGTCTTCAGAAGTCTAGTTTCTTTAGGATAATTGAATTTGACCATGTAACTTGTAAGTTACTGACATTCTTTTCTGAAGATGTTTGATTCAGGACTCATTAGTAAACTGTTGAATTATTGGCTTAAAGAGCAGTGGATGTTATGGTGTCAGAGAAGACCATCCCCTACCATAGTTTCATTAGGTGAGCATTAAGGATGCAAAGGATAAGGATTAACCCTCGAAATTAATTTTTTCCTGAGTTTGACATGTCAGGGACATCATAGCTTCTCTCTCACAGGTGAAAACAACTAAGAGTGAGACATTTTGAACTTTACATAGCTGTAAAAGAAAATGATAGTGTTACAAAGAAGGTTTGTTCAGCTTAGAGAAGAGGAGACTGAGGGGTGACCTCATTGTCTACAACTTCCTCATGAGGGGAAGTGGAGAGGGAGGTGCTGATCTCTCTGGTGTCTGGTGATAGGATGTGAGTGAATGCCTTAAAGCTGCATCTGGAGAAGTTCAGATTGGATATTGGGAAAAAGTTCTGAGAGGGTGGTCGAGCACTGGGACAAACTCTCTAGGGAAGTGGTCACAGTCCCTAGCCTTTTGGTGCTCAAGAAGTGTTTGGACAGTGCTCTTAGATACATGGTTCAACTTTTAGGTTGCCCTGTGTGGAATCAGGAGTGGACTCGATGATCCTTGTGGGTCAGTTCCAACTCAGGATGTTCTACAATTCTAATTTCTTGCCTACTTTTGCTCATGACCGGTTTATGTGTTTGTTCTCATGCCATCACTGTCCTTCAACATACATTGTTCTTTTTTTGTCCTTGCTATTTTTCCTGATATATTTATAAGTGCAATCTATAGTCTTTATAATATTGTCTTTATTTTGGTGAGATGAACCATTTGGTCCTTTCACTCTCTTCTGTAAAATAGTTTTTCCTTAGCACCTTTCTTAGCACTTTGTACCTTACTTTCTCCTCTCTCACCTTAGCGGCCCTTCTCTACATTCTTCAGGTCTGAATTTCTTCAACGTGTATGACCAGAACTCTATGCAGTATTCTAAATGAGACCAGCACTGCCTGCTGACATTAGCACTTCTGATCTCCACTGGAAATACTTCATCTGATTCATCCTGGAACTGACAAACTGTGGCTTTTTCATGGCTCCATCATGTTGTGAAGTCAACTGGCTTTTGAGCAACTAAAATACCTAGGGCTTCAATCTCCTCAGTCGCTTTCAGGTGATTAGTGCCTAAATGGTAACAAAAATTCTTATTCCCAGTCACCAAATACACAACCTTACTTTCTGCAATATTAAATTTCATCCTGTTTTCATTTTTTTAGTCCTCAACGTCATTCAGTTCTTGCTGTAGGGCATGCTCCTTTTCTTCCATAATGGTAGTATTTGTACCTATGTTCTTATCACAAACCAGCTATAACCTGAAGTAAAAACCCAGTGAAAGCATATCACTTGTACTTAGGATAAAAAATCAAAAGTGAAGTCGCAAAGCTTTCAGGAGCCAAAAGCCATTTCTGCAGCCTGCCAAGTCTTATTAAAACTGCCCATCTTCAAGCAAAATGAAGCAAAATCTTCATTAAGATAGACTGCAGGATTTCATTTTTTATCTTCATTAAGATTTTGCTTTGTACTGTTGAGATACTGTAACTCAGCCTGGTAAGAATACAACTTTTCCCTAGACCAGAAACACCTTTGGAGAATTGTCTGTATTATTTCTGTATCCCTTTCAACCTAATCTCAACAGTCTCTATGTTTTAAAATAAATACCTATTTGATTTTACTAGTGTAAGAAGTGATGCTCTGATGGATGAAGTTACTGGAATAATTTCTAGCAGCCACAAACTAACTGGAACTTTGACCATTAGCTATAACATGGACAGAGTGAAAAGAGAATGAATGGCTATCTGCAAAGGTTGTAATTCCTGTTTTGAAGAAAGCATGACAAACAGCTGGGCCAAGAGAGGGAATCAGTAGCAGAATTTAAAAAAGGAAAGCAAAAAAACCCAGGCATAGTAATTTTTGAAGACTTTTTAAACCTTACAAGCAATTACCTTACATTTGTTTATCAGGCACCTTACTTCATTTTTTGTTGGCATGATAACATGGAAATTCAGGCAGGTTCTATAGCCATTAGATCTCTATCTGACAAAGATACGGACACCACATATACAGTATGCTTTTATTGGACTTCAGAAAGCTTAGGGTTTTACTAATATCTGTCTGGAACATGCGAGCATTGTCCATCTCTTATTCACAGACCCAGTAACGTTAAATCATTTTCAGAATACAGTAGCGTACAACCAATTACACAGTGGTCCCTAGAGGGTGCCCTGGTGACATCGATGTGCATCTCTTTGAGAAGGGTAAATTCTGGATGCTGAGAAAACACTTCCTAAAGCTTCACTAAGCTGACCCAAGAGTAATGTATGGGCAACTGACACTACGTTTCAATCAAACATTGAAGGAAAGCTAAGATAGTTTTAAATACGTACGACTGCAGGATTTCATAGAATCCTAGAATGGTTTGGGCTGGAAGGAACCTTGAAGCCCATCCAGTTCCAACCCCCCTGCCATGGGCAGGGACACCCTCCACTGGACCAGGTTGCCCAAAGCCCCATCCAACCTGGCCTTGAACATTTCCAAGGAGGGGGCAGCCACAGCTTGTCTGGGCAACCTGTTCCAGTGCCTCACCACTCATAGAGAAGAATTTCTTCCTAATATCTAATCTAAATCTATCCTCCTTCAGTTTAAAGCCATTACCCATATTTAGAGACATTACTGTGAGCTGTGCTGTGGGATAAATACATTTAAACAATGAATTTGCTTGTGTTACCTTTTGAGACATGGAAGTGGAGGTCTCTGCTTCTCTTGATGTGATATCAGAAACTCCGTAAGCAGCAGACACAAGGACTGCTTCCTTAGGTCACAGTAACGCCCAATCCTGCAGGACAGCCAACCCTCTAAATCAGTCCCAGAGGGTAAGTGAAATAGCATTTTTGTACTTAACTGTGTTCTTAAACCCTATTTCTCATATCTACGTACACTTCTTGGTCAAACTTTATTTTAGTCAGATATTTCTATATTCATTCTAAAGTTGGTTTACTTAGTCTTTCATTGCTGATGAACTTCAGTGCAAACGTACAAGATTTGTGGTTTATTTGATCACTTAACCAGTGTTCAGAGACTGTGTGCTCCAGGAGCAGTAGAATACTGAAAGATATACAGTGGGACTAGCATCAATCATGAATGACAATGCAATTTATTGCTCTTCTGTAGCCTTCAGGCAAAGGCTCTTAACATTAATGCAATGCATCTATATTCTTAATTTGTGAAAGACCGACCACAAAGAAGTGTTCACAATATGAATGCAACAAAAAACCCCCACATTTAATCATGTGAGCCTTACATAGCTAAGACTGCCACAGCAAATTAGCTTCCATCCTAAGCATACATTTTACTTATTGACTTGCATATCATTTCTTTTGAATACTCCTAACATATTCAGTAACACAAAATGCATCATGTAAAACTGCAATTTAGCTCTGTCACTGTAAGCCAGGATCACATAATTTCTCTGCACCTTCTTCTGGAGAAATCTGAAAATCACTACATGGCTTTACTGGGCAAGAGAAGTTGTGAAAGATATATACAGAGTTATAGTGGAAAGTGTAGTGTTACAGTTTCTTTGCACTGTTCAGTGAGGCTGCTGGCAACCCATACAGTTCAATCTGCAAAAAATCTTACTAATATTCCATTTGTGCTCATTTTTTATGCTTGTGCTTTGCCTGACTGTTTCAGCTACATTATTTCAACTGGTTTTAGTTATGAGGAACGATGAAGGTAAGAGGTAAGAATTCCGGCCACTTTGTATTTAATCAATTTGTATTTGTATTTTAATCGATTAAAAATCACTTTGGCTTCACAGAGGGATTGCTGCATCAGTATGAATTAGTACCTTTCTTGGTCTGATAAACATCTATTTTAATTCCAAAGCTCTGGATCACTGGAAATGACACAATAAATATATATGATAATTTCATAGGCACTTAGATCCTAGTCTTGGTCAGAGCTGCAGTTGTTCCAAATTGCACAGAAGACATTCAGTATCTTGCAACACCTTCTATAAGACAAAAGTGGGAGGAATAGGAGTTCTACTCTGATAAATCACCTATGGGGTTAAAGAGAAGCAAAAATATACATGCTTTGGTCAAGCTGAAGGACTTAGCCCTCTGTTTCTCTTTCTGTATCTTACAAAACATCCTGGAAGTGACAGTATAAATGGCCACATGGCTCCATCTCCACATGGAAGCATTATCAAAGTTGGGTTCTTCTGCTCTACCTAAGGATAGCTGTGTTCACCACAGGAGAGATCAAGGCCTTTAGGCAGTCACCTATTTTTCCTTGTTTCTTAGAAATGTCACAGCCAAAATGACTTTATATTTTACCTCAGTTAAAGACATTATCCTCTTTCAGATACTGCCATAGATCTCTGGTTCCCAGAAATATTTTTATTCATATGGACCTTTTTAGCTGGGTAGGACAGGAGGTCATCATTCCAGGCTAAAGTACTGAGAAATCGTGTAGATTGTTCTTCCCATGATATTATGAAGATCCTTTTTAGGCTATTTTTCTAAATCCATTTTTATAATGGTCATTTACCTGTGATTCATCATCCTTCACTGTTTAGACATAATCCTTTTGTCTGCTTCTGCCACCTCTCATTCTGTGATGTTTGTCAGGACCTCTAATATCTATAATCAGCCCAGTCAGCTTTTGATATTTCATGGGGGTGCCAGCTACTGCTGCAGTGCATGAAAGCAGAAACTTACACCATAATTACTATACAGATCTATCCTATGGATCCAGAATGTGAATTTACAGGGAAAAGGAAGAACTTAGTAGGCTGGAAATCCCTCATTTCACTGCCTTATGCAGTAGACACACACTAGGACTCAAGCCACCCCAATTCTACTGTGACCACAGACAGCTCTGATTCACATCAGAAAGCAACAGAAATACCATTATTCTGCCATTTGATGGTACAGTAGAAGAACGCAAATGGATCACATCATAAAAGCCCATGTCTTAATTGTAAACAGTCTTCCCTAGAGCTTCTAGTCTCTCTGGTACAGAACCATGCTTGGATATTCTTTTTAAGCTTTCACTCCAGTTTGCATGTCTCGTTTCTTTTCTGCTTGGCAGAAAGCCAGCTGGAGGAGCATCTCTGCACTGCAGTGAAAAGCTGCAGCTCTGGAAAGCTACCATGTCAAAAATAAGCAGCAAGTATTAAGACTGAATCACCTGAAAACAGAAGACACTTCTACCAGCTGGTGTGAAAATCTCTGAAAATCTTTCATCTTCATGTTTTGTCATCATGTTTTCCCTCCATGATCTACAGTCCTACTTTCATGATAGAATATATTGTACGCTGGTGTTTATTTGCAGGTTTATTGCTTTATTCACATATTTACCTGCTGCAGTACAATCCCTTGAGATAAACTAAATTAATGATGCTATGCAAGTTACAACACACAGAAATAAATTAAACCCTTCCGATGCGCTAATTCTGTTTACAAGATTTATTTCCTAAAGATCATAGCCAGTGGTGTCACCACAATTTAATATGAAAAAGACCTATTGCATCATTTCCTAAGTTATCTGTTGAGAGCTAGAGCACCTTCAGATTAAAGATCTCAATTTGAGAAAACTGTAAGCTAGTAACATCAGTTGTAGCCTGCAGAGATAATTATTCTGGATTTTTCCCCATTTCTGTGATTGGCCTTTTTCCTGATTATCTTCTGTCAGAGTCTTATGACACTATAGATTCACGTACGCTTGCCAAAATGCCGAGTGTCCAAACCTTCTGAGGTTTCAACTGTGTCTTCACTGCAGGCTTCGTGGGTACTAAGGAACAAAACAGGGCAGGACACTGATTTATCTAACCATCGAGCTTCCTAAACTGTAGCTCATCTCTATGGAAATCTTGCAGACCGCAGGGGCCAGAACCTGACACGGTTTTAGGAAACGCTGCAGATTGTTGCTGACTTTTGTTTTACAACAGCTGGGTTGCTTTTCCACCAGGCTGCATCAGCACAGGATGCATCTCCCTTTCTTTGTTAGAAAAGACATGGATTTTTCTATCTGAAACTACTTTCTGGTGGGTCTCCCTCATTCAGCATGCAGAAGTTTGAGTTTGCTCAGCTTTTCTACATACTGCATTGAAGTGCTTTGAGGATGTGGCTAGCTAGAACTGACTGTTATTGATACAGACTTGTGCCCTGAATTAAGGCCCTCTCTGGTCGTCCTGGACGTTAAGAACTACCGTCTACACAGCTGGCTGTCTACACAGCAGTTGACAGCTCACAACAGGTTTACAGTGGCGGTTAGCGAAGTTCAGAGAGATTTTTCTCATATCTCATTTTTCTGGAATCTAGGAAATCCCATCACTTGCCATTAGAGACCATTACACTTGTCTTTAATTGAACAGGAAGAACCACCACCAGGAGGAGATGAAGACCTGGCTGTTCTGCTTACTTCCAAGTGATGCAGAAGAAGGAAGGAATGTGAACGATGATGCTGAGCCTAGGCATCTTTTAGCACTGCTGGTGTCCGTGATTTTATTGTGGATACTGCAACGACTCAACACCAGGCATTTAAAAGTCTCCATGGATTTCTGTATTTAAGTAACTCTCTGACACTAAAATCATGAAGGCAAACTAAACTCCCCTCCGAATTATTCATTTAAAGCTCGTGAGCCCCGCACACGGTTTTGAGCATCGGAGCTTGGCAGCTGTACCGCTTCTCTCCTAGTGCCAGAAGAAGGGAGCGCAGCCGTGCCCAGCCGGGGACCGGGGAGTCCCGCTTCCCCAACGCTGCCTGGAGCTCAGCGGCAGCCGCTGTCCTGTCAGGGACGGCGCCGTGCTCCGCGCCTGCAGACAGGCCGGCTTCGGGCCGGCAGGCCGGGTGCTGCTGGCCAGCACAGCCCGCGCTGGGGACTGCCTGAGCCGGGAGAGAACTGGGGCCCCTTGGAGCCGAGGCTCTGTCGGGTTTGCCCGGGCCCTGCGCAGGCAACCGGCCACGGGCGCGGTGGCGGCGAGGCCTGCCAGGCCCGGCTAAGGCCCGTGCGCCCGCTGTGCGGCGAGCGGAGAGGCGGGGTGCCGGGGCCCCGCCCCTCTCCTCCGCAGTAGCGCAGGATCACGTGCCAGCTCGCCCAATCGGGGAGGAGCTCAGGGTTCTTTAAGAGCCGTGCGCCAGTCACCGCGCGCTGCAGCAGCGGCCGCCGGGGTTGCTATGGAGACCACGGCCGGGCCAGTAGCTATGGAGACGGCAGTGCCCTGGCTGCCGGGCGGGCGGCGCCGCCGGGAGCCGCGGAGGCACGCGCTGCTCGTCGTGATCGGGGAGATCGGGACGGAGCCGGAGCGGGGGGCACTGCGCAGCGCCCTGGAGCGCGGTGAGGAGCGGGGCCGCGGCCGAAGGCCCCGCGGGCGGGGAGAGGCGAGGGCGCTCCTTGCATCCGAGCGCCGCGGGGATGCGAGCCCATCCGCGCCTGCCGCCTTGTCCCCGCCGCCGCCCGGCCCGAGGCGGAGCCGCCGGTGCCCGCCCTGCCCTGCGGCACCGCCACCCCGCCGCAGGACTTCGCCCACCTCCTACCGGAGGGATGGCGGCGTGGCCCCGCTGGTCCGGGCGGGGGAGGAGGCGGCCCACGGGCGGCGGCTGAGGGAAGGGCTGGCGCTCTGCGGGGGCGGAGGAGATGGAGGCTGCTGTGAGCACGTCCTGGGGCCGCAGATCCTGGGAAGGGCTCGGGGCTGGGGGGAGAAGCTCCGCTGGGCTTGGGCGGGCTTCGCGGGCGAGGGCGTGGCTCGCGGCCGGTGGCGCAGCCCGCAGGGGTGAGGTGACCGCGGTGTCGGCTCCAGCGAGGACGAGCCCACTGACGGATGGCATCGGTAACGAGTCAGTCCGGCTCTGCTCCTGCGGGCTGGTGTGCTTGCAGGCATTCAGGCCATACGCTGCTGTATTCCCCCCAAGCATTCCTTTATTTGTGTTAGTGAAACGCAGTTAATGCTGCTTTTAGAATGTCTTAAAGCTTGAAGACATTTTATGGTTCTAATTTCCCCAAGTTTCTATTTCATTAGTGGGTCAGTGAATTGCATCTTATTTCCATCTTACTCCAAGCCTCTGTTGTATTAGTTGGAGGCTTTGTCTTGCTTGACTGTTTACCGCAGTGCAAGGGGACAGCTGCAAACGGGGGTTTGTGCTATGGCCTCTGCCTGCCTAAGGAGCAACTATGAGAGGCTCGGGGTGGACGAGCCACAATAGTGAACTGCTTCAGGAGTGGCACAGAGCAAGATAGGCCTGCCATAATGTTTTGCTCCTTTGTTATCCATATTGTGGTAGCACCCAGAGGCCTTGGCAATGAATTAGTCTTTGTATATTAGATGTAGTGTTGTTAAAAGTGAGGGGTAAGGAGGTGGTGGGATGGTAGCTCTTGCTTTGTGGCAGTTTCTGATGGTTCCTAAGAAGAGAATGGAGAGGTTGTCAGCTACATCAGGACCTTAAGGGAATCCCTGTTGTAATAAGCAGTGTAGTGCACCTCTGAGAAATAAAGTAACAGGCTTCTGACTTTGCATGCACTTCTACCCTGCTTCCCATTTCCAAGACACATTGGTTTAAAAGATGCTAGTGGTCAAACTATGTTATTTGGAGATACTTCTGTGACTGTTTTCTTCTCAAGCCTCAACAGTACTGAGGAACAGGGCAATTTGAGAGGGAGTGGGTATAAAAATGTCAAATCTTGTCCAATTTCTCCTCAATCTCAGCACCTTTTTCTAACCATCTCTGCTGGCAGACCATTTACCAGCTACTTTGAGAACTTTTCCAAGGGACGGCTTTAACCAGTAGGGGTAGGTCAGATTATGACCATCTGGCCTCTGAAGCCCCCTCTTCAAAGGGACTGTTCCTGCTTTCTGCACAACAGGATGATCATCTTTGCTTGGTGCTTCACTGAACTGGTGTGCCAACCTGCATGCTTATATCCATTCTCTGAATCTTTGAAATAGTGACAGATCAGACTGTAAGCTAATGGATTTTGTTCTTGGATTCTGCAGTCATATGCCAATGACCTGGAAATTCCCACTGGAGGAAAAAAAAGAAATGCTAATTTTGCAACACAAATTGTAATTGCCACAGCAGAAGTAAGTTCTACAGTTTTGTCTAACTAGAAAGCTACTAAAATTCTGCCAAGAGCAGGGGCTTCTTTGTGTGAGAGATATTTAAGCAGTATTGGTAAGTTACTAACAGTAGAAGTTAACTGCTGAGGGAGCTAGAAACCTGAATTTCAGACTTTCCTCTGTCACTGACTTGGAGCAGGACCTGCAGCAAATCATAGAGGAGACTTTTCCCACTGTGAAAGGGGAGAATGACCTCATGAAAGAGACAAGGATCTGCAAATTGGAAGATGGATATAAAAAGTAAAAGTAGTTAAAATGACAGCAGACTCTTGAGATCTGTCAACAGACAGCATATTATAACGTTGGAGATGGCTGTACTCTTGATTCAGGGAGTTCAGAAATGTGGAAATAGTACACCCATTCTTACGTATGGTATCCCATTTCTTAAGTGATAACTTGCTGGAGAGGGTTTACATGAGGCTTGTGTGAGGGTAGAACAGGCTGCTGAGCAGAAGCTTTGATTTCCTTAGGAAAGAAATCAGTGTAAATAATAAAATACTTCTGCCCTTCAGAAAAGCATTTTTCTGCAACTTGGTAAGCATGGTAAGGGGCTTATAGCCCTGATAACAATTAGATTAACAAAATTGGCAAATAAAGTTGTTAAGCAGAGTTGGTCCTAAGTGTTACATACTATACATCTAGATAGGGTTTTCTAAATAGTGCAAAAGCTAGGTTTTGTTTTCTGTCTGTCTTCTGTTGGCCGTGGTGTCCTGTCTGCACAAAACAAGCAAACCTCAAAAACCCAGCACAAATCTCTTGCTCTGACTGATCTAAAAAGTGTGCTTCCCAGATTTCTTCCTATACCTTGGTTCAGGAGAATGGAATAGTGAATATAGGCATTATAGGGACCTGCTTGTTTCCATGTGTAGTGCTTTTTAGGTAGTGGCATTGTGTATCTGTGGGATACAGATTGCTTAAAAAACACTTATTCTAAAATGTTGTCTAAAATATTGGTCTTACTGTTTCAAAACTGGACAAAACTCACATAAACAGAAAAATATCTGGAAGACTAGGTCTGGTGTTAGGGGGAAATGCCAAATCTTATACACAAATTACCTCAGCAGGAAATAAAGTTCACAAGGACATAAGGAAAGCGATGGAAAACTGATGGATCACATGGTACCTTACCCAAGCTATGCATGTGCAGAGAGCATGAATATTTAGAAACCCTATTATGGTATAGTCTGTGCTCTTCTATCAGGATCCTAATCAGCAAGGACATGGCTCCTGTGCCATGGGATGATAAATTGAAATTGTGGCAAGTGGGGAGAAATTAGGAGTAACTTCAGACTACCTGGAGGGGAAAAAGTTTAATGATTTGTTGCAAGTAGGATGAGAGATAATTTCACTCTTCCCTTTCCTTGCTCTGAAAGAGGATCCTCTCTTTCTGCATCCTAGAGGATGTAGCAGTACCTCAAATAGCATTTATTGCTGCAGTAGGACACTGTGACAGTGACACAGCAGCTAGAGTCAGCAGGATTTGCCATGCAGAGTGCCTCCTTGTTCCTGTCCAGGTCAGAATGCTCATCAGTACTGCATTAAGATGCACTTAAATTGGACATTTGTTTAAACAGTCATGCTTTCCAAGAGTATAGCATAGGAAAACATTTTGTTCACCTTCTTGCTCCCTGTCTTTTATTACTTGTTTCATTTGTTCCTATCCCATGCCCAAACTGAAAGGAATAGATGTTCTGTGACAATGAAGGTGGTGGTAAGTTGTTCCCCGTGCCGCCGCCCCCCCCCCCCCCCAGATGCTCAGAGGGTTTACTGAGGATTTTTTGAGCACTCTGCAGTGCAGACTGTCAGGTAATAAATAAGCTATATTACTCTACTCCAGCTGCCACCAGAAAAAGAAACTAAGAACAAAGTTTTCTTGAGATGCTGTAGATTCTGCAGGCCTTGAGACTACTGAACTGTATGATGCAATGATTACTAACTCTGTCTTGGTTGTGTATAGAAAGCTGGAGCTTGTATCCTAGAAGATCCTGTTTCCCACTGGTGGCCAGCAGAAGCTGTTGCACAACATGGGATTACTGTGCTGGAGAACTAGAATGGCAGTAACTGGGAATATTTCCATGAAAAATCAACATGCTTCACTTGAAAGAAGGCAGATATCTGATGCAATAAATCTTTATATTTTATGTAACAGATGACATGTCTCCAGAAGATGGTGGAAGAACTCTCAGTGAGGATCCTATCAATAAACACTGGGGCTGAAATTCTTGTTTCAGTTAACTCTTAGCAGTCTGTGACATTGGCCTTCAACATCTGTACTTCAGCAGGCAGCAGCACAAGAGGCTGGAATAGTGATTCATGGTGCTGAAGTGTGGTATCACACCATCCAGGAGAGGCTGCTCCTTACTGGGATGTGAAGATCTGTAGTGTTTGGTGTTATCCGGAACGTACAACTGTTCACACTGAGGTCTGAAGGTGACTTCCCCAGCATGGCATGGTGCCACTTGCTCTGGGAGCAGATGCTGCTTCCTGCTGTGATATGAAGGCGATTAGCTTCAAAGATTATATAGATTAAAGAGCAAACTCAAAGGGTCTCATTGGGATCAGGGGCTTTGAAGGAGCGATTAGGCAGAGCGAGTTGGGAGGGGGGCTTTTGTGGCTTGGAGGATGCACAGGCTGTAAGAGCAGAGAAGCTGGTGTCTGAGCTGTTTAGTAGTTTAACCATCCAGTAGGCCTTTTCTACTAGTGACCAATGCTGGATAATGCAGAAGATGTCAACCGAACATAATCTATTTGCTTGGTTAGGCAGTGTAACTTATTTAACCGCAATCCCTTATAGCTTGTTAGTTTCACTTGCATGAAGCCCAAGTTGAATGAAGACTTGCTCGCTGCATGTGCTTCAGAGATAGAAGTTTTTATGGAAGGTAAGTATCTTACAGCCCACTGCTTCTGAAGACTTTCTCCATCCTAAATGTTTTTCTGGAAGAGCATCACTGGTCCTTGTGTGTCCTGTTACTTCTCTATCTCCACTTCTGTTTCTGCAGTAAATCTAGTAACAGCTCACTATTCTCTTTTCTGTTTTTGTTTTGTTGGGCAGGAATTCGTTCCTGGAACATTAACATTCTGTCCTGTGACCTGAATCAGCAACTGCGACTCTTTGTAACCCGACACCTGGCTCAGTTTTCTTCAGAAGTCAAAGGTCAGCTTTTTGGTTTATCAGCATTAACTTAACTTTTCTTTTGGGTTTGAAAAATATACAGAATAAAGCTGATTGTGATTTAGAATGTCAAATTCAAGTAGTGAATTGTTTGCCCAGGATTCTGCAGACATGAATACTAAAGAAGAAAAAACATCTTAAGGGATCTGTTGGATGCAAGGAATTTAACTTAAAATTACATACCTTACTACTGAGAATAGAGTGAATAGAAACATGTGCTGCTTAAAAGCCTGTTAAGCTAGTAAGTTAGAATGTGTCTTCTGTATGTTATTCAGGTGGCACAATATAGAATCATAGAGTCATTTAGGTTGAAAAACACCTTTAAGAGCATCAAGTCTAACCATTAACATTGTACTGCCGAGTTCACCACTAAACCACATCCCCAGGCACTACATCTACATGTCTCTTAAATACCTCCAGAGATGGTGACTCAACTGCTACCCTGGGCAGCCTGTTCCAGTGCTTGACAACCCTTTTGGTGAAGAAATTTTTCCTAATATGCAATCTAAACCTCCCCCGGTGCAACTTGAGGCTGTTTCCTCTTATCCTATTGCTTCTTACTTGGGAGAAGAGACCAGCCCCCACCTGGCTACACCCTCCTTTCAGGTAGCTGTAGAGAGCAATCAGGTCTCCCCTCAGCCTCCTTTTCTCCAGGCTAAGCAACCCCAGTTCCCTCAGCTGCTCCTCATAAGACTTGTTCTCTAGACCCTTCACCAGCTTTGTTGCCCTTCTTTGGACATGCTGCAGCACCTCAATGTCTGTCTGGTAGTGGGGGGCCCAAAACTGTACACAGTACTCAAGGTGCAGCCTCACCAGTGCTGAGTACAGGGGGACAATCACTGACCTAGTCCTGCTGCTCACACTATTCTTGATACAAGCCAGGTGGCCTTCTTGGCTACCTGGGCACAATGCTGGTTCATATTTAGCCAGCTATCAACCCATGCCCCTGCATCCTTTTCCACCAGGCAACTTTCCAGCAACTCTTTCCCAAGCCTGTAGCATGGCATGGGGTTGTTGTGACCCACGTGCAGCATTGGGCACTGGGCCTTGTTGAACCTCATACAGCTGGTCTCAGCCTATCCAGATGTCTCTGTAGAGCTTTCCTACCCTCAAGCAGATCAATGCTGCTGCCCAATGTGGTGTCATCTGCAAACTTACTGAGGGTGCGCTTGATCCCCTTGTCCAGATCATTGATAAAGATATTAAACAAGACTGGCCCCAAGACTGAGCCCTGGGGAATACCACTTCTGACCAGCTGCCAACTGGGTTTAACTCCATTCACCACAACTCTCTGGGCCCGGCCATCCAGCTAGTTTTTTACCCAGTGAAACATATGCCCATCCAAGCAATGAGCGGCCATTGGTGTCAAAGGCTTTACTGAAGTCCAGCAGACAACATCCACAGCCTTTCCCTCAACCACTAAGCCAGTCACCTTGTTACAGAAGGAGATCAGGTTAGTCAAGCAGGACCTGCCTTTCATAAACCCATGCTGACTGGGCTTGATCACCTTGTGTCACTTGCCACATGATGGCACTCAAGATGATCTGCTCTATGACCTTCCCTGGCACCAAGATCAGGCTGATAGGCCTGTAGTTCCTGGATCTTCCTTCTGGGCATCGCATTTGCTAATTTCCTGTCCAGTCCATACAGTTTTACTTCATAAGCTATTTATTATCTGTCTCTTGGGTTTTAGAATATATTTTTGTATGCACAAAATGTGTTGCAAGTAGTGTGTAAGACTAGTCAAATGACTTTCTGAATCCCTTTTTTTGAAGGCCTATCTCCCTTTTCTGAGAAGAATAATGAGTAAGAACATTATAAAAATGTCATTTTTAACATTTATAAAGTGTGCTTGCTTAGCTTGTGAGAAGCTTGAACTCTGGTTAGGATGTTTGTAATACTTTTATGTAATGTATATTAAAGTTGCCATAGTAAGCACAGATGACACTGATGCAAAATATTTTTTTTATATAAGACTGTCTTATAGCTCACTGTACATCTTACACTCTTGTCAAAGCTTCTGAATATATCTTCCAGCTGGGAAAGCTGTTCTCCTAATGCATAGCTGTGAAAGAAGGTACCTGGACTCTATTCAAATGTGCCGCTGACTGAGAGGTCTCTTAACTTTCCTGTGACTTTTTAACATTGAGATAGTCTCCCTCCTTGCAAAGCAGTGTGTGTATGTAAACACACAGGATTAAAATACTCTGTATGAAACATATCGGTTGAAATGCTCAGTGAAAGATCTGTCTAAACTTGAAACAACTATAACAGAGTATATGGTACAAATAGACTAAGCACTAACAAGTCACTGTGAATATAACACTTGCCCAAGAATTCTTATAACTCAGGGTTGAAATATCTGGGTTAATAGCAACATGTATCCCCCTCACTTCCCTTGCTTGGTTCCTGAGGAGCAAAGGGTGATAAATGTGAGGGATCTGGGGAATTTTAGGTCTGTTAACCAACTGTCAGGTCTACTGGGCAAATCAGTAGTAATTATAATAAAAGGCAGAATTAGTGTCTATATGGGAAGAGTCACCATTGGTTCTGCAAAGGGAAGTCCTGCTTTTCAAATGTCTTGGAAGTTCTTTGAAAAGATCAGCAAACATACAAAGGAGTGATTTAGTCTAACAGCCAAATATGTTTTTAGAATCTAAGTCCATGAAGTCTATTTAAGGAAGCCTATTGGTGATAGAATTAGGGGCCAGGCTTTGGTATGCAGAAGTTACTGAGAGAAGGATGGGTAAACAGAAGTTCTGATGTAAATAGCCGGCTCCATCAATGGAGGTGGATTGCCAGTTGGGTTCAGCAAAGTACATGTTGCTTGACATAGCTACTTAAATGTTAAAGGGTGAGCAGTGAGGCAACTTTGATAATCCAAAGTCATTCAGGACTCAGTAGTGTTGAGTCCTGACTGAAGGGTTTAACTTGTGTAAGGTAAATGCCCATATGCAAAACCAGCCCCCAAATGTAGCTTGAAATTGAAAATAATGGTGGGTTCTGAACTGACCATTACCATGGAGGAATGAAATCCTGTAGTTATGATAGAGTTCCTGGAAACATCAGTTCAGTGCTTGGCAGCAAACAAAACAGAGAAAATATTAGGAATTATTGGGTAAGAACAGAGAATAAAACAAGGAGCGTCATGGCACTGTATACTAGATCCCAGATCTTGAATACTGTGCAGTTTTGGTCCCCTTATCTCAAATGTAGTGGCACTGCAGTAAAGCTCAGAAGGGTAGTGAGGACGGTCAGAGGTCTGGAGTAGCTTTCTTTCAAGAAATTATCACATAAGCTGAGATGCTTCAGTTTGGGAAAAAATTGACTAAAGAGATGAACAAGAGCTAGAGAGAATTAAGGGAAACTGGTGGAAGTCACATTCAAAAGAAAATATGGTGATATGGTTGCACGTTCAACTGATAACGGAGCTGTAGAATTTATCTCCACAACATCCTTTGGAAAGAAGCTTGTGTGGTTCAGAAAGGAAATTGGATAAATATTTGAGACACACCCTTTGGGGAGTTACTAAATGGATGAGCCAAAACAGGGAGACTTTGTTGTCCCTTTTAGCCTTACTTAAGTCTGTCTGTTACAGAACACTTGATGCATATTTCAAACCATTAAATCTTGACGGAGGCAGAACAGAAGGAGAAATTAAGTACAGAAGTGAACAGTACAAATGAAAGATTTCTGTTCATCTGTGCATCCACAGACCTTCCTTAGATATCGATGGGTCTCTCCAGTGTGCAGTTACATAAATTTAGTTCTGATTAGTTAATTTCTGTAGCTAATGACATAGGTCAGCTGGCATCTTGTTGCATGTCCAACACAGACTTATGATCTGCTTGCAGCCCAGAAAGCCAACCGTGTCCTGGGCTGCATCAAAAGAGGTGTGACCAGCGGGTCGAGGGAGGTGATCCTGCCCCTCTACTCCGCTCTTGTGAGACCCCACCTGGAGTACTGCGTCCAGCTCTGGGGGCCCCAGTACAGGAGAGACATGGAGCTGCTGGAGAGAGTCCACGGGAGGGCCATGAAGCTGATCAGAGGGCTGGAGCACCTCTCCTGTGAGGACAGGCTGAGAGAGTTGGGCTTGTTCAGCCTGGAGAAAAGGCGGCTCCGGGGAGATCTAATTGCGGCCTTCCAGTACCTGAAGGGGCCTACAGGAAAGATGGTGAGGGACTGTTTATCAGGGAGTGTAGTGACAGGACAAGGGGGAATGGGTTTAAGCTGAAGGAGGGTTGATTTAGATTAGATGTTAGAAAGAAATTCTTTACTGTTAGAGCGGTGAGGCACTGGACAGGCTTGCCCAGAGAAGCTGTGGAGGCCCCATCCCTGGAATTGTTTAAGACCAGGCTGGATGGGGCTTTGGGCAATGTGTTCTAGTGGAGGGTGTCCCTGCCCATGGCAGGGGCGTTGGAACTAGATGATCTTTAAGGCCCCTTCCAACCCAAACCATTCTATGATCTGGGTCTGACAGACTTGATCTCACCTCTAGAAGAGCATCAGACATGGATGTTATTGTTACCAGCCATTCACAGTCACTTCTGTTCTGAGAAACAGAGATGCCTTGTGGAAGAACTTAGTTGACTTTTCTAGTGGAACTGGGAAAGGGTAGAGCGATATATGAGGCAATCGGATCTCGCTCAAGTTGTCTCCTGCTGTTGCAACCAGTTAAACAGTGACTTGTTAGAGGCCCCGTTTTCTGCAAGCGTTCTGAGGGTTTAAACTCTACAGCCCCTAACTGTCTGATACAGACTTTTGCAATGTTATTCTACTGTAGCAAGTAATGAAGAGTTTTCTATTTTGTAGCTGTCACTAGCTGAATACCAGTGCAAGGGGTAGTTGAAAGAGCAATCCAACATCCAAACATCTGTCTGATCTATTTTGCATTAAAAAACCCCCCAAAACAAACAAACAAAACCCACAACCCCCCCCCCCCTCAAATCTGAAAGGAATTAACTGGAGGGGAAAATAACTAACTGAAACCAATCACTAGCCCCTGTTGAAGGGTTGTGTTTCTGTTAGGTATAACGTGGATCTGGAAGCTCTCATATCTATATGGAAGAGACTACTAGAGCAACAGCTGAATGGCTTGTGGATGGCAGGTTTTTTAGAAGGAGCGAACGATAATTATTGCTAGTTAAGAAGAAACCTATGGACTGAGCCGATAACCTCCCTTTCTATTGAAGCCTTTCTTGACTGGCATAACCCTAATTTTGGACAATCAAAACCCACTGATAACTAAAAGTATAAAATTTGTGATTTTTCTCTTGGTTTTGCTTTTTCTTGTGATCTAGTCTTTATCTGGGATAACGGCGATGTGTGTTTGTCACCTCCAGGTTAGACTTCTGCATCCCATTAGGTTTAGGTCTGAAAACAAGAAATAACAAGACTCTCTCTTGTGTAGGAGATAGTAAACAGTTCAGTGTTATCCTGTAGGGCTTCTGGCTACCAGTTCTCTTTGTGCCTGTTGTAACTTTAAAGCTCTTCATAAATTAGTTGGCAAATAGCTGCTCTGTAAAAGCCTCTGTCATGGCTGTGGCCTTGTCGTCCCGTAGGTGAACAGGACCTGCAAGCTGACTTAAGATTACAACCACGTCTCCATTTGTGTATGGCAGGACAGCTCTTAGTCTAGAGCAACGTAACTGGAGCCTGAAGCATTATTTTGACTCAGGCTGTAAAGTAGGAAACTGCATTAGATAGACTCTGACTATCTGTAAAGCATGGCAGGTTTTCTTGTCTGAAGGCTTTCCCCTATAACTGCAAGTATTTAATGTATTAAACATTTACAAATACTACCTATCTTCTCCCCAGAAATTATTTCTGTTGAGTCTTAGAAGGTTCCATGAAACCTCCTGTGGGCTTCCTCACTCAGGTCTAATTATCTGGAAAATGTGAGATATTAATCATGTGGCCTAAAGGACTGTAGGTTCTTGCTATTCACCCATTGTGATCTTAAGGACTCGGGTTCTTACTGCTAACAGTGCATTTGTAAGATAATGGCTAGGCTAACATTAATCTGTTTTAAAAAGTGCTGTGGTATCACTGGACCTGAAAAATCCTCGCTTTATCACACTAGGGTCTAAAGATCCTGACCTTTTTTCCCCAACAGTCCTTAGCATTAGACAAGCATGTGATAAGAAGCGTTCAATATTTTCTCAGGAAAGAGCTAAGGCATGTATAGGGATGGATAGCATTCCAGTAACACGAACAATTCTATGGTCTGTTTGCATACTTCTCTGACAAACTTGCTGATCAGTAGCAGTAATTTTATCTCACCTGTATAGAAATGCAGATTAATTGTTATAATTACGCTTTAATTTGACAGATATTGGTGGTCTCAACTAAGCATCAGAACAATAGCCTCTCACTTTAGTCAATCAGTTTGTGATCTGTAAGTCTGTTTTCTATCTTCTGATAGTGCAAAGCAGGAAATTGATACCTATTTTCCTTTTTACAGTAATGGTTCTAGTGCCACAGTGCAGACTTTAAGCAGCCATAGCTATCTGCGGGATCTGGCAGAGCTGAAGAAACCCGTGTGTTTACACTCTTACTCGATGTAGGGATTTCACATGTTGCTGTGTATTAACCAGTGTGTGATGGAGAAAGTTCTCGAGTTGGCTCAGTCAAGTTGTTCCTTAAGATTCTAGTGCTGGTGTACTTCAGTAACACAGTGGAGAAAAAGTGACAGGGTTTAAACACCAATGGGATGTGCTCTGTGTTCTAGGAGAATTCCCAGCTTCTCCTGGAGAAACTTGCCTGCAAACTGTCCCTGACCAGTCTGTCCCTGTGTCTGTTCAACAAAATGTTTGTTACCTGGGATCAAGTGCAATTCTAGTTCATCCTATAGCAAATATTGATGCAGGGTATATTGATAAATAGTCTCTTTATATGGCTTCTTGAGGTGCTGCAATTCAAGATTAGGTTTTGTTTATGCAGGTGTAGTTCTTGCAGCGTAAGACATTTCCTAGATACTGTTATCTCTTCGAAAGCGATACCCCAAAGAAGTTATTTTCTATCAAATTTAGTAAACTAATCTGAGGGGGGAGGCTCTTCTCCTATACACTGTAAAAGTAACTCCTGGCATGAATTCCCAACCCCATTTAGTATGAACAGCACTGTGATGAGTGAGTTACAGCTTAGGCAACAGCTACAGGACATGCTAATGTCGTTGATCAGCTGGAGTAGGGCAGGCAAGTTTTGACTGACACACTGTCAAAAAGGTTGTTTCTTCTGTCATAACTTACATCTTTTATTTACACAGACATCCCCCAAAGAGACAAGTCTCTAAGCCCCTTAGCAGGTCTTGTCTTTGTGCTTAGAGTTTGTTCCGTGGGTCTGTTGAATAAAGGTATCCTTATGCTTCAGGATGGTTCGATGTGAGTATTTGGACAAGTGTCTAGATGTGCTTGTTTTCTGGAAGATGATGCAGGCGGTTTGTGTAACAGAAGTAATGTGTTCAGTAGTTCAATAGCTTTGGAAGCTGCCTGCTTGAGAAGAGTCAGGGAGAGAAGTGGGTGGTGGTCAGATTCTTTTCCCTAGGAAAAGACAGTATGACTTAGAGCTATTGCAGTCTTTCTGCTAGCAGTGGCTAATACTGCTAAAATTTCTTACCATGCCACTTTTTTGATATTGTGGTATCACTAAGGATCATAACCATATTAAACAGTTTGGCATGACTTTCTCTGTAGAGCAAATTCATCTCACCTGATTTCACTAAGGGAGTTGAAATTGTCCATAGTGACTTGATCCTGAATTGGAGGTTTGCAGCTTAATGTGGTACTAGATATGCTGACACTCTTCCTCGGAGCCCCTCCCCATCATTACACATCTCCAGAATTTCCTGTGGGACTACACGTTCCTGCTAACTCTGCAAAACATCTCTTTGCTCTAGTAATTTTTTGGGAAAGAAAAAGCATAGCTGGCTCTCAGCTGTTCCTGCTTCTGGTGTGGTCAGCAGCATAGATGTGAGATATTCTGGCCTGGTAATCTAGGGAACATGGATTGGCCTTTGGAGCAGATCAGTTACTATAGGTGGCTACTTGGTTTCTGGCAACTGTGTACAGCTGGCATATGTCATTTCTCTAATAGAGTCCCCTGGCAGCACTTAAGGCAAGACCAGGCAGGCAGAGATTGGCTTTGGGATTAGGAAAGTCTAGAGGCAGGTTTGTCTCAAACTAGATACTTGCATATTCCTGTTGACTGATTCAGTAAGCACGGATCTTGAAATGCAGCAAGGTGATCCCTCAGAAGGGGTCCATGGACTCACGAATACTGAGGCAAAAGGAGTAAGCATGGGAATAATGGCCACAATTTAAAATGTATTAAGCAGCTGTCAAGAGCTGTACAAAATGATGACAGTCCATACAGCTGAAGATTGCAGCAGGAGATAGTGTAGCTTAGAGATGAGTGCTGAAAGGCTTAAACTGAGGATTTATGCTATAATCCCAGGATTTACTTGGTGGTGGTGGATCTTGAGCGTAGACAGGTTTCTCCCTGTGACAGTTAGCAAGAAGCTATGGTTATGGCATGGTTCGGGGTGAGGATGTGGGAAGGACTGCTACTAGAGAAATTTCAGGTCACGACTGGTAATATAATCTAGAAGAAGCTCTAAATGTAAACTGGGAACAGTCTTGACTGCACTCCATATGTACCATCAGATAATAACTTTTGGAAGATAGCTGCAGTCTTAACCAAATGCTCTTTTAGCTACGCTGCTTCTGCTTGAGCAGTTATTCTATACTGATTACTTCCATGGTTAAGAATCTTCCTAATTTATTTTTGAACTTCTGGTGTGACTTGCTGCAAATTCATTGTTGCATATCCTGTAACAGCCGTATGAAGATGTGTGTTCATCACCATTCTGCTCCAGATGGACATTAATAAAACTAGAAACTTTTCAACAGTAGGAGTTGTTCCACTCTACACTGTACGTGCCCTCTTGTTCCTGCTGTGAGCATAGAGAAGAGTGGCTGCAACTGATTTTCCTGTTAGTATTCATAGCTTGGTGTTGGCTACTCTGAGCACAAGGCTGTACTAGACATCTCCTGAAAACTCCCTTCCAGTTACTGTTTTTACGATTCCATACTACTTGAAAGATCCTAGTCTCGCTTGTGTGAGGGACATGTACCTCCACACTGGTATGCTTAGCAGCGTCTCTGGAGGATAAAACTGTTCTTTTCTGAAGTATATGCATTAATCTCAGAATATCATTCCCTTAATGGTTGATGTTTGCACTCTGTGATTAGGGAAAAGTCATCTGGAGCATAGCAGTTCCTGTAAAGCCGGAGTAGTTCTTTGACCTTCTATTTAGTGCAAAAGGCTTCTCACTCTACAGACTTATAACAACCAGTAGAAGTTTGACACCACTGGCGAGAAACAAAAGATGAAGGCTGGTAATACAATGTGACGACGTAAAGCAGTCTACCTAACGGAATATTTCAAGACTTTCCTATCTGCAATTTCTCACTCGGTTACAGTACTTAGTTCCAAGCTATATTTGCATTATGTTAATGCTTAGTGTTTGAAGCTGAAATCAAAATGTAACTGCAGTATTCTGTGGGAACAGAGAGGGCACTTACTCCTCTGACAAGTTTTCAAGAGGTTTTCAAGATATGATTGGACAGGGTGCTAGGTATCTATGTTCCTCTTCCCATTAAAAGTTGGACCAGGTAATCTTTTGAGGTCTCTTCCAGCCTGTGCTTCTATGAATTCAACTTTGCAACAGTTAAAGAACAGAGTTTTACTAGTGGCACAAATCAGGTCATGTTAAGCTGTAAACCTGAGAAGAAGCAAAGGCAAATGCATGAGTGCACTATGCACATCTTAGTCTCAAAGCCTGCATTTGATCCTCCTTTTACAGTAACAAATATCTCATAGGTTAATGCTTTTACTTGTACAAGTGACTCATCTTCTTCATGGAACTTGGAATGACTTTGAGTGTCAGCTTGTGCCATATACTTTTTTCCACTACACTGCTTAGTTTTCAGTGATCAATCTCAAGTGCATGACAGTAAAAAAGGCTGCCTTGTTTATTCAAATTATAGCTCGCAGATAGTACAGATGACAAGTTTGTGTGTTCAAGGAAAAGCTGTTCTACACAAGAGGCAAAAGACCAATTGCTTGTGGAAGTTATATTACAGTGTATATTTCCCATGGCTGTGGTGTCTTGCTAGAGAGACTTCTGTAACATAGATAATCCTGTCATGGATTTTGTTCAGCTCTTGGCTGTTAGTAAAAGAACTACGATGTCCTAAATTTGCATGTTTACGTAGTAAAAAAGTCAGTGGTTAACATTTTTTTCACAGATGCAGTAATGATTCTTTGGACATTTAGATGTGATTTGTAGTCCTCAAGCAATTACTTTCCTGCACCATTTGTCTGCCAACATACTTCTGACAAGAAATATAAAAGCAAGCACTTGTCAGCTTCTGTGCTTCTTCCTTATGTGACTGAGGGCTGTATGCTCTCATAGTAACCACACCGAGCATGACCTCAAAGATCTCGTGAATGGCAGTCTCCCAAAATACAGTCTCCCATGCTGTAAGCGCAGCCCATGTTTCTTCTTGTTACATGTGTCTGCAGCAATCCCAAGCATTGCTCTTTTCAGCTGACTTCTGTCACAAACAGCTTTAGATTTTTCTCCCAGATAACTGGTAAAGAATATCTCTGTGGGACTTGCAAGCGCCACCAGGATCTAGCAGTTAGACATACCTTAATCAGTTACTTGTGCGTTTTGTAGGAATATGTATTCTGTAAGAATGCTGTATGTTAGGACAGGTAGTTGTACTGGTTCAAGCAAAAGGTATACCCAGCATAGCGATAAAAAATGGATGCATGGGCAAAAGTGTATGATGAGCACGTAAAATACTTCCTCCTTGTACTCTCCTAGCTCATATCTCTTTCCAGCTCATGGGGAGATATGCTTCCTACGTGTTTAGTAACACTCAGCACTTTTGAACTTCCACAAAGATTTTCAGTCCTTCCCTACTAGAAGTAAAAGAATCTGGCGAGGAGTAGAACAGTTCGGGGACATGCTGCAGGAAGAAACCTGCAACCTCTTCTTTGTTCCTTGGATTTTCATTCCTGTCTGTTCTCATTTTGATGTACCGACCTACATTGGACAATTGTCTCCAATCTAGTTGTGTTATAGGTTTGGCATATTTGCCTTCTCATTATTTCTCCAGATTTAAGAGGCCTGGTTTACCTAATGGTTCCTTACAGGGAAGCTACTCCATACCTTTTATCTTTCTTGTTTTATTACTGTCTTCCAGATCTACCTCTTTGAGATGCTTGGATCAGAAATGTGTAGTGTTCAAAGCGGGGTAGAGCTATGTATTTACACAGTATTACAAGATTTTTTCTCATTTTTCTGATTTCTAACATACCTATTCACTTTCTGACTGCTGCTGAGCAGTGAGTTCTGAATAAAACCAAGACTATCATAACCTTAAGATCTCTCCCCACTGGTAATAGTTTGCTCTAGTTAGCAATAGTTAGTGTCATTTCATGTGTGATTTATACTGATAAATAAAATGGCAAATGAAATTCAGCATTGTGAAGTCTCCCTCAGTAGTTTATCCTCAGCCATGCTAATAACCATAAGCTTTGCCACCAGTCTGCTTTCCTCCTTTTCAGGTTGTTTATGCATATGGTGAACAGCACAAGTCCTGGTGTAGGCTTATATGATATGCCTTATGAAATAATAATTACACTATATCAATACAACCTTTGAGATTTTGACAAGCTTATTTGGTTTTTATTAAGAAGTAAGGTCATATTTTCTGTAATGCCGTGCTGATTGGCATTAAGTTTGTACTGTATTTGAATCTTTACTGCTGATGGGTTTTCCAGTCTTCTAGGACTTAAATGCCAGAGCACTGGAGCTCAGATTGGAAGCTGAGAGCTTCTTAGTCTCTTAGATCTTGTACAGAAATTATCTGTTTGTATAGACTTAGTCTGATTGCTGTAATCTCCCACTGCCGTTACTGTTGAAATAGAAATAATTTCATTGTATCTAAAATATATTCTTAATTTCTGCCAAATACAGAACAGAAATATTTACTGAATATTTCTGGCTCTATTTGACCTGCAGAGCTAAGTTTTAAAACAAGAGATAGCACAAAAGAAAAAACTTGGAAGATTATATATAAACTTTATTTAAAAATGCTGCTTTTACCATCTTTAACAGATATTTTTAATGTTAAGACAACTCCTCTAGAAACTACCCGTCTTCAGAGTTCTCTTTGACAGTATTGGGCTGCATTTTATGCATTTGAAGCCAGCATACTGAACCTTCTTTGGTAGGCCAGGCTAGGAAATTATCAGAATTAATCTTTGTTTTCCTTTTGTGTATTTCAAAATGTTCCTTTGTTCATAAGGTATACATTATGGTTCTCACTGTGATACCCAAAATGCTATTTGGTGAAGATAAGAGCTCCAAATAAGCTAGTTCACAATTCAGCTAAGCAGAGGTTAATTTAACATCAGTTTCTTGCTTTCATGCTGTTCTGTCCAAATGTTGATTACTGACTGAAAGGGCAAATAGTGCTTCTCTCCAAAATTCATGTAAGCATTAAACTGACCCTCTGCAACTGACATTTCTGTGCATATTTGTTATACGTTTGAAACTGCTGAGGCTTCAGTAAAATTATATAGGATCTACTTTTGTGAAGCATAATTCCTATGAAAGAAACAATTTTTCACAGATGCTCTGGTTCTGTTAAGCTCCTCTACTGAATACTCAGGTGAAAATTCTGTTCAGCTTTTTAAAAGCAAATGAGATCAAAGGAAATACCTTACTGAATCAGATCAGTGGTCTATCTAGCCTAATATTGTCTCCAGAAGTAGCAACAAGAGATGCAATTCAGGGAAGTATCTGAGCCTAACTGCTTTTGATTGCCCTTTTTCCCCCCTCATAGGTCCCTCACTATGCATAATGCTTGGATTAGGGTTGTTAAAGGACACACCATGAACAACTCATTTTAGTAAAAGTTGTTTAATCCCTCTTGAATCTACAAATGCTGTCTGCCTTCACAGTCATGTGTAGCAGAAAGTTCCTGAAATTCACTGGCTGCTGTCTAAAGAAGAAATTCCTCTTCTGTTTTAAGTTGACTTAGCTTTACTGAGTGCTCCCTGGTTTCTACCATTTTAGGTTTTGGTGAGCAATGACCTGATCTACTAGCTGCCCTTTTTTTTTTTTTTTTTTTTAAGTAAGCTTTGATTGCATTTCACACCCTCAGCCCTTCTCCTTTCTAGATTGAAGAGTTCTGGACTTTAAAGACTCTTATGATAATGCCACTGTTCAAACCTCTTAATCATTTTGATTTTCTAAGCTAAACCTGAATTGATAGACACAACACTTATCTTCATAAGCAGCAACACCATGCAGTGCTATCCTAGATTATCTTTTACCCTCATAAAGATAATAGAGAGTTCACGAAGCAGTACTTTTAAAGAATGAAAAAAACACATCACCTTTGAACAAGGTCCATCACATAAGAACTTTAGCAAAATACTAGATTCCCTATTTTAATGAACACTCAGTGTTACTGCCTGTCTATGATTGTGGACCCTTATATTACTACTTTTGTACTTGAAAATAATACAAGATTTCCAATTCTCACCCTCAGCTGTTGTTCATGACTGACATCACCACAAAATAAACCCTCTTATCTGTGCTCCAAACTTGCTGGAAAGTTGAAGTGGCTGTTAGGACTCAGCATTTGAGTACGTAGAGCAGTGTCTTTTTATGACCTTGGTGAATACCCAGTTCCATTGTTCTGACAACTCAGGCATTTCAAAGGTTGCAGGCACTGTTTTTAGCACCTTACATAAGACTTTTTTTTTTTTCTCAGCAGACACCTGCCACCTTTTAGTGTGTAACACATTTTAATTCTTTCTATTTTTTGCCTAGAATAGCATTTTCTTTTCTTTCATTGACTGTCTGGCCTTATTCTCTTATCTCTACTTTTTTGATAAGCTGTTTATCTTTTTTTTAAATAAGAAGTGTTCAATAGCTCTCAGCAAGCCAGTTAAGAACAAAAAAAAAAAAAAGAAAAGTGGCATGTGGTTCCACTCAATGCCAGCAGAAAAACAACAAAGGCTGTTGTAAAATTAGCAGCTTTCAGTTACTGGATAACAGCTTGTGGAGGATCTGTATGATGCAGAAGTTCTTTAAGCAGTGCTCTGATAAGTATTCCATGTTGTCCATCACAGGAGTTGCACACAAAATAACTGGGGGTGGGGTTGGGTGTTGGTGTTTGTGGTTTTGTTTTCGGTTTTCTTTTTTCTTAGTGTTGCAGTGACATTTTTTTAACTTGACAAAGGCAGCATTCTCTTGGTGGTCATGTGCATTGTAAGCATGGCAGCTGCAATGACAGTGACCTCGTAAATAAAACTAGTTCTAATACACACGTCTTCTGGAGTCTTGTTGTTGTTCCATATTTAGCAGAGGTGTTGAAACTAGAGATACTTATTACAAGCTAATACAAGCTTTGGGTGACTTTTTTTAATGAATGTTGCTGGGATTCTAGCATCAGTCTTATCTAGAGATTGGTAACAAAAGCCTTGTTAATGCATTATTAGTGTATCATTATTTCACTGTGGCTCTGTACACTTTTCTCCTCTAGTGTCCCTGGCTTCAGTGGCTTAGAGTAGGCTTTTCCGATCCTTGTCAACTGGACCTTGCTAAGACAAACAAGATGAGCAAAGGGGAAGGAGGATTAAGTAGGAAAATAATCTTTAACATGTGACAGTTTCAACAGCTGTGTATAATTTTCTGACCAGATTTCTTGGTCTGCTTCCTTCTACTGTGCTATGAACGCAGTTCCCCAACTCTCTTCCTTTGCTTTTAAAGAATCCCTAGTATTGGTGTGGGCTTGAGGAGGGAGTCTCCGACCAGCTGTTCTCAAATTCCTGTTTCTTCGAGTGTTGCATTTAAACAGTCGTAGGTAAGTGGCTTTGGGTGTTCCAGTGCCGGTCTCTTTCTGGGACTGAGGACCCTGGGCTGAGCCCGCTGAGCCGTTCCTGTGCACGAGCTCATGGATACACCTAGAAAGGTCTGGCTGTCAGTTTCTGCAGTACTTCCCAGAGTGGCCTCATGAAGTGGGAAGCCTCTTCACTTACAGCCAGCAAATGTGCACTGTCTCACTGCTCCAGTGTAGAGTGGAGTAACTGGCGGCGTTAACGTGCTAGACGCGAGAGAAACGGGCTATGTCATCGGCTTCCCATACACTGGTGCACAAGGTGCATGTGCAGCACTCTGAAATGCTGGCAGGCCCTCGGCCTTGAGGAAGATAACTCTGTTTCTGGTGCTCTGCTGCATCCAGCTTGGGCAAAGGAACTGAACAGAATTCCCCTGAAGTCATCTCATCTAGGATCTTAGCTGCTGTTTCAGGAAATAAATTCTTCCACTAGGTGCAGATTCAGAAGGGTGAAAAACAGTGTGGAAGGAGCCTGTTAATCCTATTTTGCCATGAGATTAATTGTTGTCATGTGCTATTGTAATTTTAATGCCATAATTCCTACCTCCTTAGAAAACAGATGTCCCTCAGTCTGACTGGCTCTTTTCCAGGATTTTGTCCTGCCCTATTAACCATGGCATTGCTAGAACGTATGCCTTTTTCCTCCCTCTGTAAGAGCTTAAAATTGCAGACTGGAGACACTGTTTTCCTTTCCTGATCTGGTGTTGCTTCTTTCCTGGGGAATCTGAGATGACATGCTTTCTGTTTAATACTGAGAAAGTATAATAGACTTTGTGCTAGAAAATCATGAATTCTAAAGTGGGGTTAACAGGGATCATTGAGGGCTTGTGTCTAGAGGCATCTTTCTTTTGAAGTACCAACTTGTTTTCACTCTGTGTAATGGAATGTCTTGCTGCTTGATTTGGAAACTTTAGGGGATTGTATGCAAAAGCAATCAGCTTTTCCTGATTTCTTGCTAGTGTGAATGTACTACTGCAGGGGATCCACACCAGATCCCTATTCCATCTGTAATCTTTTTATTTTTTGCTTTATCCTGCTAGCCTGTATGAAGCAGTAATGGAAAAAATGAGTCGATTCCTGTGTTCAAGCTTTGGAAAACTAAAAACACCACAAAGAAAATAAATTCACTGCCTGAAGAGAGTCTCCTATTTTTATTTTAAACTGAGCAAATGTTTTAACTATCGTTTGGGTTTTGGGGGTGGTTAAGATTTTTGTATTATACAGACTTTTTAAGGTGAGGTGTTGTTTTTTATTTGAATGCATTAGGTTGCAAGCAGTCTGCTATAAACCATGAGTAATTAATTTCAGTAGTTAATTACCTGTGGTTAAAACTGTACCTCACTTCTATGTTGAACTTGTTTGTTGTGGTTTCCAGTCGCTATACTCCATTCTGCCTGTGTCCGCTAGGTCTGAGTTCTCTTCTGGAAGAAATCTTACTACCTGCAGCTGTCTTCTCATCTCACAATGCATTCAGTTGTCTAAATCAGACTAATTTGGGGTGTTTTGACCTCAAACAGTACTTGTAACTCTGTTAGGATGTTTTCAGTTCTAGAATCTTAGAATCTGCCTTTCAAAAATTAAAACCCTAGACCAAAAGAAAAGAACAAAAAACCTCAAGTGTTGTCTGTAATTACCACATTATTGATCACTCTATCACTTTAAATTAATAGCCTGCAATACTTCCACAGCTAGCTCTCTACACTGAGCTGAGTTCATGTGCACGGTTCTCAGCTGTGAAGTTACTGTTTTCTAAAATATAACCAACATTGCACAAGTATGGTATAAATGTCTTGCTCTGGTCTGTAATGTGTTCAGTCCAGTAGACACATCAATTATTTTGGTACCAATCATGAGTTTCTGTTAACAATTAGTGTATTTTCTTGCAGGTAATTGATTCCTTGATAACAACAGTTATATGAGATTCCCCTAGAAATATCTTGAACAAATATCTGCTCATCAGCTGTCCATCATTTAAAAATTATTTTTAACCTTCCCAATATAAGCTAACAGTCTTCTAGAACGTGGAACTGCTTTCTTTCTGCCTGACAATACAAATGCATCAGACCTGTCCTCGGTGCCTGAATAGGCTTCCCCACAGAACCATGAGTCATAGTCCAGATCTCGATTCTTGCTTCAGTATGGTGAATGACTTGAGTTCGGGGATAGGATGGCTCCTAAAATTGTTTGTAATAAAAAACTTCACGGGGAGCAGGACTGTGGTGCACGCATAAAAATGTCACATGCAGATGTGGTTTCTTGGAGGCTAAATTTGGTAGTGTAAGAGTTCCTACATGGTCACCACAAGCCCATTTCTTGTTTTTTTTTTTATGTAACTGTGATTCTTTGACCTGCTGTCTCTAAATGGAGTACTACAAGCACACATGTTCATTAGAAGAAAATGTTCAGTACAACCAAAGATTCCTGCTGTCTTGGAGGGAAAATGGTAGAGAATGAGCTATCTGCCATAGGTGTTATGTGTGGGGCTCATGTGCTGCAGACAGGCAGTAAGACACTGCTGTGATAGAAAACCTAGCCGATACAGGTAACTTGTGCTCCACTCCTCATCCTTTCTTTAGTCATCGCTTAGGACTGGTGTGTATGGGAAGCCTAGTAGTGAGACTGTCAGTACAATGCTAGCGGTAGAATACTGGTGCAGGCATACTTATTTGAGAATAAGTCTTCACAAGCCAGATTGCGTTGATATAATTATTTAACTGGAAATAAACTGATATAGGTATTTTCTACTCAGAATTAGTCCTTATACAAATCAGAGACAAAAAATAATGCCTGGTGAGGTTTTTTCCTTTGTTTTTTGCATTTTATCCCCATAGATAACTAACTTTCCAATTTTGTGAGTTTCTTAGATCAAAACTCCTAGAGTTGAAATCACTGCAGTCATGAAGTCACTGGTAGATTTTCTAAAGTTAGAGCTTGCTCTACTAAATTATTACTCTTGCTTCTAAAACCAGACATTGTGGTTAAATGATGTTGGCAGTTCATGGAATTAAAATTCTTGAAGTGTATATAGAGGCAAAGAGTAAAGAGAAACTAGGTTTGTCCTGGAACAGTCTTTTAAATCCTTCAAGGAAAGTGGAGGTAGTGCATTGTGCTGAACCATTCTGCTGTACTATCTTTCATATATAAAGATTTGACCTGTCAGGATCTGTTTGAATGGACCTTGAGAGAAGATTAACCCTTTAATTTGATAGAAAAGGAAAATAATGATGAGATTGGGGAACGTTTGGCCCTCTTTTCAGGACACAGAGTAAAAGAAGCGTATTTTGTTGTTTTGTTTTCTTTAGTACTTTCTGTCCTGGTAGATGTGGGTGTTACTGTGTTTGTTTTCTTTTTAAAAGAAATACTAAGTCTATGCTAGTCTGTCCTTGAGATGGTAGCTTGTGAATAACTCAATGATTTTGATTTCTCAGTCCATTGTTAATAGGATTTGGTGGAATACATTTTTAATCCATTTAAAACAGTGGGGTTTTTTTCCCCAGTGATACTGGTCTTTATGTGTGGAACTTTCTAGGACAGACAAGCTGGATAAGACTTAATTTCTTGTGGTTAAAAAAGAACGACAGGAAAAATGCTTAAACAAGGCCATATTTGTCTTTCAGATGACCTGTTCTCAGTAGTTTTACTCATATTTTTGTAAACTGAGGCCTGTTCTGTATTTTGGCTGCCTTCGCTTTGACAGTAGCTATTGTGGAAATTGGTTATGGCTATTCACAATGTTACTTTGCCTTCAGGTAGGTGAATGGTCTGGGTTTGACCTAATCCTACCTCTTTCTCTCTGAAATTTAATGAGTACCAATGATTCTGCAGGAAAATCTGCAGTAGACAGTTTGACTCCTATAAAGACAATTCTCCTGGGATCACTGTTCTAAAGATGGAATTTGCTAGCATTTTTATTCCTATTTCATGGAGATGAATAATTCAAAGTTTTTGTTTTTTTTTTTTTCTTCCCCTCCATTTGTTTTTCATCTCTGGTTTCATCTGAGCTACATCCTTGCAAGAAATCATGTGCTGCAGTGCTGATCTCATCCTACAGGAGGGCATAAGCCCAGGAGGGAATAGTGCCTAAATCGGATGTCCTATTTGATCGATGTCTAAAGAACATTTGCTTATTTCGCATATTTTTTTTTTCTGTTTTTTGACTAGTAGGCCTTATAAGCAGCAAATGGCTGGTAACTGTAATATCCCAAACATACACACAATTTATTAGCACTATTTTGGAAGGGCTAACATTTTATCTCTTTAAATTTAAAATATGCCTGGAAGAACAGTTCCTGTTCTGTAATCATAGCTTATGGTTATTTCTCGTGATATCATTGCATGTAGTGGCAACTAGAGTCTGTGGCTGTTGGTTTTACTTAGAATTTTTTGCTTGTCTTCAGACTTAGATTCATTGTGAGAGAAGCCTGCATACAATGCCAGTTAAATCTGCATGAACCTGACAGGTTACGGGTTCTGGAGCTTCGAGGTACGTGGCAGAGCTGTTTTGCATTGCTTACAGAAAAATCTTGCACCATATTTTGGCTCTTGTAGCTTCTCTCACATTGCCTTGGTTGCATTTCTTTCTTACTTTCCGTGCTAGACCTGGCTTCTTGGCTAAACCTTCTCCTTCGTTCTGTATGTCTGTTGGGACACGTGGAAAGCTTTGCTGTGCCTCTGGCTGGAGCAGTCCTGTGGGTGCTAATCAGGTACTAATGCTGGCAAAGGCTGCTCAGGGAGTACAGCCAACCCGAACACTGTGTAGAAGGCATGGGGTTTTCCTCAGGTAGAGGTATGCTGCGTATTGGAAACACTTTTGGAGAAGTCTTTCCTTGAACTCAGCGTTACTGTTATTAGGAAAAAGCTAGGGTTTGTTCCCAGTGTCACTAAGAAATCACTAGGATTTGATCCTAGTCCCTCCTTCCTCTCTGCCGCATTAAGCCACCCTTTTGTGTGCTAAGGAGTCGTACTGCATTCACGCAGGGGACACAGTGCTGTTCTTACTGTGCCCCAGTATTTGCCTCAATCTCAATTCTGGTCTTTTAGTACTGCTCATGTTTGCTCCAGTTTCGCAGCCTTGATTTATAAACCTCTTTATCCTTTCCACTGAGAGTTCTAGACAGGTCATCTTCTGTTGTTTTCCCTAAAGCTTTTGAGTTGCTGAGTTAAATTAGGATCACCATTTTTAAAACCTTATTTTCTGGGACAAGACAGACCAGACTGTTGCCACAGAAAACTCACAGGGTTCATGAATTTGTTTAAAGTAGGAATTGGAAAAGGGGCTGGTAACAGGTGCTGACAGTCTCTCTGAACCTGCATTAGGGATGCTATTAACACAGAATTAACACCTTACTTGGTGAAGAAAATGATTAAAAGCTAAATGGAATGGATGAGTTGGGCTATCCACTTGTAAACTAGTCAAATACCACAGCAAGTTGAGAGAAGCTAATTCTCAATAGCTCAGATAATCATTCCTTAGGCCCTGAAGATGAAAAGATTATTCTCAAATTAAGGAAGAGAAGCCTAAATATATAACTGTATTGGACCTGAAAAGCAGCTGAAAGAATAAAATACTTAAGGGATCAAAGGTTCCTTGAAGTAGAAGTATGCAAACAACTAATGAGGTGTCGTTTCTTTTCAGAAATGGTTATTGAAAAGTAAGGAAACTTGACAGAAGTGGAAACCAAATCTTTAGTCAGAATTTAAGCAACCATACGGAATAAAAAGGTACAAATAGCTGTAAATAAGAAAGGGGATAGGAAGTAGGGAAGACTAAATAGTTGCACAGAAAGATGCGGAAATATTCAGCAAAAACAAGTATCCTTTAAAAACATCCCAGTAAAGCCTGTAGAAAAGAGTAAAAATTGCTGTACCTACACAGAAATGAGGATAGCCAACAGGATTTTAGGAGTGATTTCCCAAAGACTTGAACAAATAATAACTTTTTTTCGGTTTGTTGAAAGCATATAGCCTGTGAAAGTCAGTAACTGGATAGTCAAAGAAAAAAAAAATCTTCCAAGAGGATGGATGCAAACAAATCCTTGCGCTTCCCTGCAGTCTTCTCTGTACAGCATGCTGCGGTGATAGCCTGCTACCTCTTTTCTTGCAATTACTTTGACAGTCTCGCATAATGACATCTTACAACTAACGAACTAACGCAGAGGTCAGAGTTCTGTGCATTGAGAACTGTATGCTTTTCATGCAGAAGTGCAGAGAAATAAATGCCTAGTACCTGTCCTTCCTAATAAAAGCATATAACTCAGTATCAGGGCTATGGCTGGGTCAGGCCATGGTTATTCTTTGTCCCAACTTTTTTCAGAAACTAGTATACAGTTCATTAGAATCTCTGTTCTCATTAAAGCCTTTGGCCTATAGTTGTGAAGAAAATCAAGTGTATTTGAGCATAAGACAGTGGGCAACTCAGAGCTATTGTTGAGAGCAGCACAACCTTTCCAGACTCAATAGGTATTGTAAGCCCTGTGCTTTAGCTGTAGTTCTTGGAGGTCTCGTATTTCATAAAGACACACAGTCTTCACTTATATAAAAATGCTTTAAACATCATGGTAGAGAAAAACATGGAGATGTGACCTTGGCTGCATCCTAAAATTTGAAAATAACAGAAGAACATTTTATGAAGTCTCTGTTGTTATTTATGCAGGTCTGGAGGAATAGTCAGTCTGTGGCTTCTTAATATTTATGATGCAGTCAGTAGTTCACACTGGCTTCTTAATATTTATGATCCAGAACATTCCTGTCAGTGTGATATTGACTCAAGTGTGCAGCGATGAAATAAGTGTTCACATGGTTAACAGTTTAATTCTATGTTTAATTCCATATCATAGTCAGAAGGGAACTACACCTAACACCCCTGGAAGCTCTGAGGCCTTTTCAAAGCCCCATGGATGGGGAACAGAATTCCCCAGCCAAAAGACAGGATCTTTGTTTCAAATCACAGTGATTCGGTGACTGTTGTCTGTTTGACTAATTGGAGAAGAGTTTATTTTATTAGCATAAGTGGGAAAAACTCCATCTCTCTTCTCTAATTCAATAGTTGAAATAAATCTATCCTTGCATCAGAGGATAATAGTGTCTTTAAATATCAACGTTCTAGTGGTCCTTTGCATTGAACATCAAGGAGCCTTACCTCAATACTGGTAAGAGCACTGTTTTTCTCTTGGGTTTGGTTATTTTGTTGGTTTGCAGGGGGTGGGGCGTGGGTTGGTTTGTTGTCGGGTTTGGACTTTGTTTCCTCTGTATACTCCTTTTCTATGGTCCTGGTACTTGGTTTGTGACATCCCATAACTGTCAGGCAAATCTCTTGATTTCCTGAAGGACTGAAGAAACAGAAATGTTTTTGAACATAGGTCTGTAGGTCTTCCTTGCTTTAGAAAGTAGGAAGTGGAAACTAGAAGCTCAGTGCCCTCTCTTTAGGCACTGGTAGAGACTTGAAGCTCAGTAAGTGCTTCCCTTTCATGAAATTTCTACATAAAGATCCAGAAACAACTTTTGTTTCTGGCATCTGCCAGGAACGGAGAGGTGTAATCAATCTATCATATATTTTATGCTTTTTCCCTAGCTGTCCACTCGCGGCTGTGGGCTAGATGGGCTTATGGCCTGATCCAGTGTTCCCATTCTAAAATTCTTATGGATTAAGGGTCATAAGGGGGTTTTTGAGGCCAAACTTTGTCAGATGAGGGAGTAGGGATGCACAGGTATGCTATGGAATGGGATTTTCTGTGTCTTCTCCACTCTTTACAGGCAGGAATAAAGAATACATGGAGGTGTAGTGGGCTGTGTTCTGACTACTGTCCCAACAGTTTTAATTAAAGCTGTCAAACCAAATCAACTGAAATGATTGATCATTATCTTACAACTAACAGAACTAGTTACAACAGCACCAAGAAGCAGCAGCATGAGAGAGCCTAGGACCAGCAAGCAGGTTCGCTTCTGCTCTTTGAGGCAAACATTTCATGGAAGAATTCCAAATTTCACTTCTATTCCACGTGATTGACTGCAGGGTGGGGAGCTGAGCCTTGCTGCAGCCAAAGATGGGACAGTCCGAGTCTGATCTATGCAGTGATTTACTTTTCCACTTTTCTATGATCATTTGTTTCGCAGTGCTGGCTACTGTCAGAATCCATGAATTCCTTGATGACAAGAATTTGCTGAAGTTGCATGTAGTGCTCAATAGATACTGACCTGAACGTTAAGATCCTAGTGTCAATGGGTAGCTGTAGCCGTTCAACTGTGGCCCCTTCTTCAGCATGTATAGAACTGTTCTTTATTGTAATCCCAGCACTGACATAAATCCAAAGGAGCTTTTACCTTTAGGAAGTCTTTGTAGTTTCCAGTAGACTCAATCCATTAGTTCCTGAATTAAACAAATGTAAATCCATATATTCTCATTCCATATTATGTAGTACACATTTCATAAAAACCTTTCACTTTCCACCAAAACAGAAAAAAGGTCAGCTCTACTTAGTTAATATCAGCTGTCTGCTCTCTTTCAAAGAAGATGGCAGGAACTTGTACTCCCTTTCAGAACTGAGGCCTTTTCACCCAAAAAAAAAGCTGGCTTCAGGCTGAACCCTCATTTTCTTTCCAAAGATGAAAAGAAACCCTTTTAAGTATCTCAGTTGAGTATCATGCTTGAAAGTGTTGACTAGTACCTGTGTTTGTTTATACTGGTGACCAGAACCAGCTACTGGGTCGCCGGAAGGCCAGTATGCCTTGCTGCATATCTTTCAGAGAACATTCCAACACTTTGTCCCAGGATTTAACAATCCAAAGATGTATATTAAAAAGAAGCGGTCGATCACTTCATTGGAGTTGTTGCTGTATTCCTGTGGCTGGGAGGTTATACCGTATGATGATTCTGGTGACTGGAATGTCCCCCTCACCATCTGTTAGTTGTCTGATTTGACTGTCAAGTGAATAGTTGGGCATGGATCTACAGAACTGGTCCCTGCAGTGACTTTTGTGTTGGAGGTGAAAGCAGAATCCAGAAAGCTCTGTTTTCTCCCAGTGCTCACCACAGAGGCTCCAGCCCAGTGGGAGTGGTTCCCAGGCACTGCAGTAGACTAACGGGCATCATCAAGTCGCTGGTGTTACTGCCTGTGTGTTGGAACTGTCAAGCAGAAGACTGGGATGTGACAGATGTAATGGAGCAGTTCAGCAGCTCCCATAGCATGAAACTGTTTATTTTCAATAGTTTGTCCCTTGAGAATTTTTTAATCTTTGGTCTTTTTAAATAGGGTGTCAAGATGAGGATGTGTTACCTGTTTGAAACATACAGAAATCAAAGATGTTTGATTCCAGTGCGCTACTTTTCCCTGACATTCACAGATATTTGTCACTGATTGGCATCATCTGAAAAGTACAGAAGAGAAGGTTCCTTTTTTTTTTTTTTTAAACTCATGAAAATTCTGTGATATTTTTATTCCTGAGCATTCCATTGTCTCTGACAGCCCTTGAAAGATCACTGAGAGGGAGACTTACTGTAGGGCAGGCAGGACATCTCCAGCTATCACAGTTAATTCTGGAATCTAAAAGTAATCTGGGATCTTGTGTAAGGCAAGCAGGGCACCAGTAGTGGTTTCAGTGCTTGAAATGATAAAAGATCACTATTGGCAACTAGTATGTCATGGAGTAATCTACATATTCCAACACCGGACTGACAGGCCTTAGCCCAGCAGAGCAGGAACAAGGAAGCGCACTCCTCTGTCAAGTGTCTTGGAGGTCGAATGAGCCAGACATTGATACTGGTTATGAAACAATTTGCAAGGTTCTTAGAAAATTATTTAAACATTTATCTGAAAACAGTGCTGGAAATAGGTCTCCAGAGGTCAGGTTGCTGGTGTTCTTGCATCGCTCATTTAAGTTCTATTATCTGTTCAATGGGATCTGAGATCATTGTTGACACATCCCTGTTTACTAGCAGCCAGATGCTGGGTATGTGACAGTAGGCACAACTGTCCCCAGCCAAGCTGCTGATGCTGTGCCTGGTATTTCATGTTGCTTTTCTTTAATTGGAGGAGTTGCTCTGCAGTTGGAGCCAGGCATGAGGTTCCAGTTTAAGAGTAACTTAAACCAAAGTCCCCCTCGTGAGATGGGCAGTAGCCCTCTGGACTGTAGAGTGTTGGGGAAAAATGTTCTGATAGCATGGGAACCCATATGTTTGCAGGAGTTTGTCCAGTTTCGCGTATTTGGGAGCGCTGCTCAGAGTCCTAGCGTTCACACTTGCCCAGACTCTGCGTCAAAATCAGCCCGCCTTAGTGCGGGAGCAGCACTGAGCTGGCCGCGGTACACCGGGAGTCGGCGAATGCCGGCGAGCGCACTACGTCTGCCTGCAGGGATGCTCTACGGGCCGCGTCTCCGGGATGCTCCAGGACCTGCAGCCCGGCGAGGGTTAAGTCAGCCTTGCGCACTGTGGATGCGGGGGGGGGGGGGCGCTTGGAGCTCCTCCCTCGGCTCGCGTTGACACAGCAGCTGCTCTGCAGCCCGGGCTGTGCCTGTGCATCTGCGGCTCTCCAGGCGCCCCTTGTAACGGCTGCTGCTCCATGGGTCGCTCACCCCGGGACAGGATGGTATGTGCGCGTTCCTTTCCTAGCCTGTCAGCCCGACCTGGAGGCTCCAAGACTTTGAACGGACAGTGGAGGGTGTTGGTAGAGGTCAGAAATGACAAGCCCCTAATACTGTTCAGAGGGGTGGGGTGGGTGCAGGACTGAGGCAAGCAGAACTGGCTTTGTTCTTGTTCTGATGCTGTTTGTTGCTTTGAAGAAAGCCGGTCGACCAAGGGAGGATGGGTTATTCTGGGGGAGGTGACTATAAATTTAGATACCTGGCAAGCAGATGTAGCCCTGAGCAGGCTCTCTTGCTCTCCTCTGCCTTGTCTCAGGGGGCAAGTTGCTGGGTCTGCTCTGTCCTTGCAGAGGAGCAGGTGAGGAAATCTTTGGGGAGCAGTCTATAGCAGATGCGTTTTTTCCTTGGAATTTGATCCTATTGCAGTAGGGGTGGTGATGGACTGGTGGTTGAAGGGGAAAGGACTAGTGACAAAAGGGAAAGGTGGCTGCAGATGGAGCTTATTTTTTTATGATCTGAGGACCTTGCCCCTTCTCAGCTGCTTGTGTCCTGAGTATAGGAACAGGAAACCAAATTCCCTAGCTGCTCAGCTGTTTACTGCACTTGTGTCATTAGCTCAAACATAGAGAAGGATGTATGAAGATGGGTCTAGAGAAGAATCTGGAGAAGATATTCTGCCTGTCAGGGACTTAAGGAGTCCTGCAGCATTATGATTTGTCCCAGTATGGTCTTTCCTGAAGATGGTGTGCTACTGGAGAAGGGAGGAGGTGGCACGAGGCATCTCACAGACGCTCCCTTTGGGCAAGGCTTGGTGAAAGCCAGTATTAATGTCTGTATCACTGTTCAGCTCAGTGCTGATGCTGGAATGAGGCTAATGCCAGTCAGGAGGGGGGAGGGTTGTTAAGGTGGACTGTCATGCTGCTGATTAGATGGAAGAGAGATACAGGGCTCCTTTTGCAATTTTTCTTTCCTTTGGTGCTGTACACCCACACATGAGTAGTCTTGGAGTAGCTGAAATCTGGCTTTGGGCTGCTCAACACTACATTCTTCCACTACAGAAAGCCAAAAAGCATCCAAATGTGTCCAGTTAGTGGGGGAGGAAGAAGGGAAGGTTCTTGTAATGAGTGATGCAGCCTTTCTAGGGCAGCAGAGGAGAGGAGATGTAGCCAGGCTTGGAGCTGATTTTTATCCCAGTAAGCTATAGGGAGGGATTTTGTGCTTTAGAAACGAGAACAGCAAAGTGCTTTCTTTTTCCTAGCAGTGGTCCTTTGTCATCCCTTACCCTGCTATATTTCCCATGTAGCACAGAGGTATAAGGGGCCAGCTTCTCCCTTTATGATTAGGGTCCCGCATCGCCAGTGGTACAGTGTGAGGATGACACCTTTGCAGTCCAGAGACACACGGGGTTCTATTTTCATAGGGTATCTTCGGCATCCTTTAGTGTTGCCACCAGCAAACATCTTGTTAAAAGTGTTAAATCATCTATACGCTAATGCTAAAATGTGTTGAAGTATTTCAAAATAGGGTCTTTTATGTCCAGGGTCCAGAGCTAGAGGAGCTGGAGCAGGGTTTGGCACGTTGCACAGACCAGGGTACGTGACGATGAATATCTGTCAGACACTGGTGTTTTGGGTAAGAGGGAGAAGGAGGAGAGGCAAACCTCATTAGCCAGCAAGGGAACAATGAAAAGAAGTCACTACTGATGCCAAAAAAAGCTTTCTTAATAGAGAAGAGAGGGGGCCGAGAGCAATCAGACTGGGACTGTCAGTGATGTAGGGAGGGGAAAAAGGAGGGAGCTGGACACATTTATCACACAGGGAGCTTGGAGGGGAGGAGCGTGGCTGCTGCACACTCGCACATGCAGAAACACGCGCACACACACACTGCGGCAAATTCTGCAGCTGGTGCCTGCTGGCTTATGACTGCAGAAAAAACAAGCTCCGGTTTAAACTCTCTGATCTCAGAGATGAGGCTGTTTCTATTCCAAGTAGCTCTGGTTCCACCGTGAAAAGCCCTGCAGGCTGGGCACTGTTCCAGAATGACAGGGATTCCTCTTTCTTCTGATGGGGCTGGGGGCCTTTTGCTGTATAAGGTCAGTACCCTTCCTATCTCCTTGATGGCTCCATACTAGTTGGCTGCATCCAGACTGCATGTCTGTCCTTACATTTTCTCCAGCAAGTAGCTATTGTATACAGGCCGGGAACCTTTTTTTTCTCCTCTCCTCCTTTCCTTTCCTGCAATCTGACATGGCCAGGCTGTCAGATCCTCCACCCTGCTCACATTCTGCAGACAGAGAGATGTGCAGCTTTGCAGTAGTTTCTTTCCTGACAAAACAATCCATGTCCTGTCATGTCTTTTTGCCACTCTTCCTCATTTCTGTGTCATTGGCATACCTGAGTCATGTCATCAGCAGATATGATGGACTTGAGCACTGGAGTATGGCAAGCGATAGCCAGCACATGCTGTCTTTGGTGAAGGCAAGAAAGCCTTGTGTACGTGAGCAAGAGGTGCAGTGGATGTCATTCAAAGGAGCAAGGCTGGACAGCAGAGTAAGGGTGGAAGAGGGGTTCCTCAGCATGAGTTTCTATGGGACATGGTCTTGTGCTCTTTGTATATGTCATACAGAGAGCATCCTAGGTAACTCTTGGGATGGTTGCATCTCATAAAAGAAGAAGAAACTGAGAGCCAAATAAGGATCCAGCAATATATCTTTGTGATAGGTGTCTGAGTATAGAGATCCTAGTGGGCACTACTTCTGGCCACTTAGCTAGCAATGTGCATTATCACAGGCTTTCCACTACTAATTGATGGGTAGAAGAGAGAGACCTCCGGGCCTTTGAAAGGAGATGCTACGGGAGGCCAAAGAAGATGAAATTGTCTGGTTAGTGTACAGGGACCTGATGGTAGTAGCTAGCTCAAAATGGAGGGTGTATCTGCTAGTCTGTGAAGCGTTCATTAGGCAAAAGTACCTGGGGAAGAAAGGGAGGTGATAAAGACTATCCATCAGCCCAGTAACTGTGTATGGGAGGAAAGAGAGTAAGTTATGTGTAAATGAATGCTTAGAAATTATTCTGGGGAGAATTTACTGAGATGGAAAAAGAGGATTTACTTTTCTGTCCCCTCAAAAATCCTGAATTAGCTACAGGACCATGTCTTTCTGGACTTCAGCACAAGCCTTGTAGCTGTTGACAGGAAAAACTAAAGAAAGTATTGAGCTACTTTGCCTCTAACTTCTCAGGTAATACTAATTTTTTCTCCATCCCCTTAGAGGTGCTTGCATGAGTCATATGAATTCCTCTGACAAACACACATGCTTTGTGTTTGTCTGGAGTAAACACTTTCCCTTCTGCTAAAGCATTAAAAGTAACAAGTTTCTCCCAGTTTTGTGAAAACTGGTGGGGCAGTAGAGGGATCAGAATTGTGTACTGCCCCAGTGAAGGCACCATTTTGTTTGGCCTGCCAACCGGGCGGTCACCACTTACGCACCGCCTGACAGACATGTCTGTCTCGGGGCGTGCCGCCACTTGACCAGTTGGTAGTTATGACTCATGAGAGGAACTGAGGATATTGCAGTGGACTGCAGGGAACATGGAGGGAGCTTGGATTATTGCAGTGGGACAGTGCAGGGTGGACACACAGAAAGCAGTCTTTGTTAATTCCATGCCTGGCTGTCCCTGAGCTCTGTGGCTTGTTTTTACCTTTGCTTCACTCTAAAGAAATGGAGATAAATTTCTGCCTCCAATGACTGGTGACTATAGATAGTTCTCCTCCTCTCACACCTTCGTCTCCAGGATCTCAAAAGTTAGTACTAACGTAACAATTAGTTGTGTATCCAGCTCTTCAGAAAAACTCTGTCCTTCTGAGGCTTTATTCACAGATGAACTTGAGCATTGGTGTCCTTGGCCAGCAGGTTCTTGGTTCTCCAGAGACAGGCCTTCAAGTCTTGCTGGACCAATCTCTCAAATGTATAGAATAGTATGGGGTCACATTTTATTTTTTTTTTTTAATGGGGAATGCAATTTTGATTCACTTCTTCTTTTCTGAAAAGCATCATTGTCCTAGTTTCTGTGTTTTGAAAGAAATGAGTGAGCCCTTTCTTTGCTTTTGAAAGTAAAGGCTTGGATATTTCCTCTAAGAGAATGAAGGTTGAGAATCTCAAATGAAAAGAGGCATGTGAATCACAGAAGGGGTAGGATTTAATATGCATGTCTTATCGGTATGTCCTACTGAATAACTTGTGTGTCTCTTCGCACATATTATTGTCTTTCGTGAGCCTTTTTGTGAAGCATCAAAGACTCTGGCAATTTACTAGAACCTGCCTCAGGGTCCTGGGTTCACAGTTTGACCAGGTATGTAAGGTTCTTTGTGTCTCTGGCATTCTGCAAAACAAGGAATCTTTTATAAATTTGTACTAACTTTGGAGATCCTGGAGAATAAGGTGCAACAGGAAGAGAACTCATCTATAGTCACCAGTCAGGCACGTCTCCTTGTCTTTAGTGCAAAGCAAAGGTGAAAACAAATCACAGAGCTTAAGCACAGCAAGACAGTTTCAGGCAAAAGGCTGAGCCTCTTCTGACTCCCCTGGGAGTCAGCTAAATGCCTCAGACAGCAGTGGCTTAATAAACAGTTGTTATTGACTATGTTCATAGAATACCTGACTTGAAACTGTTGCAGCTCTTTTAAGGTTGGAGAGTCCATTCCTGCCTCTGGAATACTGGCCATGATAAGAAAATAGAAATACCAGCTGGCAGGACATAAGCAGCACAAGCTATAGCCTTAGCTCTCACCTGGAGACTTGTCCACAAGCTGCACAGTACCACTCCATGGGTTGGCTGGCATTTGCTAGGTCTGCTTTTCATGTATTTTGGTAGTCTTGAGAAAAGTCCTTTTGGTGGTTTCCAGTGAAAAGATGAAGGCTGTAAAAGCTTTGTGCTGTTTTTCACAATGTGCTATAGCTACAAATAGAGTGTGCTAAAAAAGCATGGCAGCATAACTGGCAAGTCTGGATTGTTTCCTCTATTGACTTTCAAGTTAAGAGATTAAGTTAATTGTTTTTGCATTTGCAGTAGCTAACCTTTATTTCACTGGGATCCAACCATCTCTCCTGTGACACTCTCTATTAAGCTCCAGTGCCAAATTCTTAAATAATTAAGGAGAAAACTGGAAGGAAAAGGCCATTAGTATCTCTCTTTTGAACGTTGCCTGAGGAATGTCAGTCTGTCATCAGGCACTCAAGGTGCTACTAGCTATCTTAGAGGAGAAGTGGGCAAGAAGCCAGTGATTTACCTTCTGTTGGACTAGATTTATGTTCCAAAAAGCTTCCTAAAATGGTTTAAGAGGGGTAAGGTGCAGTACTTGGACAGAAATGCGAACACTGGCTGGGCCATATAACAAGTAAACAGCTTCAAACAAATATGACTCCATGGTAGGAAAACATTGGATAGGGTGGTTCTCTGTGGCTTTGATCTATGTGGCATCTTTTTGAAGAACCAGCTTGCAGGCTGGTAGGTATGAGCACAATATGTGTTTTGGCCCACTTCTGGTTGCTAGATTGGCATGGGAGTTTTAATTGTTATGGAATTTCTTTCTTGCTGTTGGCCCATATTCAAAGGCAAAGACAATTGTCAAGAGGGAGGCATGGGAGTGTGGAAGGGGTCTGTGCCTGCATGGCTGCGAGGGAGCTGAACAAGTGAGAAGCCCTGAGACAAACGTGTTCATGGCAGTGGAGGCCTCTTCTAGTCATTTTTATTCTCCCAAGTCAGTAAGTTCAGTCCCTGATTCCATTCTGTAAATTGCAAGCTGAAAGGGACCTGGCTAGACTGGGTAGCATTGAGAAGTAGGGCCTCCTGTTAGGAAGTAAGACTTGAGTGAGCTGAGCGCAAGGCAGACTGGAGAGAGGCAGTGGCTGAGCTGACTTGTCACCAGTATTGAGAGAAGATGATGTCCCTACTCTGCTAGAAACCTCCTTGGCTTCTCCCAAACGCCTCTCTTTTTAATGCTGAACAGACAAGGCCTGCATTTGCTAGCAGAAGGGACAGGAGGCCTTGAAGCCCTGCACTTTGAAATAACTTCCTATATCCCATTGATTGTCAACTGTACTCCATGCTGTAAATCAAATCTCAGTAATCCAGACCATGCAGAGAATATCAAGTGGCAACTAGACCCAAGAGTGCAAAGTCAAAACGCAGCAAAGAAAGGCGTTGGCAGAGGACAGCTTCTTTTTCTCAAGGGCTGGCAGAATACAGTCCTTCTGTTCTTTACCACCCCAGAACAGAGTCCACAGTTGGCTTAATATCTGTATCTTAGACGTGTTATTCAGCAGGTCATCTTCAAAACAAGCAGGTGAGAGGGAAGAAAAGCTACTTAGAATGAGACTGTTAGCAGCAGGCAATAGGAAGGAGGTTTGAGAAGTCTAGATAGATGCTAGAAACCAGAGGCAGGAGCCTCTTGCCAGAAATTTGGCATCTCAATAGGCAAACAGGAGGAAATCTCAGAATTATTTCCTTATTTGTGACAGTCATCACCTCCTTGATACAACTAAGTTCTCTCCACCTGAGGCAGCTTGCTTACACATTTCATATTAATCAGTTGTCGGGGGGGGATGGAAATCAGAGAGAAATAAGACAGATCGTGAGCTGTACCTCCAAGTTAGTCAAAATCAGCATTACCCAGATGCTTCAAAACTATGAGAAACACGCAGTTTTCTTGAATCTGTGCTATGTTCTGGTTGTAAGAACATGTATCCTGTGATGCATATTCTTACTAAAATGAAGAAATCACAAGCTGTCCAGCTCTGTGACCTACAGGAGTCTTCAGTCCTGGAATCTGGAACAGGGCATCTGCCTCAATGCCAACAGGAATAGTTTTGTGGGAGCCTCTGTTCAGGGACCGGCAGCAAATCACAGCTGAAGTCCTACTGACAAGGAAAACATGATAGATTCATTTGGTTTCCAAAGGGATCATCTACAAGTCTGCCAGGGGTTGGGGTGGATGAGGGCACCAGGTAAGAGGGTATCTTAAGGTGTGTTTAGGCTTCATTTTGTAGGTTCAGCTGGAGGCATTTAAGAAGTTACAGCCCTAGCTCCTCACAGCTGGAGACAATGCCCCTGTGCAGAGCTGTGTTCTTGATTCATGTGAATGCTATACACTGTTTCACAGCAAAAGGATGCAAGGCTAGCTTGAGTCAGAAAAGCTGCTGAAGGGAGCAGAATCTCTCGTGACTGATTCTGCACCTGGTGAACTAGATAGAAGTGCTCATCTTACCCATTAATGTAGCTCAGTGGTGGTGTAACTTCCAGTTGGAGGGGTATTTAATGAACAGTTAGGAACACTAACTTCTGGAAATAGATACAGCTGTTTCCAAAGTGAACATCTGTGTCTTCAGTTAGTGGTTCTAAAATGGCTGAGCTATCAAATTGCTCTTTAGCATAAAAGTGAGACAGTATGTGCAATTAGGAAGCAGTAAGATGGTTGCTAGGCTTGGCACAGTATAGAAATAGAAGTTGCCTGGGAGAGGAGCTGTAGATGGCGTGAAAATATCACAGGGAGGAGGGAAGATAGGAAGACACAGGCAAATGGTTAGGAGGAGTATCTCCTGGGATGCGGCAAGTACCCACAACCTCCCGTACCTTAAAAAAATATTTCACCTCCTTCTCTTGCCCTGCTGTTGGTTCAGCTTTGTAGTAATTCCCCAAGACGTGGTCAGTCATTTTGCAGAGCCTGTTCTTACCTTAAAGCATGATCAGTTCTCCTGGCATGCAGTAACAATATGGTAAATATCTCCAGCTAGATCCACAAGTGGAAACCTAAACATGCCTTCAGACATCTCAATCCTCTCCATCCTGCCAAACTCGGGAATGGTCCTGGAAACGAGACCTTGTTCTTCTTCACCCCAGACCATTCTGTGTCCCACCTGCTTTGTGTAGGTCTCCACACCGAACACTACTATGTTTGACAGCAATTAATTTAATCTGTTGTGCTTTTCCATATTCTTTAAAATCTGTTGCTGTCTGGTCCTCCCAGAAATGTTGTTCTTTTGACCCTAATAACTGGTTACTGCTGTGTTTTTCCCTTCTCTGTCCTGCCTAGTGTCGTTCTCAGTTTCACTCTCTGACTCTGTTCCTGTTGATAAACTGCTCTCCTTCTTGGAGTTGTCTTGCTGATGCTGTCTTCTTTCTGTACCTTTTTACACCAAGTTCTCTACTTGCAGAGTTCTGCAGCTTTTAAGGCTTTTTCTCTGCCTCCGAGCTGTTCTAAAGTTAGTGCCTATTCTGTCCCAAATCAGCTGCTCTCTTCTTTCCTGCTCTTAGCACTTCACGGCTCCTTTTACACTGAGAGAGTTAGGTTGTACTGGTGTTTGCTGGAAGCATATCTGTGAGCAGTTGTCCTGTTTGTCCTCCTGAAGATAACTGGGTAGACACTCTGGTTGAAAACTCTCTATCTGAAACCCTCGAAGGAGTACAGAATGTGTCACCGGCTCTGCTCTGGCTGACCTAATGCTCTTGTATGTGCTACATCCTTCTCCACTCAGTCCTCTGTGTGCTGAACTGCCAAGCCTCCTGTCAGGGTTGGGTGCAATGCCTTACACCCTTTTCTCCATGTATAGAGCCACATATCATCAAACCCTTGAACTCTTTAAGGGAGCTTTAGTGTATGTGGTGGTGTATTCCTGAGTGGGAGCTCTTCTACCTTCTACCCACCTTCAGTCTAACTAGAATACGGGCAATAGTGGTAAATACACCACATGTACCCAAAATTCCCATCAGTCTGTAGCTGGGATGTTAACTAAAGCTAAAACCAATACCTGGAGATTTCTCCTTGTTAAGAGGCTGAAGTCAATGTGGGTATGCTTTCAGGTTTACAGTCCCTAGGGGAAGCTTTGCTTCCTAGAGATGTTTGAATTATCTTCACTCTCTCTGCACACTGCTTTGTGTTTTCCTGTCCTTTGTAATTGTCTATTCACTTCCTCCAGATAAGGCATGTCTCCTGTTGTATATTCACAGGGCTTTATTTCAGTGGTGCCATAATTTTAACTATGTGATTCAGTATCCCAATATGAAAAGTCATCACACGCTATTTTGAAACTTCTGTAAAAAATAAAAAAACTTATACATACAAGAATACTTTCCTGCTCAGGCGCTGTTGGCTTCCCCATCTTTTCTAGATGCAGTTTAAAATCCCTCATTTTATGTCCTGTGTAGTTTCATCTGTGACCCGTTTGGTGATTGCTTGTATGGTCCCTTCCATTGCTCCACAGGACAGCACATAGCTCTGCCTTAGTCTTCCCTTATAGGGACTCGGTGCTCTCAGTGCTTTGCTACAGCTTCTTCCCTCTCAATTTTCAGCTGATATTCTAAAAATATATATTCCCTTTGCTAGAAGACAATTATTTTCTCTTTTTTAGCTAAGAGAAAATCACTAATGTCTAAGGAGATAGATCTTTAGATTTAGCCATTGATAAATAGATACTTATTTATCTATTTTCGCAGAATGTTTAAAGACCTAAAAATAGAAAGTATATGAAATAAATCTTTACTGTAGACTTTTTCAGTCCGTGAGAGGCAGAACACTTGCTGGTGGACCACAAAGCACTGCCTGAAGCCAGTTCCCCATCATTCTCAGCTGTTGAATCACACTGGAAAGCTAAAACTACAACACTTTCCTAATAATGCTTTTATTATAATAAGTAGTTACTGTAGCTGTCGCATGTTGTAAATACAAGTTGGGGGAGGAGGCTGTGGGACAGCCCTTTCAGCTGTGAGCACCCCGTGCGCCGCCTGTGCCTTTTGCTCTTCTCATCTCTGGAAAAGAAACAAGAGCTGGATGTGCCCAGAATTGCTGGGATCGCTGCATCTCTTCAGGCACCTGAATCCAACAGTTAGGCACTAGTTTGCACTGCAGCCTCCCACCTAGCACTCAAAATATCTCTTAGTCTTTTCTGGGCAGTTTACACCAAGCTCCAGCTGTAATCCTCACCCGGTGTTTCTCTGCTTATCTCGCCTGAAGGTCTCATCTCATCTGACACAGTGATACCGTTAAAAGGTAAGGAGCAATAGGGCGGGAAATGTCCCGTCGTTGGTAAAGGCATCCAAGTGTGTTTGCTGGGGTGTTAGAGATCATGTTTGAACTCCTGAGCTGGAACCAACATGCAGATTTAGGACTGCATCAAAGCAAAGATGCCTCCCTAACCACAGGGCGCTGCCAGTCCAAGGGCTTTCTTTGTGTCCCTGTTGAGATAGCTGTGGCTTGCATAATTAACTAATTATTCCCTAGAGTGGTTGGGGGAGGGAGCAAAGACACTACACAGTCTGGTGTTCGGGACGCAGATGTGTGAAGATCCTGTTCACACCTCTGTGCTAGTGGGTGTTTCGATTGTACATTAAAGAGACAAGCTTCAGCTGGAGGGGTTGAGAGCAATCCTGCTTTGTCTCTGGCAGGGAGCGACTTAGAGGTCACCCATGTCCTGAGAGAACGTGCCAATGAGCAGGCCACTGTGCTGTCTTCTTTCGGGTTCTCTGTCATCCTCGAGAAGACAGCGACTGGGCCGTGAGAGCTGTGTGGCAGCCGGTAACCAAGCCTTCTGCCTCCCAGGAGAGCTGCTCTGAAATACGCTCTTCCAGCTTCCTTAATACTCCTTTAAGGCAGGCCAAGACTGGGATGTAAACAGCATGTTGGTCCATAGGCATGGATGATGACAAAATAGAAGGTGTTTCAAACAGTCAAGATGAATGAAAAAATAATCCCAAGAGCAAAGTGGTCATGACAAGAAAGAATAAAGAGATTTAAACTGAGGAAGTGCAGTGACCTTATATCTTCTTCTCAATCAAAACATGTGCTGAACCCAATACAGCCATTGTTGTCTGAAAAAAAAAAATAAGAACTGGAAGCTTGGGATTCTGTGTACGTCATAAATAGAGTATCCTGAAAATAATTTTATCAAAGTTTTTAGGGAAAAGAAAGAGAAGTAAAAATAACTGATGGGTTGCTGCAAGTTTAAGAAAAAATCTTTAATTGCTTTTATCAATAATTTTAGCCATTATTTCACTCTAACAAAGATGTCCTGTGGTAATCTAAAAACCTTAATATTTTGCTTTGAGATAAAAATAAGTGTTTCTTTAAGGACAGTTCGTTAGTAAAACAATTTACTATTGCAGTGAACGTAAGCACTACATCAGCTTTGGAATCTAATTTACAGCTTGTGGAAACTAGTTGAGACTGTGGGTCATCCTTTGTCTCTGGAGTCTGAGGAACTGGCCACGCTGCTTTCCTTGTGCTGGGCACTCTCGTTTGGAAGTGCGCTGTAACTCAGAATGCGATGGTGGCTGTTTCCTACGTGGCTAAGCTCCCAGAAGTGGAGACAGGTTGCTTCCCTCGGTCAGAGCAGAGGCTATGCTAGCACATTCTAGACTCTGAGCTATCCTCTACGGTCAAGCCAGAGTGAGTCATAGCTGTTTGCTTCTCCTGCTGCGTTTGTGGCAGTGGCAGCTACTGCTGTTTGCACAGGACCAGGCCCTGTACAGGTGCTCTGTTTAAGGCAGCTGCATCCCTCTGCCAAGAGAAGGAAATGACAGATTTCTTTAAAATTGAATTTGCCCAGGATCTTTCCATTCTAGAACCCACCGCAAATGCCCACACACTGTTCAGAATCTCTTCAGCCCAACCCTCTGTGGAGGGGTTTCTTTCTAAATTTATTAAGGATTCTCCTCTTGAATGGTTTGACCACACAGACAGCAGGAAGGCTGTGTGCAAACTTTCCTCATGCTGCTCTGTAGCACGGTCCAGTTCGTACTGCTGATGGTGTGGTTGCCCACAGCTATGAAATTGCCTAAGTATGTCTCAAGGGTTGATCTATCCCTCCTCATTGTAACAGGGCTGTTACTCCTGCAGTACAGCAAGGATGCCTAGGTACTGAGAAGCTGAGAGGTTTCTGAGATGCACGCGTATGTAGGTAAGGAGGAGCTGAATGGTAAATTTGCAGTTGCTGGCTTGTGTACTGGCTGCCAAAGCAATCTTTGTGTTTATTTTTTAATTCCTTAGCCTGTCTGACTAGCTGGCAGAGCTTCCAAATCTCCACCAGCCAGAGCTGGTCCTACCAGGCTGTACACTGTTCAGTTTGCATGCTGGAAGAAGGAGCTTCAGCAGCTGCGTGCCCTTCAGGTGCTGGGTGTAGGATATTGCTTCCAGCAAGAGTACATTCACTCCCCTCCCTCACCGCTAAACGCCACAGGGCTTCCTTGGTCTTTGAGGGGTGGGTCCATATTGCAGTAGATGACAGGAAGGTGTATTTGCACAAATGGTCAAAGAGACAGGACCCTGCTCAGAATTCTGTGCAGGTCCTTTCCTCGCTTTCCTCTGGTCTTTATAATCTCTCTCCCAAGGAGCTGTAGCTTGCTGTACTTGGTACAGTCCTGGAGCATTTGTGAATGAACGCGTTGTTTCACTTTCTCTGAATGGACACCATTTGGGGCTGGATCCTTTTTCTTCCATTGGCACTGAGGAAGCTGCAGTTGGAGACTTCACAGCCTCAGAATGAAAGTGTCAGATACTATCTCAGTGTTATGATGTCATTTCAGAATAAAGGAAATGGCAGTCTCTCAGCTTGTACTAGCTCATATTAATTATGCAAATATATGCACTCTGAGAACTGTCGTGCATGGCTTGACTGTCTTCAGAGGTGGACTCTTTTCAATGGAGCATCAGGAAGACCTTGTAATACAAGGCTCAGCTCTTCGCTAAAGCGTAGCAAAAGGTACTGAACCATAGCAATATCTAGGATCTTCTTGTAAGAAGAGTCTTTTCAGAAGTGCCACCCTGAAGAGATATCTTCATAACATCAGGTAAGAGATCAGAAGTTAGGAAGAGTCATTTTTTTAATCACTGTGGCTTGTGTGCCTTCATAACATGTCTAGACTGTGAAACACTGGTATTTTTTATCAGTGTACTATTGATGTTTGCTTTATGGGTAGAATCTGGCCTGACAAGCCCAAATAATCTTAGGGACAACAGAGGCAAAAGGTATGGAAAGGACAAGGGAGGTAATTAGGACTAAAGAATGCTCCCTGGATGGGGAGAGGATTGGTTTCTTAGTGGTCAAATGAACAGTCTCCATCCTCTGTATGGCAAGGTCCTGAGAGCTCTGCAGCCCAGACTGTGCACCCTGCCATCAGATACGTACAAACATTGGTAAGATCCCTCCCCTGAGCTTTTTCTTTTCCAGGCTAAGCAGTCCCACGTCTCAGCCCTCCTCTCATCAGAGATGTGCCAGTCCTTTAATCATCTTTCTGGCCCTTATGTTCATTACAATTTGGTGTATCAGTCAGAGCATCACGACTGGCTTTAGCATAGTTTCCTTCGAAAGATGACTTTTTAGTGCTCTGGCCTAGATCATCGTATGTCACAAAGATGAGAACCTGGGTCCCCCTGCCCTCACAACTCATCTCTGATTTCAGCACAGTGAGTTGTAACCATGGTTCTTCCAGTTCTGATCAACAGAATAATATGACCTCTGAGGTTTGATGGTCCAAAAGATTACAAAAAATTACAAGCAGCAGCTCTTGCAGCTATCCTTGCCAGCCCTTTGGACCAGCCCAGAATTTATTATTCAGCTACAGGGTTTTTAGGTGCTTTCAATTAGAGTGGCATAATACATTGCATGCAAGGATCTGTATTGGCAGCACAACCTCCCTTTCTGCCTCCACAACCACCTATCTGCTTTGAGGATCATCTCTTTCTTGGGCATCCTGTTTGTCACGTAGTTGCCCTAGAGCACTGTCCTTTGTATTAGCCTAGACTGACCTCTCCGCAAAGTTCTCTTTGCCTGACAGCTAATCACTAAAAACACAGTGTCTGGTCCTTCATTCTCTCACCCTCTATCTCTTTGTGCATGTAGACAGCCCTGGATGGTTAATTCACACTGACTTCAAAAATCTATGTGGCTTTGCTTGTTACATGCTATCCTCCACCATAACCAGATTAATTGTACACTCGGTGGGCCATATAATCATAGAATATCTCAAGTTGGAAGGAACCCATAAGGATCATCGAGTCCAACTCCCTGCTCCTTGCAGGACTACCTAAAACTAAACCACATGACTAAGAGCATCATCCAGATGCTCCTTGAACTCTGACAGGCTTGGTGCCATGACCACTTCCCTGGGGAGCCTGTTCCAGTGACCAGCCACCCTCTCAGTGAAGAAACTAATGCCCAGTCTGAACTTCCCCCAGTGCAGCTTCATTCCATTTCATCGTGTCCTACCACTGGTCACCAGAGAGAGGGGATCAGCACCTCCCCCTCCATTGCCCCCTTTCAGGAAGCTGTGGACTGCCATGAGGACACCCTTCAGCCTTTCTAGTAGGTAAGCTATACATGCTCTTCGAAAAAAAATAAATCAGACTTTTCCTCCCTCCCCACTAATGATCCATGAGTGCAGTCTGCACGCCCTGAAATGCCCGCCCTGAAATGCCCGCCCTGAAATGCCCCTTAGTATTAGCCCTGGAAGTTCCTCTAGCATTGCCTAGAGAAGCTGTTGCTCATCACCTCTGAGGCATTTTTGTGTAATGCCTCCGTGGTCAGTTCCTGCTGACTGCCATCCAAGAGGTGGCTGCCCTGTAGGAAGAGAGCTTTATGTGTGTCCTCTGCGGTCCTTTAGGATGAAGGTGATGTTACTTCTGCACAGTGGTAAGTAATGTGATCTATGTGGAGAAAGAGAATGCCCCTCTCTGGTTTCTGAAATTTCAGTGAGGTCATGAATAAGGTACATTTGTATTAAATCTTTACATGTGTTATGCAGCAAGCACTTTGTGTGGGTAAAAGGCATCTAATACCATGAGTCAAAAACTACCTAAGAGACAGAAAACAAATATGTGGTCAAGTTTGTGCAGCATCCAGATGTAAAATGCAAGGGCTTCATGATTTCCTACTAAATATAAAGTTGATCAATACCATAATGACGAGGAAAGGGGTTGGAATGAACATGGAGGTGGCTAAATTTGTAGATGACTCAGTTACTTATATCTAGAAAAGACTGTGAGGAACTTCTGCGACTAAATTGAACAGTCCTCATGATGTCATTTAATTCACTATCAAAAAATGCAAAATCAAGCACACTAGAAAAATTAAATCTTCCAGACTCCTTATAAGGGCTCAATTAGCAGTGCCTTGGCAGGGTGAAATTTGGATGTCGCTGTATACCCCTAAATGAAGATCTTTATTTGGTGCAAAGCCAAGGTCAGGTTATGATATGATACATAAAAAAATAGGATGGCGAATAATACAGAAAATACAGTAATGCCACCCTGTGAATCTTCTGTGTTCCTTCTCATCTTGCATACTTCTGCTCTTACTCATCCTAATGGCCATAGCAGAACTAGAAGAGTTTCAGGGATAGACAATAGTGGTTATGCGAGACTAGAAAAATTCTCTCTTCTTAAGGAACAGGTGGTAAAGACAGGGGGCTTTCTGTCTTGGTGGGGACATGATGGACGGAAACATTCTCTGGAAGTGCACAGGCATTGCGATGGCTGCAGTAATCAGAATGTGCCTGAACGCACAAAGTGAAGATGTGAACGAAATGAGAATTTCAATACTAATGAAGTTTACTCCCACAGTTACTGGGGGAGAGATTTCATGTAATGTAGCAGCTTGTGAACATAGTTTGAGAGGGCTGAAGAGGGTCAGGGATCTGTGTTCAGAATGCACCTGGAGATCTATGTTCAGAGGTTTGTTCCAGGTAAGTTGAAGACAGCAGTCTGCAGGAGCCTGAGAAGGATATTGCTCATACTGGTAAATGTAATTAAGGGATTTTGCCATTTGCAGTGATATTTCCAGGCATGCGTTTCACTGTGATAGGGCTCTAGTAAGGACAAATATCTGGCAATGACCTGAGCAGTGTGCTTGCAATCAGTGTGTCTGCAATGTCAGTCACACCGCAACTCATTTCTGTTGCAGTTGTTGCTAGTAAGAAGGATGCTGCAGTCTGTGTTTAAATCCTTTGTCTGCAGGCCTGTGCAGAGGGAGCAGCCAGCAAAGGGCTCCTTAGCCCAATGAGCACTTGGATTCAAAGAGACTTTGGGATGATGAGTATTTCCTCAGCTGCGCACAGCCCAGCGTTTGCTCTGTCACATACATGGGTGCTGCTGTCACTGAGCTGGGGCAGGCAGCTGCTAGCAGCCCAGCCGTGAACAGGGGCCCTGTTGAGTTCACAGGCTGGGTTCAGTCACCACGTTGCCATCTCACTCACAGTTTGCAGTTTAGCCTGGAGTTTGTGTGCTGTTCTGCTTTATCTCTGAATTAAGTTGAAGAACAGTTTGGGGTTTTGGCATGCGCATGTGTGTGTGCAGTGATTCGGTGTTTCAGGAAACGTATGACTGTGCTCTTTTATCCTTCTGAGAACCAAGCGCTGCAACTGAGGAAAGGGAATCTGTCCAACAGCGGGTCAGGAGCAAAGCTCTGGAGGACTGCACCGAGTCATAGGTTGGAAGGGACCTCTTGAGATTGTCTAGTCCAATCCCACCTGCTCAAGCAGAATGAGCTAGAGCAGGTTTCCCAGGAATGTGTCCAGTCGGGTTTTGAGTACCTCTGAGGATGGATGCTTCACAACCTCTTTGTACAACCTATTCCAGTATTTGACCACCCTCACAGTAAATAAAGTGTTTTCTTGTGTTCAGATGGAATCGTATGTGACTTAATTTGTGCCTCTTGTCCTGTCACTGGGCACTTCTGAGAACAGAGTCTGCCTTCCTCTTCTTCATTCCCTCCCATCAGGTATTGATACATATTGATAGGATTCCTCTCCCACCCCAAGACTTCTCTTTTCCAGCCTAAACAGTCTTAGCACACTCAGCCTCGCCTCATATGAAAATGCTTCAGTCCCTTAATCATCTTCAGCCCTTCACAAGACTCAGTACTTCACCATTCCTACCTTCCGTCTGCCAGCAGCTGCTGGCCCCACAGCTCGAACCCTTCTCTTTCTTTCGAGTATGAAGGGGACAGTCCCTCTGGGGGGGGGTGAGAAGATGCAAGCAGAATGCTAACCAGCCATGCTTTGTTTACCAGTCTCAGCAGTGACAGCTCAGCTGCTTGGGCTTGAATCACAGAAATGGCAAAGAGCAGCAGTATTTTCATGCCTGTTAGTCCTGCAGACAGGCCCCTTTCCCTGTACAGCTGGCATTGTCCACTGAGTGCTGCCCAGCCTGCAGTCCTCGGGCTGGCATTGCCTCTGCAGCATCTTGGCACCTGGTGCCTGGAAGGATGCCCACATGCTGGGCACCAGTGACCAGACTGAGCCCGAGAGCCCTCCTTTCACATGGCACAAGGACGAGACTGCTGATGTTGGTTTTGTACATCAGGCTGTGTTCTCCAGGTGACATGGGTAACAACTGCCAAAAAGGTCTGTCGGGGATGTATAGGCAGCGAGGTAGCAGAAGTTGAAGCCTAGGGAATGGCATTGTTTGGGTTTCCCTTTGTACCAGACCTGCTGAAAAATGGGAGCAGATTGCGTCCGTTCTGGATGCTCTGAGCAGCATGCGAGTGGAGGTCTTGGCGTGGGGTGAGCTGTGTGATAACTGCACAATGCAGTCAGTGAGGAGACGTGGTACTCCTTGTGTTTGCTGCTGGGATCTAAGCGATGCCAAGGTATCAGCAATGCCTTTACAATTACCATTGCCTTGAAGACGAGTGGGGTTTTGCTTATTTTGGCTGCAGTGCATGCCCCAGAACGCTTCCTGGGCCCTCTGCATCTGCCCCATCTGCCACCCTCCCACACTGCTGCCCACAGGCTCACTTGCAGCATTCCTTCTTTGTGCAGAGGCTTGGTTCCCAGCCTCTCCCATCCACGCACCACATCCCACACCAAGTGGCAGAAATGCCACTGAACTCAGTGCAAGAATTTCCTTTGCACAGTGATGGTTTTGTTTTAGTCTGGAGGGACTGTTTTTAGACAAACTGAAAGAACACAAGTTCAGAAAGCAGCTAGAGATGCAGAGTATTAATAGTTCTGCTGAGAGCTTAGAGCCGCTTTCATTTTGGTCTGAAAGTTGCCTTCTGGGCATTTCTGTCTGGTTTATACTTAATTGCTGGCAGCCAGAGTAAAATATCCCTGTAAACTGAGTTTGATTAAAGCTATACTGAGTATTGACTTTTCTCTGACTTCTTTCTTTTTGTGTCCTTTTGGTGTCTGTCTTTGAAATACCAGTTTGATCAAGCTAATTTAGAAGGATTGAGATCTGCCTAGAAAGAAAGCTGATGGCAGGTTGTGTAATAGAGAGGGTAGCAAGAACAACATTGTCAGAGAGCAGCAGTTGCCTGGAAGACGAAAAATAGAAAGAGACATCAGTTTTCAGTGAAGATCTATGGCCCTCCAGTCTATATGTGGGGTTAAAGCCTATGAATGATTTAAACCCTATAAATTATACATTCCAATAATTAAGTTCTAAGTGCTTGGCTTGTAGAGTGGATATAACGTCCAGAGGTAGGTATTTGCAAAGACCAGCATCCAAAAAAATTATGTGCTGCTTGCAATGTCAAGGGAAAAGGTCCTTCCCAGAGCAGTTTGATGTGGGTACACAAGGATGGCTCTAGCCCCACCTTTCACGATGGCAGGCACTCACCACTATTCTTTCTAATAAATTAATAGGGCCCAGGCATTACGTCAATATTTTGCCAAATATCCAGGGAATGCCCATGCCAAGGTGAGCACACAGACTGCTTGTTTGCACTACCAGGCTCTTGCTGGCTCTTCCCTTTTTGCCTAAATATATAGAGCGAGCAGAATCCTGTCTGGGTGCCTGTTTCTGACTCTCACAAGAGGGGGACAGGAGAGCAAGCATTCTTAACATCTAGGTGGCTCCCATAGCAGCAGTTTGCCTCTAGGAGTGCAGGTTTGGATTAAAGAAAAACCCTTTGTAAGAGAAAAAAACTTACCAAGAATGACGAGAGATCCATTATTAGCACTGCACCACTCTAACGAAGGGTGAGCTGGCATGCACCAGCTGGCTCACAAAGCCCTGTGGTGACTAAGGCTTGGACAACATCCAGAGATACCTCTCCATGGTAGCTGCAAGCAAGCATGGCAAGGCAAGATACTTCTGTCTGGAGAGGATAATTGATCTGTGCCAGCATTTATGAGGCACAGCTGCCCGGCACAAGCAGCTTGATAAGCCTGGCACTGTGGACTTCAGAAGACATTGGAGTTGAGTTGCAAATTGTGCCGATCCAGAACTAGGATTTTCTTTCCTTGTTACTGAAAAGAGCTTGCTTTGTTCTATGAGACACAGGTATTAAATTAGGTCTAGAATGCAAGTGGAAGTCTTGCAATCAAAACCATGCTGAAGTGGAATTTTTGAGGCTAAAACATCAGTAAGCAGATACTGTCTCATCAGCTTCTCCCATCCTGTCTAATCCCTTGCCTCTCCCCAGGCCAAAGAATCCTCCATCACCGGAGCGATACGCTGGAGACAGTGATCCTGGTAAATCCCAATGTGGACAGCATCGTATCTGAGGTAAGGACCAGATGCCAGCGGGTTTTCTCCACATCAGGTCTCCTGCCCTTGCTTGATGTAGAGGTCATGATCATCACACTTTGCACCTTCTGGGGAGTTTGAACATGCTGCCAGTCTGCTGCGAGGTGTGGCCAGGTGTTCTGGTCATGCCAGCAAGATATATGCAGTAAGCAGTATTCTGTGGCAGAATTTACTGCTGTACGAAGTAACACACGAGACTGTATGGTTTCTTGTGTGCTAGCCCTTTAGGAATGATCTCCTTCCTGGAAGAGTTAATGCCTTAGAATTGTCTGATTTTTAAGGACTTCTCAGAAGCTTGTAGAGTTTCCTAACAAACAAGGTGGAGGGCTTTTGAACCTTGAGCATTCCAGTTTGATGAGAGTCTAAATGTGCTGACCTCTTACATGGCGGTGTAATGCCAAATGTTTTCTCTTAGCGTTGGACTAGTTTCTCAATGTGAATTATGATTTGACATGGAGCTGTGTTGGACAGGCAGTAGCAATGTCCTCCCTCTTCAGTGACCTACTCTGTTGTACGTAGAAAACTTATGCTTTGGCTATTTGTGAATAATGCGTTAAGTATCACCTGTCCATGCAATTGGATTTCTGGGTGCTGGTGAGGATAACTTTTTGATTGCAACACTCTGTCTCATGGTAACAGGTCCGCTCATTGGTGTGTGATTCATCAGCCCACAAACTACTGATCTTCTGTGGTCAGAGCTCAGACCAGGAAGGAGACTTGATCCTGCAGACGGGAACCTTCACTTACCAGAAGTTTGCTGAGATACTTTCAGACCCGGAGGTGAGTGTGAACAGTGAGCTAACATGTCCCCGTTTGTTAAGAGAGTGCACAATAGAGCAATGCAGCCTGTGCTGCTCCTTCGGGTGGCAGATCTGCAGAGGGATGGGCTTGAAATCCAGCAAAACAATTGCACACCATAAATAATTCATGCTATAGTCTTGGGCATCTTGCTTTAACTCCCTGGCTTAAGTTTTCCAAGGTGGTAGGCATGGGTGATTCCACCTTTAAGTGTTCAGCTTGAAATAACCTTCCAGACTGGCTCTGCAGTGGGCAGACACTCAAAATTTCTTAAAGCAGATCTTAAAATATCTGTGGGCAGCTTCCAAAAAAATGCCAACAGAGGCCATCATCACCCTAGTAAATGTGGGAATTTCTCTTCATTTCACAGTCAGTCCAGCAAGCATAAGCTGTTCAAAAGGTTCAGAGTGTTCATTAGGGGTGTGTAAAGATGATGAGGGGATGACTAAATGCTGATGAAGTAACTACATAATGATTAAATAACTACAGATATCATTATTTAATCGTAAAATTGCAGAATCGTTCAGGTTGGAAGGGCACTTGAGAGATCTGTAGCCCAACCTCCTGCACAGAGCAGGGTCAGCACCAAAGTTAGACAAGATTGCTCAGGGCTTTGTCCAGTGGGGTCCTGAAAAACCTCAGGACATCTCTGAACCTCAGAGGCTCTTTCTGTTGGTGCTCATTACTGATACAGATATGCTGCATCAGTTTTTGATAAGCCCTACTTCCACTGATCATTGTGTGCCAGATGTTTAGAATGTCTGCGTCTGATTGAATGTACAGTTGCTGCAGGAACAGCTGGGTGATATTTTGACAATTGATATCATTGTTGCTGTAATTACATCAGCAAATCTGCCCACCTTCATTTATTTTAAACTGATTGTTCTCATTTATTTCTGGTACCCATTTATTTGGACACTAACTAGTCGATTAAGGGCTGTCTAAGCAAAAGAACACAGTGTAAAGAAGTGTACTAATCTCATTCCAGATACTTAGGAAGTCTAAGGTGTCATGCTTCTTTGCTCAGGATATGTTCAGCATAGTTCTAAGGAGCCTTGGAAATTATATTGACCTTAGTTCTACTTATTAGTCATGTAGCATGTTCCCAGCCCCGTATGTATATCAGAGATGGAGTTGTGACTTTCAAAATAGGGCCCAGGAAAGAAAATGAATCTGAATGAAAAAGAAAGTCCTATGGGACTAAAACTGCACAAAGTACTATATGATCATTCACTAGCCAATGAGTGAGGACAAGTTCAGACAATAATGCTTAGCATTGAAAAGGGTATCTCCGGGTTAGAATTCATAAATCAAAAAGAAACTGCTACTTTTGAGTCCAAGTCAGGGACTGATATCCCAGGTTAAATAGGAAGAAGTAAGGAAAGAGGACAAGGTGGTTCCTGCTTTCATTTTCTTTCTCGGGATCTTGTCACCATGCACTCCCAACAGTCAGGAAGCATAACAGCTCATCAACATTAAGAATTTCAAAAGAGAGCAGAACATGGCCCCACACATCTATTTGCAAGAGGCTTTTGGACTATTTAATCTATCCCCATTGTTTCCCGTCAGCAAAGTGCTCATGTGTTTCTGCAGTAACTGGCTTTTTTTTTTTTTTTTTTAAGTGCTGAATTGGTCTCAGAGTTCTATTTGACCTTTATTTGTCTGTGCTTGTCTCATTAGGTCACCCAGATTCTTAGCAACGCTGATTCAGATATCAAGGCCTCCCTTACTGTGTCGTGCTTTGGAGAAGGAGACTGGAGCAACCTTGGGCATCCTCGATTTCAGGAAATTATAAATCTGAAACTGAATCCTGATCCAGTTCTGCCAGCAATGGATGGAGTGTCTGAGTTTGCAGAATACATCTCTGAGACAGTTGATGTGCCATCTCCATTTGATCTCCTAGAGCCACCCACCTCAGGGGGCTTTTTGAAGCTTTCTAAACCCTGCTGCTACATATTCCCTGGGGGAAGAGGTGATTCTGCTCTTTTTGCTGTCAATGGGTTTAACATCCTTGTGGATGGTGGGTCTGACAGGAAATCTTGCTTCTGGAAGCTGGTAAGGCACCTGGATAGGATTGACTCAATCCTGCTCACCCACATTGGTGCAGACAACCTACCTGGCATCAATGGACTGCTGCAGAGGAAAGTTGCTGAGCAAGAGGAGGAACAATCCCAGGGCTCTACCAACTACAGTGACTGGATGAAGAACCTAATTTCTCCTGAGCTAGGGGTGGTTTTTTTTAATGTTCCTGAAAAACTGAAGATGCCTGAATCATCCATGAAAGTAAAGAGGAGCATTGAAGAAGCCTGTCTGACACTGCAGTATCTCAACAGACTGGGCATTAAATCAGAGCCTCTCTACAGGGTGGTGAGCAGCACCATTGAACCTATCACACTTTTCCACAAAATGGGAGTGGGTAAGCTGGACATGTATATACTGAATCCTGTCAAGGACAGTAAAGAAATGCAGTTTCTAATGCAGAAATGGGCTGGTAATAGTAAAGCAAAGACTGGCATAATTCTCTCAAGTGGGAAAGAAGGTGAAATATCTGTTCCCTATCTCACATCCATCACAGCCCTGGTGGTGTGGCTTCCAGCTAGCCCAACAGAGAAAATTGTAAGGGTTTTGTTTCCTGGAAATGCTCCTCAAAATAAGATACTTGAAGGTCTTGAGAAACTCAAGCACCTGGATTTTCTGAGGTACCCAGTGGCTACTCAGAAAGATATCACTTCTGGAATACCCCCACCTGTGCTGAAGCAGACCAAAATTAAACAAAGAACTGACAGTAAAGAGAGTCTTAAATCTTCCCCCAAGCCATCTGTGACAAAGCAAGCTAAGAAAGAAGAAGCAGTTGAGGAGGGGATTAAGGAGGTAAAACCAGAAGTCATAAAGGATGCTAAAATTGAGAAAAAGGTTAAAGAACACTCAGAGAAAATTCCTGAGAAACCTGTTAAACATGAAAAGATAAAGACAGAAAGTGATGCTCTCAAAGCTGAGAAAAGAAAATTAGCAAAAGACAAGGTTGGAAAAAAGCATCTGAAAGAGAAAGTATCCAAACTGGAGGAGAAGAAAGACAAAGAAAAGAAAGAGATTAAGAAGGAGAAAAAGGATTTAAAAAAAGATGATGGAAAGAAAGAGGAAAAAAAAGATTCAAAGAAAGAGGATAAAAAGAAAGAAACCAAACCAGAGCCCAAAAAAATTTCTAAACCAGACTTAAAACCATTTACCCCAGAAGTAAGAAAAACACTATACAAGGCAAAAGTTCCAGGCAGACTCAAAACTGAGAAGATCAAAGTCAAACCTGAAAAGGAAGTACCTGCTGACCTGAAGACATCACCAATGGAGAAGGCACCTGTACAGGTGGAGCCAGGAGAGACTTCCATAGCTGAACAGAGGTTAGTCCTGTCTTCACCAGAAGATCTCACAAAGGACTTCGAGGAACTGAAGCATGAGGAGAAGGGGGCCTTGCAGGTGACTCAAGAAATGTCTGATATTGAGGTTGGTGATAAGATTATGAGAGTACCTGAAACAGAGATAAAAGACTCTGCTGACATGATTGCTCAGAGTTGCCTTGAAGTGGATCTGGTTTTGAAAGCAAACATTCCTGATCAAGGAATAACTACTACTGATATGGAAAAAGAATCACCAGCAGAGCAAAAGGCCATCCATCAGCTAGAAGTGAGAGCAGGTCATGCTGAAAAAATAGATGATGAAAGAACAATAGACGAAAATCATGACATGAAATACTGTGAGGGAAAAGCTGAGCAGGACAAGGAAGTTCAGCTGTTTCCAGACAAAGAACAGTTACCATCACAGATCGACCTCTTAGCAGAAGGTGTTTGGTCATCAGCATTCAGAGAGGAAGAAAAGGAGGAAGAGGAGAAAATCTCTTTGGACAGAAAGCAGAGGGAAGCAGAAACAAAGATTTGTGAAAAGTATATCGAGGGGACAGAGGCACAGGAAGAGGGTGAGAAGGAAAAGAGAGAGGATGTGATAGAAAAGGCAGAACTGGAAGAAAAGGAAGAACAGCACATGAAGACAGAGGAGAAGGTGGAAAAGAATAGAGACTTCTATGAGCTGAATCAGGATGAGAGGGAGGAAAAAATATTTACCACTACAGAAAAGGAAAAAGAATTTAGTGATGTGGGTGAGACAAACAAGTTACTTGGAAAGGACATAACAAAGGAAGAGTCATATCTGAGCAGTCTACCAGTCCCACCAGGAGCAACAGCAGAACATGTTTCATATATCCAAGATGAAACTATCCCAGGCTACTCAGAAACAGAGCAGACCATTTCTGATGAAGAAATACACGATGAACAGGAAGAGAGGATCCCACACTTGAAGTACGATGTCAATGCCTATGACATTTCTGTTCCTGACCACCCAGGCTCTTTTGAAGCAATACATGGAATACAGGCCATGCCTACTGCTGACCTTTCAGCCAAGGGCTATGCTGGCCAGGAGTCTGAAATCCTGGCATATCCTACAAACATTGTGGCAGCACCTTTAGCTGAGGAGGAACATATATCCTCTGCTACCTCCATTACAGAATGTGATAAGCTTTCATCTTTTGCAACTTCAGTAGCAGAAGATCAATCTGTTGCATCTATAACAGCACCACAAACAGAAGAGACTGGGAAAAGCTCTTTACTTCTAGACACAGTAAACAGCATGCCCTCCTCTCGGACTGAAGCAACCCAAGGTCTTGACTATGTTCCCTCCGCTGGCACAATCTCTCCCACATCATCCTTGGAAGAAGACAAATGTTTTAAATCTCCACCCCCTGAAGATTTCCATGCATTAGCAGAAGGAGAGAGAAAACTAGAAGCTCAAAAAAAGGATCTTCACGAAGAGGCAGAAGATGAAGAGGAAGAAGAAGATGGGACTCCAAATATTGAAATGCCTGAGAAACTCAGAGGGCATTATGATGCCCCCATGTTTCCTCATCAAGGATGTCCTGATAATGTGTTAATCAGTGTTCCCACAGAAGTGATACAAACTTCTGGTCTGCCATTATCCACTGAAGAAACAACATTTTCCCAGATTGACTCTGCAGAGGTTGAAGAACGATGCATGAGTCCTGATGATAGTACAGTCAAAATGGCCTCTCCCACCCCATCTGGCCCCACTAGTGCAGGACACACACCTTTCCACCAGTCTCCAGTGGAGGAAAAACTAGAAACAGTAGATTCAGATCTATTTGAAAAACAAACAGATGCTGCTGTCAAGAAATTGGAAGGCCAAACTTCTGTTGTGATGAAGGGAGTCAAGGGTGAACCTCTCAGAGAAGATGAGGTATCTGCAGCTAAATACAGACAGGAAAAAGAAGTGCCTGGACCTGTACAGCACAAGCTGGTCTTGGGCAGTGATGTTCCAGTGTCTCCTGGGGAGGAGGTGCAGGAAGCACCGGTGGGGAAGGAGGAGCTGCCCTGGCTCTCCTACCACAAGCAGGACACAGTGGTGATAGGGGAGGAGGAGGAGCGTCTTGTGCTGCCCCATCCCAGCACAGATGTCTTTCCAGAGCCAGAAGAAGAACAAGGAACTAAAACCATGACAGAAAGCTTAATGGGATTTTCAAAACACTTGTCCTTTGAGCCACTCTCTACCACAGAAGCATCTCTAGGAAGTGCAGATCCTCCACAGTTCACAAGCCAAAGCAAATCTGAAAGTGACAAATCGTCACAATTTTCACCAGATGACACCAAATCACTTTCTTTTACAGAAGAAAGTATTGGTAAAGAAAAATCCTCAGATGTTTCTGTTAAGGGAGTGACTGCTGAAGAAGGAAAACCGCTGTATTTCACAGGAGACACCTCTGAAGAAGAAAAATCTTCTCATGTTTCCATTAAAGACATTTCTCCAGAAGAGACCAGATCCATTTCTCTCACTGAGAGTCCCAGCAAGGAAATCTCTTCAGACCTTTTTGTTAAAGGAATTTCTCCAGAAGACATCAAATCTCTTAGTTTCACAGAAGAGATAACTGCAAAAGAAAAAACTATGTCTGACTTTACTGACAAATTCCCTTCAGAAGCTGTGAAATCCATGGATTTCACAGAGCTGAGTGCAGCTACATATGAAAAATCACTGAAAATTTCTGCCAAAGAACTCCCGAAAGAAGTGTCAAAATCTTTTCCTTGCCCAGAAAGTAGCTCAGTTAAAGACACGTCACCCAGAGACACTTCAAGTGAAGAAATGTCTCCAGATGACAGTTTACTTTCTGCAGCAGAAAAGGGCCCATTTAGGGGAAGAACTGCAGGCTTGGACTCTCAGGAAGTATCTCCAGATGTGAAGGACTTACACTTTACAGAATCTAGCCCAACTGAGGATAAAACATCTTCACACATTTCTGCTGAAGGTGTAAAATCTTGCAGGTTCGAGGAAGCTCAGGAAGAAAAATCTCCAGAAATGGAAGACTTTTACATGAAAGATTTAAGTTATGAGAAGAAAGTGTGGTTTCCAGAAGAAGTGGAGGAGATCCCGGTTCAGGGAAGGCGGCAGAGATATGATAAAGAGAGAGAGAGCACATTCTTGGATGAGGTACCAGAATATGAGGCAAAATCCCTTCCTAAAATGGGAGAGGAGGAGATCCTGTCTCCAGCAGTGCCTGGCAGTCACACCTGGAGAAGAGCAGAAAGTAAAGCATGGGGCTCTGCGTATGGGTATCCTCAGGAAGGAAGAGAAACTGGACGAGGACAGCAGTTACCCAGTGAGGAGGATGAGGAGCTCTGTCATGCTGAAGACAAACCTGTGCTGCTGCAAGCAGAAGCAGAATGTTTGAGGATGGAATCATATGATTACAAAGATGACACACAGAAGAGTGCCAAACCTACATCAGAAACAAAGAAAGTGGAAATAGTTCCTGCTGACGTCACTCTCCCAGAAAGAACACAAATGGAAAGTTCTCCTCTGTCTTCTCAGTATGTCTCCGGTGAAGAAAATCAGGCCAAAGAATTTACTGGAGACAAAGAAAGGCAAGAATTGTTGTTGTCATCTAAACAAGATTACTTCTACTTAGATGATGAGGAGAAAGCTGTCCTAGATATCTATGCAAAGTCACTAGACCAAGCACTGATGGCATCTCCCCCGTCTGTAATGGCTACGACTCTGGAAAAGGAAATTGACACAACACCAGAAACAGAAAGGCCTTACAAGTTAGATCAGTGCAAGCCTCCTTTACGGGAGGAAGTCCCACCAAAGGACACAGAGGAGAAATCAGACATCAGTGGTTTCTATCAGGAAATAGACTGTAAATACAAGTCAGATAGAAAGCAAGAGGATGACTGCAAATCCACTGAGGATCTTTATGACTCTACAGGAAGAAAAGAGCAGATAGCAGCAGCATCTACTCTGTTGCAATCTACAAGACCAGTGGAATATGAATATGTAACAGCGTCCTCCGAAGAAAGTGCTGCAATGTCAGCACAGCGTGCACACTCCCCTCTGGGACAAGACCTCTGTCAAAAAAGCAGTGCTGCCATGGGCCAAGCTGAGGCTGCGGGTTCTGCCAGCCGAGCGGCATATCCTCCAGAGGACTACGCTAGGAGCTCCCCCGAGCCTTATGCCTATGAGGAAGGGGTTTGCAGACCCAGAGGTGATGACAGTTCTGCAAGACAAGAGCAAGAAGAAAGAGAACCAACTCCCTACCCTGATGAAAGAAGTTTCAAGTATGCTGACATCTATGAGAAGATGATTGTGTCCGGAGTTGGACCCTCGCCCTTCACACCCGGGGGTGCAGACAGGCCAGGTCACACTGACAAGGTGCCAGCAACAGCACTGATCTCTCAAAAAGATCAAAGTTTTCATGTCTCTGCAAAGGAAGAAGAGTCCTGCCTTTATACCTCTGCTGAGAAGGAGTTGTCATCTCCAGCATCCCCTAAAGATAAAGCAGATTCAGCCTTTGACTATACAGACATCCATGAAAGATACTTGCCCTTGTCTGAAACAGATAAGCCTAGGATATCTGATGGACAGGAAAAACTGAAGGTGTCTTCTGCTTTGCCAGAAGAACTGGACTCTGAACTGCACCCATCATCTACAAGCACAGCATTTGCCTCTCCCACAGACATGACTGACATGTTTTATCAAGAAAAATCAGCTGCCTATATTGATGCCACTTGTCGAGATGAGAACATCATTTTGTCTAGCCAGGAGCAGATATCTCTGTCCCTGAAATCTGAAAGTCCAAATCTCAAAGATACATATTATGAGAAAGCAGGTCGAGGGGACGAAAGCATGAGTGACTCAGAGTTAGAAAAAGGTGCTAGGGAGAAATCTGAAAAGGAGTCTAAACTGCACAGCCCTGTTGAAGCTGCAGGCAGAGTCTACGCACACATCTCAGCAATGGACAAGTTTCACGTAACAGAACCCCTTCTGCAAAGCAAGCGTCAGGAGTCCATTTCACCCAGTTCTACTGCCTCTTCACCTTCTGATCCAGGGTGGAAAGAGGAATATGGAAGTAGGAAAACTGCATCAGCCGCTGTTGAGGGGACATATGTTGCTGGTTACAGTGACCTGCCAGACATAGGCAGAGATGAGCAGGCTTCGGAAATGTGCCATTTAAGACATGATTCATCGCAAAAGAGAGAGGTTGCTGAAAAATCCACAAAGGACTCACATTTCTGTGTAACAGATTATCCAAGTGAAGCGGTGGTCTCAGAGTGCCAAGAGCAAGCTACATACTTGAAATCTGCTTCTGGAAAACAGAAAGAGGCATACAAAAAGGGCCCAACAATGGAGGGTGGAGTGATGGATAGCTCTTCCGGATTTGAATGCTCCCTGCTAGGAAGGAGTGAAACATCCAGTATGGTCAGACATCAGCAAACCTCAGCAAGCCAGTTAGGGGATATCTCTCTTCCTTTAAAGATTCCTTGTGCTCTGCCCTCAGACCAGGGGAAGAAAGATGAGTACTTGGAGGTTTCTGAGACAATCAGCAGCCTTGACTCATCTTTTACTAAATTCTCACCGCTGAGTCCATATGAAGAAGACAAGTTGTTCTCCAAAGCTGTGGAAAGAGAGTCTGTGCCCCAACAGCCGCTGAAAGATGACTCTTCCAGCCTGTCAGAGGAACCTTCATCTGAAGCTACCACTCCTGTGATACCGACTAAAGCAGAAAGTTTCTACTCCCATATGCTTTCCACATACGCGGGTGCAGGAACAGAACCAGGTACCAGGAGTCTTTGGGATGTGTCTCCACAGATTCCAGATAATGCTGTGAAAATGCATACAGCTGAAACCAAAGACTTTGTGTTTGCTGAAGAACATGGTTCTCCATTCACAAGTGGCATGGGTGACAGCATTTCACCATGCAGAAAGGAGTGCCAGAGCTCACAGCCCACACCATTTTCTGTGGAGAAACAACAGCAACCCTCTGTAGGCAGTCCAGAGCAGAAGGCACCATTTGCAGAACAGCTGATGACACTGACATCTCTCCCCGATGTGTTGACATCATTTCCTCATCATCAGCATGAAGATGAAACCACAGCCAATGGTCCAACAGAGGTGAGCACCAGTCTGCAAGCTTTCCAAAGTACATACCATGCAGCAGAGGCAAAGGATGAAAAATCATGTCCTGATTCTGACAGCAGTTTTTCTCCATGCGCAGGCAAAGAGGACACAGAGAGGCAGAGCCGTCCTTCCTCTCTGATGTCCCCTGAACACAGTTTCCAGCCCTTTTTCCCAGATGTGCAGAGGGGTGCAAAAACAGAGGACCATGGAGATGCTTCCCATGAGATGGAGCCACATTTAGGAGGCAGTTTTGATTGTGGACAGAAATTTTCCTCATGTGACTACAAGCACAGGAAGGGAGAGCTCTCTCCCTCATTCATCAACCCAAGTCCTCATGAGCTCTCTGAAGATAGTGACCTCTCACAGGAGGATGGTCATCCTTCAGTGCAAGGAAGACCACCCCACACTGGTAGCAGCCCCATGCAAAGTGCCACAGTGGAGGAAACCCCTCCAACATCAGTGAGTGATTCTGGAACCTCCCAGTCAGACTCTGATGTCCCGCCTGAGACAGAAGAATGTCCGTCTATCACAGCAGATGCCAACATGGACTCGGATGAAGATGCCGATTTCCTCCCAGTGGACAAAGCTGTTGGGAATGCTCATCATGCCAGTTCTAGGTCCAGCCATGATCCTCAGCCTGTTCCAATGGTAGATCCCCATCCCCATCCTCCTCACCCTGATGTCTGCATGGTAGACCCTGATATGTTGGTAAATGAGCAAAGCATGAGCAGAACTGATAAAATTTCCAAGAAAGACATAAAAGAAAAGAACAAAGGTGTGAGGAAGCCTTTGAGCAAACCCAAATCTTCCTCGCCTGTCCGGAAATTAGATGTGAAAGGAAAACGATCACCCACTCCTGTGAAACAGCCATCGGACAAATCTCCAAAATCTGTCACTGCCAAAAAAGAAAGAGATGGAGGAGAGAAGCCCAAACCACGTAGTGCGCTGGTGCAGCCTCCTCACACAGAGGATGAGTTATCCCGGAGTAGTCACGGCAACCCTGGCAAGAGCCTTGTTAATGGCATCAAAACAAACCCTGGTAAGAAATTCTTCCCTAAGCATGCATTTTCTCTTTAGGTCCAACACAGAGAAAAAGCACTGAGTTAAATGTAGCAGAACAGAGAATAGGACCTCCCAGTCAGGCATAAAAAGTTATCAGCAGTGATGGGTAGAGAGGTTGTCACACAAATCGCTTTAAAAGATCAAAGCCTGAGGAAAACTTTCAACCTCTGTAGAGCCAAATGCAACCGCCTCTGAAGAGAGACAGACCCGTGAGACCTAATTCAGAACTTTATAGGCCAAGATTCAGTTCCACCCAGGGGGCTACCTCTGTGGAGGGGCTACATCTGTAGGTATTTAGAGGTGGGTGCTGTCAAAGAAATGCCAGCAATTGAAGGACAATATATGTGTGTGCGTTAAAAATAGGTAGTAACCTCTCAGCCTGTGAGTGGGGTAAATGCATTGCACTGGACTGAGCTAAAGCTGTCATTTAGAATAACAGGACACCACCATGGTCAAATATGTGATTTCCTCTGAAATGTTAAGCGGAGATGGATGGGAGCAGCTCCCACATCTGAGTACCACACACAGGGCACTGAAAAGGCAGTCTGACTGTTGGAAACTAAGGTCTTCTCTTCCTAAATAAAGGTGTGAAAGAGGGACTCGGCCACAAGTGTGCGTACAGCTCACTTTACAGACACAGAGCAAATACTAATCCTTTGCTCCAGATTATTGATGCTGAGTGTAAGATAAGAGCCAGCAGGTGGGTAGTGCCAGGGAGAATGGAGAAAGCTGAAACACAGCAGATGTGGTCTCAGCAGATGTCCATTGCAGACGTTGTGGCAAAGAGAGGGTGTAGGAGAAGTGGGGGGAAGGTTTGCAGAGGTGCTACAGGGAGCTCTTGAGTGAGAGCAGCTGAAGGGGAAGACCTGAAAAGAGCCTGGTGGGGGTGGTGGGGGTGGTGCGGGTGTGTGTGTGTGCAAACACAACTCAGGTGGGGCAAACTGGTGTCCCTGACAGCAAGGGCGATGGACAGGCCAAGCAGTTGATGAAGGGTTTGCTCAGTGTAGTGGGGAGTGAGAGGAAAGCAGTGGAGGGACCAGTGAGGTGGTCACAGTGCCAGGCCAGGGAGGGTTCTGCAAAGGTTGGGGACTGAACAGGGACTGAGCCAGTTGATGTTCATGAACGGCTGACAAGCAAATACAGTCAAGAGAGAGCCTGCACCAGGGTGTTAGTGTTAGCACAGTGTCTGTACAGACCGGTCGTGTCTTAGAGGCGCTGCACAGAAAGGACTGGCAAGATGCAATGCCTGGATCTGTCCGTCTGAAGGGAGGGCTGAGACAAAGATATAGAAGTAGATGTTGTGCGTGGAGCAGCGCTGTGAGTTGCCCAAATCAAACTTGGGATGAGGGCTAGACGTCCGTGAGACTGGCTGAGACAGGTAGGGATTTTTTTTGTTTGTTTGTGTAGCAGCTAGGCAGCACAATGAGTTGTCCGTGCCAGCAGTTAGTGGCTTTTTGGTCACAGAAGAGACTACTCAGAGATAGTATATGTAAGGAAAGAGAGGACAGAGGCCTCTCTGATTCCAGAGAGCAGGAGGGAGAGAAGGGACAGTCCTGCTACAGGTTGTGTGTGTGTGTGTGTGTGTGTATGCATATATATTGCTGAGTATAACAACTCTTGTTTTACCATCTCTTATCTCATACATGTAAGCAGCAGCAAAGGAAAAAAAAGAGGTACAAAAGGTTGACAGGAAAGAGCAATAGAGTCCTTGGAATAGCAGTGATTCACAGGAATGGCAGAAAGCCACAGTGGAGCTTCCAGAAAGATTACTGTAATACCCTAGGATAGCATATAAAGGCCATCAGAACAGGTTTCTTTAGCAAATGTAGGTTATTAAACAACAAAAATTAGGACTAAATATTGATTGGGATGACAACTCTGCAAAAGCTAATAATGGAGATTTTTTTTTTTTTTATTTCCTTCCCCAGGAAAGGCTTCTGAGCCTGAAGCCTTCCAGTCCCTCCCCAAAGAACAGCAGAACTCCCTTTTCCTCCCAAGAGCTGTGACAGCTCTGGCCCAGAAATCCACCCAGGTCACTTCTGAGCAGCAGAGCCTGGATAAATCTTAACTTTGTTGCTGCAGCTGCAGGGAAAAGCCTTTCTGGGATTCAAGTCATTCAGTGTTTATTTGAGTGTTTGTCCTTTCCAGAAGGGTTTTGATAGCCTCTGTTTTCTTTTTTCCAAAGCTTCCAATAGTCCTAAGAGCAGTTTGCCTGTGCCCATGGGTCCACCTGTCTATGTGGACTTGGCATACATCCCCAACCATTGCAGTGGAAAGAACACAGATCCGGAGTTCTTCAAGCGGGTTCGAGCATCATATTATGTTGTGAGTGGGAATGATGCAGCCAATGGAGAGCCAAGCCGTGCAGTGTTGGATGCGCTCCTGGAAGGGAAGTCTCAGTGGGGGGAGAACCTGCAGGTAGGTCATGGAAATGCCAAGGAGTGTGTGTGTGTGAGATGCTCCTTGTGTCACAAGTGCTGGGGAGAAGGTGTACGTCACAGACGTACCCACAGGGAGTACACTAAGAGGAAGCAAATGGTACTGGGCATGTACTGCTCTGCAGTCTTAGAAGAGCAACTGTTCGTACCCATGAGGAGGAGGACACCTGCAAAATGGTGTGAGTGGAAGCAGATATGTCTTCCTTTCCACATCCTTCTGAGGGGAGGAAGCATTTAGAGATCATACACGCCTCCTTATCTGCTGCAGGACGAGCCTATCCTCAAGCAAAAACAAGCACCATCACAGTCTGAAATTTCATCAGAGTGTCCCAAACTCAGTGGCATTTGTTGCTAGTCTTGCTTGCTGAAGATCTTTCCAATAGCAACTTTTTATTAGTGCTTTTAAACCAGAGTTCTTGCTAAGTCAGGTTTGCAGGACATCCTAGGTGGGCACGCTTTCTGAAGACAGGTACAAGAAAGTGTGTATGTTCTTTCAGATGAAGCAGCCTCAGATTTCAAGGTGCCCAAGTTGCACATTGGGTCAATAGACATGCAAAGTCTAATATCAGGCCATTAACAGTGACACTGTCAGCATTGTTCCTTTTCCACACTGAGGGATCGTTCTAAGGCTGTTTCCGGAGCTCCACAGAGAGATGCTCTGTCCTGCACTGCAGCCATTTTCATCGTTACGGTGTTAGTACTGCCAGTTTGCGGCCAGCTCAGAGCACCATTGTGCTGGTACTGCATAAAATAAAGCACCAGCTCTGCCGTAGAGAACCTGACATCTGAAAGACATTAAATAGAACAAGCAGTACCAAGGGTACAGTGTTCCAAAATTAATGGGAAATTTTAGCCTCTGCTCCTATGGGCATTGTTTGTCACTGCAGTTGTTCTCAGACAATCATCCCTGCTGCTTTCTTTTCCCAGGTGACATTGATCCCAACACACGATACTGAGGTGACACGAGAATGGTACCAACAGACCCATGAGAAACAGCAGGAGCTAAACATCATGGTACTGGCAAGCAGCAGCACTGTTGTGATGCAGGATGAATCTTTTCCAGCCTGTAAGATCGAATTCTAAATCTCCCACACTTTGCGTTCATCCATTGACTCTCCAATCACCAATGCAACATCAGAGACACCATCTAATCACAGTCCAGTTCTTCTCTGGTTTAGTCCTCTACATGGTTCCCATTTGTCAGGCAATCGGGTATCCATCTAGCTCAGCACTGGATGCCATGAGAAAGAAGTGCAGGGCTCTGTAATATTCTGGACTGAGCTAAGAGTTTGTGCAAGAGCAGTTGCAGGCCAGGGGCACTTTCACTTTCCCTGCTTTATTCTGCTGCCTGTACAGTTTCTGTAGACTATCTTGGCTGCCTTGCTGCTGTGAGAGCTTGTTCTACTCTCTTCCCGGCTGCCTTGCCATTTAACTTGTAGCACCATGAACCTCATCTTTCTGGTGAGGGCTGAAGTCCTGCTGCTGCATGTAGACAGTGCATGGGGGGCAGGGGGGGCAGAGAAGAAAACTAATTTGCAACAAAAATGCACCTAGGAGATGAGGGAAGGCGACACCCTCCAACTGTAACATGACCGTGAAAGTCATCCTTCCATCTCCCATCCTGAACATACAGGTGGTGTTCTGAGCAAGGAGACCTGTACTCCAACTAGGCAGGCCCACCGTTTGCCAGCTCTGCAGGTTTCTGTCCCAATATTTGGTTGTGGCATCCTGCAACACCTGCTCACTATGCTTAAGGAGCTGGGATAAAGGACATGTTTGTTTGGGGGTGGCAGTGGGGGGGAGGGTTCAGCCTGTTGTTCTTTGCTACAAAGAGCACATTCCTACCCTGCTAACTTGAGCTTTGCACACACAAGTGGCCAACTTACTCCCGCACGTCAGCAGTGGGACAGTAGGAGGCAGAGGGGGGCTGTTGCATGAACAGTCACGCAAAAAGAGTATCCAAACGCACAACTACAGCCCCTTCTAAAGCAGAAGGGCTGAAACAACCCTGGCCGCCGTTGGCCTAAGATGTACGTGAAACCTCCCTGTCCTTGTATACCAAAGGCTTTCTTGAAGATTGTGGTGAGGCAGCTGAGGAACCCGCATGCTGTACCGAGAGAGGCTAGTGTCTGGCTGGTGAGGCTGATGTGTGCCAGTTCTACAAGCAGCAGCAGTTTCATCGCTGCCTGTATGCCGGCGGTCCAAGCCTCTCAGCTATGTTCAAGCTTTTTTGTTGTCCCCGTAAGTGTCCAGGATGTGGGGAACAGAACCTGTGGTGTTAGGAAAGAGAACCCCCTTCCAAAAACACTTGGGGAAAGTAGTTTAGTAAGTATAGTTGCTCTTAGTTCCTCCACACCCGTGGCAGGGACATGCAGGCTCGTGTTGCCAGCGTAGATGAGTCGCTGTCAAAACTGTGTTGTGCACACCCTGCAGCTGGCAGCCCATTGCTAGCACACCTATTGTGGGCGTATGTCCTTGCTCTCTGGCCATCCTGGCAGAAGTGTAGGTGTGTGCTGTGAGTGCATCGTTGCTACTGAACGGTCAGCCAGAGCCTGCTTGGCATGCAAACCCATTCCAGCTGTGGGCTCCCAGCCCCTGTAAGGAGAGCAGCTCCAGAAGTGTTAGCGCTCAGGTGTGCTGAGCCTGCAGCACTGGTGAACCTTCGCCACATCTGAGAGCATTGCAAGAGGGTCTTACCACAAAGATGGCTTTTATCTTTCCATAAGACAAAGGGACTGGCAGCAGGGTGTGCTCTGAGGAAGGAGAGATGAGATAGAAAGCAATGCTGCAAGGCTTGACATACAACTCATAGGTATTTCCATCTGCTGTGTCACCCACTGTGCTTGGCCCTGAGCCAGGATCTGACTCCATAATAAGCAGCCTAGGACCCTGTGTTGTGCTTGCCTGAGACACTGCAGTCTCAGCGCTAGTTTTCTGGCAGCTGACATAAAGCAACTGCTGCTTAGAAACCTGCTCCTAGGACTAAAATGGAGTTTCTAGGGAAATGGTTTATTTTGCATTTAATTTATATATTTATTTTTTTTATGTTAAGCTGCATTTTGTGTGGATTTAATATTTTAATTTATACATGTTAACATGACACCACGTGCTCTTAGTGTCAGTGTAGAGGTTTCTCAGTACAAATACCTAGATGCTGCAATTCAAACAACAGCAGCAACATAAAAAAAGATGATAGAGAACTTGCTGGCAGTAAAAGGGGGTCTCTGCTTGCAGCCTGCAAGGCTGTGTCTAAACCCCAGCAGGTGCAGGACAAAGCCTGAGGCTAGCAACCCCTCCCCTGGGAGCAGCCAGCCCTTTTGACACAGCCCTTGTTAGGAGCATGTGAGCTTATTCAGGGATTTAGCAAATCCCTGCCCTGTGCTGTATTCATTTTAACCATGGAGTCATGGTGTGTCTGCCAGAAGAATTAATGTCATTCTCTGTAACCCAATGGGGTCAGCGTCGATGAATGTTGGTTATGGCAAGCAATTGCAGGCAGTAACACACCTGCTCCTGCCCCCCCGATACTGCTGGGGGGGGGGTGTTGCCTTCGGTGCGTTGGGGAGATCCTGGCTCACCTGCCAATGGGACTGGCTGCCAGCCAGCGCGACGCAGGGTGCCAGATACGAGAGGAACAAACGGGACCCACAGTGCTGGCTCCCTGGATCCCTAAGCGTGGCTAGATGTAAAAGCTAATGCACTAACTTTAGATAGACCCACACATGAATGTTTTCTCAATTTTAAACTTGAAGTAATTCTGACTAAGCAGCAGTAATAGTGAGGCTTTGCAAGGTGCCTGCATCCTCCAGGCAGGAGTGTGGTCATTGGCATGTGTTCCAGTAGAAACACCTGCCCTCCACATGCTGTGCTCCTGCACTCCGCAGCTGTGCTGCTTGGACAGCTTTATCCTACATCAGTTCGCTTTCCTGTCCTCAAGGCTCCAAACTTTTTTTTAGTCTTTTGTGGCAGTCTGTTCTGCCTTCAGCTTCTCTCCCTCCCTGTCTTAGTGCCCCCTCCCCTGCCCTGTCCTCCCTCCTCTCCTTCCCTTCCCTCCCTCCTGCCCCTTAAAAAAAAATACGGGGAAAAAAGACTTGTAAAAATGCCAATTTGTAAAGAGTCTGACCCTGCTTAGCCTGCAGGAGCCAGCAGAATCCATCCAGAGCCAGAGGTAATACAACGGTATAGAGAGAAACAGTTAAACTCTGCTTTTGCTTGTTTCTGCATGTGGGCAACAACGCGTAATCTTCCTGTATGTAATAGGTACAAAATACTATTTTAAACCTGTAATTAAAAAAAGTGAACGTCTTAACTGTATTGAAATGGCAACTTGTGCTCCTAGCTTCTTCTATGCTTAATGTTTTAAGAACAGAGCCCTGATTCTTTTCTTCAGCATCATGTTTCTATTTGAATTCAGTTCCTTGTGTTCTGTCCTTTTGCCCATTTCCATGTGAAACACTCTGTAACTAACTGCTGTCAAGAGAGGAGCCCAACACATTAATAATAAAGCCACATTAATTGCGAACAAGAGCACTTCCAGCCGTTTCAAACTCTTCTTTGAGTGAGTGCATACTGTAGGCAGGGGGCACACGGACACTGCTAACATACCTTCCCTCCAGTCCCGGCCAGCTGCCTCCAGCCGATGAGTTCAGGCGAGTACGGGCTGTTCCACGAACACCACACCTCCACTCACAGCTGCTGAAACGTCCTGCGGCCCCAGGGAAGGGACACGCACATCAGCGGCATGGAGCCTACCTGGGACAGCCCAGGGGGTGATTTACAGCTCCAGCTCCCTTCCCTCCAGAGGAAGTTTCGGGCCCTTCCGCAGCTGGCCAAGGGCCCAGGTGGGGATGCAGCCCCGGATGCTCCAATGCGGAGCCCAGCAGGGCCTGTCCTGCCGCCACCGCAGCTCCTCACAGTTCCTGAATCACGCTCTCTATTGTGGCCCTCTGCCCGTCCCTGCACTTCTTGGGAAGGGCAGCTCTATTCCTTGAACTGGAACCATCTCTGGTCCTGCGGGAGGCGGACCACTGCAGAGCAGGGCCAGGAGCCTGCTGCCAGCCCGCCAGACAGTGCACCAGCATGAGGGGCTCGGCTCAGGGCCTGTGGGCAGCCAGGCACTGATGAGGCACCACAGGCTGCCTATCCCTATTGCAACAATGGGTCTTTGTACCTCTGCAGAACTCCAAACTGACCTCTGAAGGGAAAGTCACTTTATTTCAGCTCTTTTAGCTACTCAGCAGAAAACTAGGACAGCAGCCCTCTGCTCTGCCTGTGCGGGATAGCAGTCAGGAGAGGCTGATGCCCAGTCAGCTCTGCTCCTGCCTGAGTGTCCTCAAGGAGGAAACAATGGCACAGTTGAATGGAAGAGAAAAGGAAAGCAAGTACTGGGCTACAACCCTCAGAAGAGAGGTCAGTGTGGCCAGAGAGCATGCCACACCTTGTGCCGCATGTAACGGAGAGCTCAGGGTAGCTGCCAAAGCTGTTACTGACGGGAGGGACCACAAACCGTTACCATAAACCAGGAACAATTTCCACAGATGCTTTCCAGCTAAACAAGCATAACGGATATGGCCATGCTCCTGCTAACTGAGAGGCTGTGACCGTACACGCATTTTGCAAAGGTGTACAGTGTTGGGAGTCTGAGGACCCGTTCAGCACCATCCTGCAGGGCAGAGCTCCCCGGCCAGCTGTTGAGATGGACCACGCAGGCTGTGGTGAACACGTATACTACAGGCTGTTCTGCAGAAGGGAGGCAAAATGAGGTTACCATAGCAGAAAACACAAGCAGCAGCATGCAGGGAAGTGGTTTAAGTCACATAAGCATGTCCTGAGGAAGCAATGCTCCTCCAGCAATGAGCAGGAGTACACTGAGGCTGGGAAGCTTTCAAGTGTCCTTGAAACCTGTATGGAAGCATTAGTGTTGATCCATGGGTAAGTGTCTGCAAGGAGGAACTAGAGCAGCCCAGACCTCCAAAGCAGGCCTTGGCTTTGCCAGGGCTACGGTTCAGCGACCAGTCGGACTTCACTCAACTCAAGCAAGAAGAGGCAAGCCGTAATCTTTCAAACTCCTGGGCCTGTTGTCCCCTTATGGCCAGCAAACAGAGCAGGCATCAGCTGGGCAGCACTGGCGCCAACAGTCCTGGACCACGGGGAGGTGGGGGTGGGGGGTGGGACTCTCATACCAAGGGCAGAAACCAGCTGTCCTCATCACTTGCTGCAGAGGACTTGGGGAGGTAAGGGTTAGTAATTTCTGGAGAAGTGGCATGGCTCTGAGAAACCAGAACAGATAAGACAGGTCTCAGTAAGGCAATGACATGGCCCTCCCTTAATCAGCTCCTTGAGTATTTGCAAACTGACGAGCCAGAGGAGCATCCAAGGCAATAGTAGCAACACTGAGTTTGGTCTTGTTTCAACAATCAGGGCTGCCTGGACCTTGCCACGCTGAAGGCCCAAAGCCTGCAAATACAGTACAACCTGACTGTTCCTCCAGCTCCAAGGTCATTGCTCGTACGTGCTGATAGAGGACCTGACACTCTCCACAGCCTACACGAGACATTGCCATACTCCAGCTATTTGGTACAGACAGTTTCCTGCCTGTTCTGCCACACCAACCTGGACCCAGTTCTCTATTTTGCTTTCCCATTGCACACAGTGACAACAATTCAGAAAAAGAAAAAAAAAAAAAAAAAAGAGTTTTGCTTGGCTGCATCTGCAAAGGCTTTGACAAGCCTGCTCCAAACTAGCCTTGCTAGAGTAGGCAAAGGTTGTAGCTACACCCAGCCAGAGACTCAGGACCATGCAGCAGCTATTTGTGCATATCACTACTTATGCAGCCCAAAAGCATTTGAAAGTGCAGCTTATGCATCAGCACAGATTTGAGGAGCCAGAACTGGCTTTGGCAGGATTAAGCCAAAAATATTGGCTCCTGCCATTGTATCCAGAAATTGTGCAATTGTCCTTTATTTTTTTCCTCTGTGACTCACAGCACTTCCTTACACCACCCTTCTGTTTGGAAAGAGCTTTGTCATTAATCGCTGCTGCTGCTAAGCCAAGAAAAACACGGTAAAGACACTGGGTAAGAGCAGATAGTCAGTGCTCAGATTTCACAACACACTCTGCAGGTGTTGATTTGGAAGTGTTAGAGCATCATAAAAGACCACAAACTTCTTGACAGTGGCAGCTGTTAAGCAGCTCTTTTAAAATAAAGGGCGCCATCCCTTCTTGGCCTATGTTTCAAAGAGAGCAGACATAGACTAGAACCCAGTTCTTGCACCATTGCAGGCAGCCCAGCTTTCTGCTTGGCTGTCTGTGGGACAATACCTGCCTTTGAGTTCAGGACATTTGCTGCCACAGCATAAGCACTACTAGCCACAAGTAACCAGGCTGTCTCCCTGTTACTCTGCTCTGCATCAGGAAGCTCTGATCCTGCAAACTATCTGTGGAACAACACAGAATTACAGCTATGCAAAGTACCAGTGCAGCTAGATAATTTCTGGCTAGAGGACTCCAGCAACTAAAAGATATATTCAGAAGCCAAAATTAGACACTAATTAGAATTTGTAGAAATATTCTCAATTTAGGAATATGGAGGTTCGTATTTTTCCTCAGAAAAAAAACCCTTCCAGCCTCTCTCCTGGGTCCGAGCTCTCACAGAGCTGTAGAGCCACAGCAGAGTCACAGCTGCAAGCTGCTTCCCAAGGGTCATTCCCTTTTCATTTCCAGGTGAAGAAACGGGCTGAAGACTGGGGAACATTATAAATAACAGTGGTTCTTGTGAGTGGCAGCAGTCTACCCAGGAATTCAACTACTGCAGCACTCAGCCGCCCCTTCTTGCAGAACGTGGCCTTCAGAGCCTTGCAAGAAAGGCCACTTTTGTATTCGAATGACATGGCACGTGCCGCAGCAGCAGCTCTTGGGCAGTGCTACCACAGCACTTGTGCTGCCCCTGCCAAGCCATAGAAGCACAAGGACACTGCAGCCAGTAGCCACTTTGGGAGGAAAGGGTTCCTGACTACAAAGCACGTCCAGGCTGGCCTGGCACCCAGAGTCCAATCTGTCTCCTGCGCTGCTTGGCTGTATGGCAGGAGGGCAGCTGGCACCGAGAGACTCCCCTGGCTGTTTTCTTGCAGCGCGGGGGGAGCAGACAGGCAGGAGATCTGCTGGGCATTTGTACACAGTAAAGCCATCCCACCAGCAGGCTCCAGGGCCCTAAAAAGGACGAGCTCCCAGCTGTATGGGGGTGAGCACCTGAGAGCCAGGCCCTCACTCCACAAGACCTTGCTCCGTGACCCACTTGTGCCACCACTGAAGTGCCCCACTCAGCAGTGACAGCTTGCGACAGGCGATGCTGGGTCCATCATGGCAGCCACCCTGCCCGGGCCTGGGCCACGGTCTCCGCTCTGTGGGTGCAGAGGTGAGCGCTGCCTCCCCCAGACAGAAACAGGCAGATTCTGGCAGGAGATGCAGCTCTTGTGTCCAGCAGGGACCCTGCTGCTGCAGCAGTGGTGCTGGCGGGGGCTGGTGGATGCTCTGCTGACCCTGGGAGGGTGCCGGCAGGACGGCGGGATCAGGGGTGCCAGCATTGCTGGAGGGGCACAAGCGGGATGGATCTAGGGCTGCTCTGCCTCCCACATTCCCGCAGCCAGCTCTCAGGAGCCTTGGCCCAACAGGCACCAGCCAGGGTATCTGTTCTTCAGGTCTTTAATGCAGGGCTGCCACTGAAAGCCAGAGGGCTTCCATACAGCCAGGACGAGGCAGGCCCTTCTCCCAGAGCCCGGCACACATTCCTAAGAGGGCAGGCTGGCACAGCCCTCTGCGAGAGGGGGGCCAGGCTGCCTCCTAGCACAGCGCTGCGCTCGAGGCAGCTGTACGACTGCTGCATTTCAAGTGCAAGTAAATGAGCTTTCTTAAATACCCAAACTGGCAGCTAGGAATTATCAGGCATGAGGAAGAAGACACAGTACCCAGGATGTGCTTGGAACTCACGAGAAGGTGTGGACCAAGTGAAAGGAGCCCAACGCGCTGCCCCAGCATCTTCGTTCTACCACAAACTGCCCTGGGACCTGGGAAGGCAGGACCTCTTCCCCAGTGTGATCATTTCTTCTGTGGAGAAAAGAAGAGGTATCTGGCCTCCTTGAGCAAAGCCCAATGCCTGTGCACTCACTTCAGTTGTGACTTCAGCCACAGTTCCTCTTCCAGGATGGTGGAGAACGAGCAGGGCTTGCTGTCCCCGGCACCTGCAAGCTCTAGCACACACACGCTGCTGTGCAAGTCAGCATCAGAAACAGAGAGACACCAGACCCACAGCATAGATTTACTGTGAACACACATCTTCACAACACAGCGCAGAGATCTTTGGGCACAGCTTCACAAAAACACAGATCCTAGCTACAGACAAACACGCAGACTTGTCCATAAATACAGGAGGCGCAGGAGGCACAGCCCTGGCCTGCACTCAGGATGCGGCAGGGACACCCGTGTCAGTCTTGCCCTCAGGCTTGTGCTCACAAGTCATTTACATAAATAGGTATTAAATAATTTTCATTTTATATATAATAAAGATTTCTCCTTATTGGCTTCTAATAATCCTGATTTGTTCAAATAGCAGTTTCTTTTCATTTCTGTCACCAAGACTTCAGAGCTGTACCTTGCCTGACTCTTGGGGACTAGAAAAAAAAACCCGTGTGTGTCCTCCCTGCCCACCTCTCTCAGGCTGGATCCCAGACTCCTGCCTGCCTGCCCCAGCCCTGCAGGAAAACATTCAAGTCCATGCCAAAGAGACGTTTTCTTGCAAGTGGCAGTCTTGAACCTGATCCCCTCACTACTTTCCTTCCCACACTCCTCCAGAATGCTTTCTGCTTCTCCTAGTCTTCCTGCCATGGACTCCCTGGACCTGTTTTTGGTGGCCAGTGGTGGGAATTGAGAGAGGAAGAAGGAAGGAACAGAGAGGAGGTTGGTGGTTGTGATGGATCTGCTTACTTTGGGCCCAGAATGCCTTTCCCTGAAGGCTATGGGCCAAAAAATCTCAAAGGAGCATCTGTCCCCTTTGGACTTACCACCCCAAAAGCCTTGGCTGTACCAGTCCTCTAACTCTGCTGTCCCAGCAACCATACAGCCCTTGGGACACCAGTGCAGCCCCATGTCCCTGCTCCATGGAGGTGCCATGCCAGTACCAAGACTGCATTTGTTGTTCATTTAACAAGGCAGAGGGGGCATTGCCTCTTGCCAAATGGCAAAGAGCTGGCTTGTGGAGGAGCAGAGAAGACTCTTCCACACCCCAGAGTCCTGTGGCCTTGGGACATGGCTTGTTCTGTGCTGTGGACAGCCAGCTGCATGAGGTGCTGTGCAGGAAGCTGGGCTGCCTCCAGGCTAGAAGCGCTTGCAGTGTGCTGTCCAGTGAGCTGCTAATTCTGCTGATCCTCCCGAGACAGCGGCTGCAGCTCCTCCACGCTTTTCTTCAGTGGCAGAGGCTGCACCTGGCATGGGTGACCAGGCAGAAGCTGGCCTGACAGAGCACTGTCCCCCAGCAGCTCCTTGCCCCTATGCTCTGGGTCCAACACCTCTCCCAGCAGCTCCCCTTCACAGGGCACCAAAATCTCCTTGGACAGCCCTGGCTGATCCAGGTCAATACATTCCCCCTCACCTGGCTTCACCTTCTCCCCAGCCAGCCCTCTATCAGACCCTGCACCACACTTTGGGTTCCCTGTGTTACTTGGCTCTAACATTTCCCCAGCTGATTCTTCTTCATCCAGCTCCACCATGCTCTTCTCCTCTGGGTTAGAGTCCTCCTCTGCCAGCTCCTTCTTGCACAGCTCCAGGACCCTGCCTGGCTCTGGGCCCTTAGTCCAGGTCAGGGTCTCTGGGACACTTGGCTCCACCACCGACAACCCAGACATCCCCACCTCCACGTCAAGCCTTCTGCCTGGAGGCTGCCTCTCTCCTTGCTCAGGGGACTGGCTAGTCAGCTGCTCCTCACTTTTTGGGGGACTGATGGAAAGTTTCTCAGTGAAGCTGAAACGAGCGCAGTTGTCCACAGAGGTTGGGGAGGATGGGCCTGCACTGGAGACAGTACTGGAGGGACCACTGCTATCTGCAAAGAGGAAGAAAGATCTTAAACATTTAGTTGATATTTCCCCCGCCCAAAGCCTGGGCAGACCCAAGCTGTCCCACAGTTCCACAACCTATGGCTGAGGGTCAGCTACATGCCATGCAACCTGGCAGGGCCTTGCAGCTGCTCTTAGGTGTGTTTCTGGCAGCTCAGCTGATGAAAACCCAAGGACAACCACCACACTTATATCTTGTCATACAGTGCTATGTTGGCATACAGCCAAGAGTGGATTCTGTTGTCATTATAGAGAAAAATGTGAAATGTGATGTCTGGCTTTGAGCTGAAAAGCAGTTTCTTTCATTCCCTCATTATGGAACACTCAGCTTCAGCTTTGCTCCTCTTGTGTCTTCCTGACACACACAATCCTTGAATGTTGAGCTAGAGTCACCGCTGGAAGAAGAAATACTGCTTCTCCACTAATGCGTATTCTTGCCTTATATTGTACAATGAGCAAAATGAGAGAACAGATCTAGATTATATCTAATCCAATAAAGGGGGGAGGATTAAACAACTGTTTTCAGTCAGATGAGTTCCCTGACCTTGCTGCCTACACAGACACACAGTACTCCTGGCACACGGAGTGTACAGCCAGGAGAAGAGTAGGACTTCTCTTTCAGTGTCAAGCTTTACTTGTGTTATTAAGGCACTTGCTATGCAACTGTTGGCTAACTTTTTCCTCTTTAAGTGCCAGTCAGATCTGCAAAGGGGACTGACAACAGTCACCAGCTCTGCAGAGACTGTGACAGGTGAGGCCCAGGAGCTGCAGAAAAGCTTGTAAGTGAAGAAGTAAACCATCGGCTGTCCTATATGGAACTCTGGGTGAGGCACGTACATGGCTGGTTAGGAAAGGAAGGCATTTCCACATGCCAGCACTGAGTTGGCCACATGTCATGGAGAATCACAAAACTTGAGATGAAAATGAAGTGCATTCGGGCCCTCCATGTCCTAGGGCACAAAGCAGAGGATGTCTGGAGAGACAGCATCCATCCAACAGTAGATGTCCCCATGACATACAATACTACAGAGAGGCCCTTTCTTTGGCAGCTTTTTCACAGGGCATATGACTACTTTCCTTTTTACCTATTTCCCCTTTCTGTTTCTGTTCCTTGAAGGGCAGAGCATAGGAACCCAGACCACCAATACTTGGCTTCCACCGTTTGGCACACTTTACTTCCCTCCCTCCCTCATCATCACATTCGCCCCTGATCAAGAAGGGAGCACACTCACACCAAGGGGGCTTATCCGAACGCTGGCGCAATGGCAAAGAGGATGATGACAGGATTCGCTGGGACATAAAGGGGTCTCCTGGTATCTGGCTGCCAATCATAGAATCAAACAAAGCTTCAAGAAAAAAAAAAATACACAGATCAGTAATATTCAGACAGACATAAAGGAATGGCTTGTAGCCCAGCAGCCACAAGCAGGCACTCCAGAAGAGCTCAAGAACAGTGCAAGTTCAGAGCCATGCCTTTCTCTCAGCTCCTGGGAATCTGAGGCTAAGATTTCCCAAGCTGGAGTTTGTATCCACGTCACTGTACTTATCAGCCGTAGACAGACCTGACTGATTACTTGTCTCTCAAGTAAGTAGCCTAGAATAGCTCTGAGCTGGATCCCATAGCTCACTCCTGGGCTAGAACACCCTGGAACAGGTTTCAGACACTGCGCTTATTACCAGTCCTGTCAGGCTGATCTGTCCCGATAATGTGGAAGACTAAAAGGTCTCCTTCCTTCAACTCTGTTCTGGCTTACCCAGAGACAAGCCCACCTCACCAGTACCTGCGGTAGACTGGACATTCGATTCGCTGCAACTCCTGCACACAGCTGTCAGGAACTCGTTGACCTGTCGCAAAGAGAGGGAGTTGTGCAGGGTCTCCAGGGGATAAATGGTGGGAACCATGGAACAGCCTTCAAAACCTGGAAAGAAACCCAATCAGGAAATGAATAGAGCAAACAGCAACCTAAATCCATGCAGGACCACTCATGGTTGAAGGAGCTGGGCAGTTTGGGAATCAAACAACAGGCACACTCAGGCCTAAAGTCACCTCTTCTAGGCCAAGAAAATCACCACTAGGCAATCACATGCAATAACAGACCTGAAAGCAAGCGTCCAGGCACACGCAGAAGGAGGGGGAAGAGGAAGAAATGTATCTAGCAGCAGTCATTTTTGCTGCAAAGCCTGTGACCCTTTTGCTAAAATACATGGTTATAATGGAGAACTTGGCACAGTGCCCCATACTTTACAGAAGCTAAACAGAATTTAAGTCAACAGAATTTCCATGAAAGGACTCCTGTCACTAGTGACACCCCAGCCTGGGACACAGTCCACCCTCTCCCCATCGGCGAGGCAGTGCACACTGCTACAAATGCAGGGAGCAGCAGAACCTCCCCCTCTCACAGCAGACCCTCCGGTGTACGCCTGACAGACTGTCTCCCAAGGAAGGGCTGGGCAACAGTTTGAATTATTTGTACCCTTAACTTCACTGCTAGCAAACCCAGAATTAGTAGAAATAGGTATCTCAACATTTAACAGACACTGTGATGCAGCTTAGCTGCGAGCAACCCATTCACAATAAATTCTTTGCTACTCAAGCCAGAGGAGTATTATGGCAAGGCATTTTCCTCTTCGTCGAAGCTTCTTGGCAATGTTTTGTGGCACCAAGCCAGCCTGAAACTGTCAGAGGAGCAAGGAAGAAACAAATGAGTCTCTGGGCCTATGAGAACGAGGCCTCCTCCTGCTCTGCGCCTCTTGAGTTTAAAGGCCTCTGAACTTCTTAAGATTAGGCTTCTCATTCTGTGGCTCCCTAGCTCCCTCCAAGGAGTTCAAAAAGACCCTGGGAAGGAATTAGGTTTGTTCCTACAGAGAAGGAAAACTACTTCGAAATGCAAAAAGTACAACAGCTCTTGATGCACAACTGCATCAGGATAGCTGCCCAGCACACTGACGGGCTAAAATTGATCCCTGCAGCTTGACAGCACCTAAGGAGAAGACCTAGAGCACCTGGATTATCTGCTAAGTGTAGTCATTGTTCCAGTCACCTCCAGGACAGTCTCTGCTCCGATCCGCTCACCTAACCGAGTTCTGCAAGAGGCAAGGAGCATGAGCCAGCAGATGGCATTTAGAGTGAATCCACATGCAATATGAAGAGGCTGCAGACCAGATCATCACCAGTTTGCAATGCTGCAGAGACATCCACTGCTGTAACAGCTACTGGAGCTTAAGAACCCTCCAGACAGTCCAGAGAGGTTATGTACGCCACAAAGGGCCTACAAACATCAATCCAAGACATGAAGGATAACAAATCCTTGGCTAGGACAAAGGAATGTAAGACACAGGAAAAATACCATACTCTTCTGTCCCTTGCTGAGAAGTCCTTAGAGTGGAAGTGCTGAATAAGGAAGAGTATCTGTTCATTATTTTCTCATAGGCATTCTGGGAGACAGAGTTAAAGGAAAAGGGTGAGGGCAAGACTTAAACGGCCGCATGGAGGTGGTTGTGGAGCAGCATAGGATGAGGCTAATGTCATTTCACTACAGAATCTGTTTTTAAGAGGGGCCAAAGTTGGCTCAGCTATTGGGGTCTCCAAAGAAAAAGGGAAGGAGTTTGAATATAACACAGGGCAAAGCAACGTAGTTACGAGATACACTGGAGGCATTGATGGAGATCTGAGTGCTTGGGCACTCCTCTAATAAAAAGAGGAAATGAAAGGTCCAGTGTTAAAGGAAGCATGGAACACTGCCAACACTACTAATGTGAAACGATAACACCTATATCCCCAAAGTGCCAAATGCCTGCTTGCACAGCTCTGCTCAGCACTACGTCACTTAACCGATCTCAAGCAAGTAGAGAAAAAGGCAAAAAAAAAGGCTTCTCAAGGTGAAGCACTGCTCTTTTCAAGGAATCCCTCTCATTTTTATATGGCAGCCCACTTCCCCGCACACCTCCCTTGATCTGCTTAGCTGCTGGGGACAGACCAGCAGTCTCATGCCACCACAGGAGAGCCCAAGCAGAAGTTACCTCTACAGACCGTAATCCTTACCTGTATCAGAGCAGCAGCCAGAGTCCCCAGCAAAGTCTCTGACACTGCTGCACCACACACATTTAGCAAAGAACCAACATCTTTGGGAAGGGGTAACAAAAATAAGCATGAGTGCAAACCACAGGAACCTTTCCAGCCTGAAAGTCACCCAGTGCTGACTGCTTGGCTACTGCTGATGCTTCCCAAAACTCTTTCCTGGGGCTTGCAGGGCAGGAGTCTGCGATGCAGACGACAGCACAAGAAATTAGACAGGATTCCATACATTTTGTACCAAAATGAAACAGCAGCCCAGAGAGGAACAAGTTTCATTTTTTTCAATTTGTTCAAGTTTGACTACAGTAGCTGCATTAGAGATGCAGAGGACAACCTGCTTCCTACAGAGTGCCCTGCAGGGAGAGGCACGTGGTGGGGGTCTGCAGACCAGAGTAGCTAAAAATGAATCCCAAAGTCAACTGTAATCTTCTCTGGGCAAGGAACACAGTGTGGTTATGTCTTCAAAACTTTTGTTCCATAAAATAGGAAGAAACCATCTGATAGAGTCAAGAAAACAAGACTTGGTTATGGGAAAAACCTTAAGATACACAAGGCAGTGGAGTCTGCTGAGTACGTATTAATTTGGATGTCCAAAGAGACCGCATGTGATGTGGGGGAGCAGCTAGGAGGGATTCTCCACTTTGAATCAATACAGCAGCATCCTGACGCAGCAGGAGAGAGAACGGTAGTGCCTGAAGAGCCATTCTGCAGGTGAGAGCACCAGAGGTGCAATCCAGCTGGACACACGTCCTGGTTTGACTCCCCCGGGCACGCTGATGCCACTGCTGAAGAGCCACCCATGTTACAGCTAAGTTAACTATGTTTCAGTTTGAACTCTTCTCCCCGCAGCTTCACGTTTTTGGCATGTGCACACTTTACTGCACGCTGTCAGAGAGTCTGCTTGGCATAATCACAGTCTGTGGAGAAGTCTTCAAGATGTCCAAGGAGGGAGTCACTCTCCCCTTAAGTAAGACTGTTTCAGAGCTGCCTAGTACCGATGCACAACACTTCATAAGAGTATTAAGAAGGTGATTTGGGTATAAGGACCCTTTTGCAGAGATCATCTAGCACACTACACCGTATGAAGCAGGTGTAGGCCTGCACCTGCCTCATGGCTTCCATCTAAACCAGGGAATCCCAGACTGCTAGGAGACTCCAGCAGGCAGTAGGAACACACAGACAGAATTCTTGTGAACTCAAAGAAAGAATCAAGAAGTGCCACCTTTTCACCTGGACTACACTATCATGAATTCTGAAATAGCCAACACCTACTTTACATGGCTTGAACACCAAACAAACACATTGCAGATCTCTGAGTGAACCCTATATGCTGCATTACCCTACTGCTCTTTCACTGAGGATGTAACAAGTACTTCCCTCGATTTAGCTATATTTCCTTCAGTCACCCTGACGTCTGAGAGAAAATTTAACCAAAGGCATTAGCAGCAGAACTAAAACAAGCAGATTTTTATACTGGGAAAAGAGAAGAACAAGGGAGAAAACAAGACCTTGAATTCATTTGCATCTTCTTGATTACTGCAGGAGATGTCCCAGTCTAAACCCTTGAGAGTAAATCAATACCATTTCATTAAGAGGAAGCATCTAATTCGAATCGAGGTAACACGAAGTTTCCTAAATTCTACATATGCCCCAGAGAGACAAGAAAAAAGCTTACTGTGTAATATGAGTTGGCACAGTTGAGTTTACATGGAACACATGCCCCCCCCCGGCATGAAATCAGTGTTGGTGTGACTATTCCTCAGAGCTGGGAATTCAGCAGATCTCACCTGGGAGCCAGCAGACTTTCTGGCTAGTGGGCACGACAAAGGAGCAGTCTTCTCTTCAAGTAGTCCAAATGGTACGTACCTCAGCTTTACTAACATTGAGCTGAGGTCCCAAATATGGCAAGCTTCTCTACTAGCAGAGGGGGCTCACTAAAAGAGAGGACGGACTTGCTGCTGCAGCAGGCTGGCAAGTAGAAAGTAGCCAAACTGCTGCCAGCCAACAAAGACTGATGGCAAGGAAGACTCAGGTGAGAAGTCTTTCTGATCCAAAGCAATCTTTTTTGTGTATTGTATTTTTGCCTGAGAGTTCTGAACATTACTACACACAATTTGATTAGCAGAAGTTGACAAGTTACTACCCAGCTCTCCAGTTGTGAACTCTGCGTTGGAGTGGAGAGGGTGCCTGTTCCTTTCTCATGCAGATCCGGAAAGCCACAGGCAGACCAACAGCACCTGGCACATCCCCAAAAGGTCTGTACGCCAATGGTCTGCATGCCAGGAATTCTGGAGTAACGAAGCACTTGCCCAGTCTGAGCACAGATTCTGAAGGGCAAGGGAGGAAGCACACTCAGCAAGTTCCTCTCCAATGTGCTTGGTCAGTCCAGGCTTATTTTGTTGGGAGAACTCCAATATGCCACATGTATATTTGTATGTATTTATATATGCATACATGATATGTACATGAACTAGGATTTTTGCTTTCTAAATTTAAGCCTGTACAGTCAGCCTGAAGGTCTATCCCAGTTCAGCACCTCTCTGGCCACAGTACCAGAAGTGGCTATGAACAAAGGGGTATGAGACTAGATGGCACGTAGTGACTCCTCCTGCAAGCAGTTCCCCAAACTCCAGTGACCTGCGGCTCAGAACTGCTCTGAACCTGATGTGTCTCTTCCATATTCTCCAGTCTCCCCTTGAACTCAGTTAAGCTCCTAACACCCCCACGTACCGTGGTGAGGAGTTTCACTCTGTGTGGAAAAAATCACTTCTGTCTGAAGTTGCCTCTACTCATTCCATTAGAAACCTTCCAGCTCCTGTACTGAAACAGATGTGGAATTGCAGAGCCCCACCACCCCTCTCCAGGCCACTCCAACCACTATCGCAAACATCTTTCCCAGACTGCAAATTTCTACCTTTTCCACACTGTCCCAACTGGTGATGGCCAGATCAGAGCCCACTCTTTTAGATACGAATTTGGGGCTGTTTCCCCTTGTCATTCAAATTTATTTACACTGAGCATCACCTTACTACCCACTCATTATCACAGGGTCATTCTCTGTTTCTTCACTACTGACCTTGGGCTTCAGTACCACTGTAAATCATTACCAACACAACCTTACTTCACACTCTTCTTTTTCCCAGCTATGACCTCACAGATAAGCACAGGTTCCCAGACAGATTGCTTCAGGGCTCCGCTGTTGATCCTTCCAGCTATGGATGCCAACTGCATACTCTTAACTCCCCGATTCTATCTTTTAATTCATGTTTTCTTTGTGTGGACAGACGTACGGTTGAAAGTCAGGAAAGAAAGGATAGGAGTATGTAGTTTTCAGAAGGGGGGGATGTTGGGCTGTCAGCTACAGAGACCGGAGACACATCTGCTCTGAGAAGAACCCCAGCAGGAATCCCAAATACACTAATTAACTGTGGGCTTGATGACAGACTGAGAAAACAGCAAGAAAGAACTCACTGATTGCAGAGATCTGATTTCCACACAGGAAGGCTGCTACGCTGAGGTACATAACTCATATATTTGGCTGCATGAGGGCAGGCTGCACGACCCAGCACCATGCTGCAATATTCGGCGTATCGCTGCCCAAAGCACTGAGTTCATTTACTCTCCCTACCAGAGCTCACAGGAGATGGCTGAAAACTGCAGCAGGGAAAGCTCAGCTTTGGCTTTGCAGCAGTCTGCTGCGTTCCCTTGAAGCAATTTTACTCCTCTTTAGTATTTGTTGCTAGGAGACCAAGGATTGTTCTAATTATATATGAAAAGCAACTGCCATCTCCAAATTGCCTACTTGACAGAAAGGACCGTATCAAGAAAAAACAGACTGTGTCAGAAAAATTCTCTTTTCTAGGTTCTGAAAACGCTTGATCCTGTTGCTTCACTACATGAAAAGCTATATTGTCTCTGCCCCTTCCACCTATGGGTTGGAATGAAAAAAGGAGGTCCATGCATCACACCACAGCTCAGCAAGCCACATGCACCGAGCAGGTTCTATGGTGCCAGGTGAACATTAACAGCCAGCCCCAGCTAGCTGCCCCTCTCAGAGAGTAATCTTTCTACTTGTCTTAGAAGTACTGAGACCTCAATGCATTAGACTTCCTGTCTGTGCCAGAGGCTTAAAAATATCAGAGAAACAGTAGCAAGCTTTGATTTATAACATCTAGATTCAATACTGAAATCGCCTATCTCTCCCCACCAGAAACATGACACGCTGCAAAGGTTCTAACAGGCAAAACAGATGCCATGCAATGCAGCCACACAGAAGCTCAGTTTCCACCCGTATCTTAACTTGGTCTCTCTAAGAACAACACAATCCCACAAGCACTCACTTCCCCAAAATTTCCACAGCAAGTTCACTCTGCATGTGACCAGCTGCTGTGCCCCCTTAAACTCCTTTCTTCCCATACTCTTACTATTCACTTTATTTCCTCCATTAATAATGGGACACCTTGTGGCACCCCACTGAGACCTGCACAGGAATGTCATGTCAGCAGGGCATCACACTGGTAGGAGCTCAGCATCTAACCTGAATGAAGCTTAAGGGCTTGCCCTGGCTAAAGGAAGGAGGCAACGAACAATTGCCAAAGATGGAAAGAGCAGTTACAGCCACACGAAGAGCACTGGCTCCATGTGGAAAGGCTACCGCCTAAGGCTCCAAAACTGCCGGGTGCAACAGCCCACACAGCTTGCTGCAGCAGCAGCCCAAAGATTTAAGGGATGCAGTGAGGGAAATGCTTTCCTTTTTTAGAAGCAAAGCATACTTTGCATTCTCAAGCAGTGTCCCTAGTCAGCTACAAGAGCACGGGACCAAGGCAGCTGCAGCGTGCAGTACCGTAAAGACACTCCAAGTCATCCCGCCCTGAGATCAGCCAGCTCCTGAAGAGGCGCAGGTGGTAGGAGCACTGCTGGAGGTGATGGGCTAGAGCGGCATCCAGGGAGATGTTCCGGCTCGTGGCATAGTCAGAGGAAAAGCGGCGCAGCAACTGGGCAACGTGGTGGTGCTCAAACGCATCTGGAGGAAAGGGGGCCATAGAGAGTGAGAGGAGAGGGGCAGGTGCAGCTGGGGATAGAGAAATTGTGGAGATGTGGGGATGGAGCTGCCAGCACCAGGGCTGCTGGGTGGGAAAGACCCACACCACACACCGAAGCCCAGTCCCTCCTGCAGCGAGCAGGTCAGGAATACCCTTAGATCTACATACCCCCAGTCACGTTGCAGCAGGCCCAGCCTTTGCCAAACACAGCTGCAGTGCAGGGGCAGTACCTGAGCAGCGAGGTTTCATATTTGTAAGTAAAAGTCTGACAGGTGAATAAATTCTAGGACATGTTCCAATTCCAATACAGTTCAGGTTTAGCTAGATAAGAAGGTCAGGCCCACACTTGCCCTCCCCCAGCTGAGACAAGAAATCCAGACTGCCAACAGACCGTTTGAGTCCTGCATCCAAACGCAGCCAGCCACCTCTGCACATGGAAGACAGCAAATGAACTGGCATCAGACGACCGGAGGCTGTGAAAGGGACGCTGGGGAACAGCAGGGTTTGACTGAAAGCAGAGTGCTGAGAGTCTGAAAGAACAGAGGGGGAACAGAAGTGCTGACCTCCCCTCTCTAGACTCTCAGAACAGTCCTGTGCAATTTTCTGTGATATCCTCGCACGGCAGACAAGATACTAGCATGCGGGCACGTCTTCTCCATGTATACAGTCTCAGGACTCATGTCACGCTCCCAAGACTCACGAGAGCAGGGCATAAAGCATCTGGTCTGACGCTGTGCTTGGCCACTGCTCTGGTTCACCCATCCCATTTCACCACACAGAGGCAGCTCTTCAGAAACAAAATCCAGATTCAGAGCTGTGAATAGCTTTTGCATCCTCAGGTGAGTGGTTCAAGTGGCTAAACATCCTTCCTACTAAAACCAGTGCCAAACTCAGACCAATTATGCCTAACTTCAAGCTCACACCTGCTAGACCTCTGTTTTTGTTTTCTTGATTAAGGGGCACTTTGCCATCAGAAATACTCATTAGGTTCTTGGGAAAACCTTATGCCCAGTTTCACTCGATTGTATTTGGGGCAGGGGCAGTTGCTTTACAGTGTGGCTTAGGAAAGACTGGTGCTTGGTACAAGTTTTGCTGGCAAGATAGAACAACACATCCTGCTGACATACACGTGAGCTCAGATGGTATCCAGACATACAAACAAATTGAGCAGTTGGCCACTCTGGGAAAAACAAAACTGAGCAAACACAGAAAATAGGTTCCCTTCAGATATCTGAAACAATAAAGCCACATTTAGCTGCCCCTTCTCATTTCGTCTTTCCCAAAACTTTGGTCTTCGTAACAGTCTTCTGAACTTCTTTCATCTTCCAGATCACGCAGAGCAGAATTTCTTCATATTTACTAAGCAATAAGATTGCAGAAGCAGCCTTGATCACATAAGACAGAAATACTTAACCTGATACCTTCCAGTGACCTGCTTTGGTTGTAAATTGTCTCAACAGCAGAAGCCACGAGGTAGAAGTGGTGCTGTGAAACAAACCTTTTAAAAAAAAAATTTCTGTGCAAGACTTGGATAATAAACACACTAGTTCAAGGCATCGGCTACCACACAGCTAATGGTCTTTAACCTCAAAAGACTCACAGTTCAGGTGTTAGGTTAGTGGCAACATGAAGCAGAGATAGTGAGTCAACAGAAGCACTGCTGGATGTCCTCCTTTACCAAGCCCCTCCATAGCTACTAGCAGGACAGGAGTGAAGCAGGTTACATCACCCTGGGTGCCATGGTGCCAAACCACCCCTGCCTCAGAAAGGCAGCATTGTCCACCAACAGCAGAGCAGTGAAAGTTCGGGAGAGACACCATTCCCAGGGTAAGATCTGCAGGCAAGGTGAGCCTACTCCCACCACCACCACCACGCTTGGAGTAACCAAGCGACCACCCTAACAGACAAGTTTGCAAATAGGAGGCCACGAGGTTACCAGTACTCCTAAGATGACTGTGCTGAGGAATACCATGCACAGAGGGAATGCTGTTAGCACCTCCTGCTCTCCCACCGCAGTCTGCGCTCTTCCAGGTGACACACAGGTAGCCTCAGGCTATCCTTGTTTTGGCCCTGCAAATCTGCATTGTAGAAACTGAGGACCTAAGCTGGTGATGCTCTTAAAGAATATGGAGTGGATATCCGCCCCCCACCAAATCAAACGGTGTTCTCCCCCCAACTCCCACCCCCCAAAAAGGGAGCGTGAAAGAAGGCCTTAATGTCAGCAGTGGAATTAAAGGCTGCTGTAGGAGTCCATTCACAGAGCCACTGCTCTTGTTTTTTAACCTGGGACACAAATGCCTTGGGGGACAGCAGAGGAACCACTGAGCAGTAACAGAGGATGAATGAACAAGTTAGTCACAACAAGACAATGGGGGAAGGTGAAGCATGTTTGGACACCATATACACAGACACAAAAAAACCCACAGGAAGGCTGAGAGGAGAATATGTGCAGAGAGAACTGAATGTGAGCATGGGGTTAGAAGTGTGAGGGAACGTCAAATCAAGGAAGCAAACGTACCATTAGTCGGATGCTTTGCAAACGACACAGAAAATCGTTTTACGGCTGGCATAGACAAGAGCTCTGAGGAAATAAAAACAGATCATCTCAGTTAACAGCCTGCTTCTAAGGATCCCCTGACCTTCATATGCTTGCAACTACCCTTTCAGGTTCACCTTCTTCTTGACTCCCACAACACATGCTCCCGTTGGGCCTGCTGCAGCACCCCCGGGCACTCTCTACCTGCGGGTCTGACTGAACCTCTTGTCTGCCTTGCACTCTGCCAGCTCCCCACTTGCTTTGCACTGCCCTGCCAGGGTCTCCCCTGACACTACAAAGACCTCAGCCACACTCCCGCAGTCACAGACAGCGTCTGATATCTTCCCACCACGCTTCCAGCCACCCTGAGAGCAACCCAGGCTCAGTCCAGCGCAAGTTGCAGTTAGGCCATGCTCACAGCCACAGGAGCACATGGCCAAGCATGCAGCAGCACCACAGGAGGATAGTTCTCAGGATTCACCTCTGCCCAAGGAAAACAACAACCATTCTGCAGAGGAACCGAAGAGCCCTGGCACAGGTAAGTGCAGCTCAAACATCCTATTAATGCAAGCTAAACAGAGCTATTTATAAGTTTAAAGCTCAATCAACTAACTAATTAGGGAACAAACACAAGACCCATGAAGATGTGCCTCTACAGTTCTGTTGCTCAAAGCATTTCAGTATAGAAGAGGTTTTGGGGTACACCTGTCGGAGTGGTCCTCAGGCTTCTCCTGGCCATGTCCCAGGCCAGGCCAAGCTCATCCACAGAAATCACACATCAGAAGGACAGTGCAAGGACAGACTCTATGCATCTAATGGGGTGCAAACAGATGAGCTTTAAAAGACATGGATTAGTCTCCATATGCACCAAAAAAAAAAAAAAAAAAAAAAAAAGCTGAAAACTTCAGTTTATTCCCACTCTGGAAATTCCTCAGCTATCATGGGAAAGAATGGCCTAGACCAGACCATCTGTATGTAGAATTTGATGTGAGACCCCAGCCAATCATACCCTTTGCTGCTATCTAGGAACTTTTAGGAAATATTAGAAAATGTTTTTATTTCTCTTTCATGTTTCATGTGTCTGTTCTACATAGTCAAAAAGGGTTTGTGTGCCTATCCCTGTACACCAAGGTTAGGAGATACACATATCAATTTATGCTCCACACTCCCATTGTGCTTCTCTAGCTACATCTATTTGGCCAAGTAATATATTTAAACCAACTCTCAAACTTGCTGCAATTTCCTTCACCAGCATAACAGCCCTAAAAATTGTTTTTCTTTCTTTAAACTCAACCAATAAAGCATGACAATCTTCCCTACACATGCAATCCCTGAAAAGTGTCCAAGTCTTGGAGCTGCAGTCAGCCAGCTGGTAACCACCTCCATTCCACCCCACATCTCCCCCTTGCCTTTACAGCACATCACTTTAAATGGCACTGTGATATAGCTTACTGGATCCCTGGCTTCAGACAAGCCAACTTCAAAAATCACCATCAGCGGACCTTCCCTCAACAAGACTTCTGAAATAAGGGCCATTTTAACTTCACTTGAGCAAGTCTTTGATGAAGCACTATAAGCCATGCACCACACCTTGAAGCATCATAGCCATGAAAAAATATCAAAAAGTTCATGCAAAGATGTGCTCCAGAACCTGAAGGGTTTTAAACATTATTAGCCTGATGACTGTGAAAAAGGCCTTGATATAAATGTACTCCAAGAGTCTGCTTTAGCTGCTGTGTCACTTACTGTATTCAGCTCTAGTGATGTTTGGTTTAAATGCCATTGTTCAGCATTTCATTGGTGCTCATTTAAGCAGGAACATGCAGATCAAGGGCTTATTTCACATTCCAAACTGCCTTCCCAGAAGCTAAACACCCTTTTGCCTCCTACTTGTTTTTCCAAGCCCCCCACTTCTTCCTCATAATTGCTCTTATTGCAGCAAGGCGCTGGTAGCACAGGGTGCCATAGCACACTAAGGAACATGAAAAAGGAAGTGTAATGTCAAGATGAATAATTCTGGGCTTAGTCACACACTAGTTAAATAAGCCTGCCTTTTAAGTACTTGAAGGTACAAGCAGGTCTCAGCACACAGAGACCTTGTCACTGAATTTAGGCTAATGCAGCAGGACTCTGCTCTGGACCTTGAATGCAAGTAGCCAGTTGCAGGCACACTCCTACTATACAGTCTACAGAGAAAGGCAGTACAGCACCAAGACTGAGCAGAATCTGTTCTCTTCCCAGCTGGGCACAAAGCAAGCAGTATTTGATGGTTTTCCCTGAGAATTAGTGCTGCCTTGGACTCACACTGCTTGCAGAGTTATGGAAGAAAATATCTTGCTGGCCTTTTCAGCAACTCTCCTGGTATTCACACCCCCATTTTGTGCCAAAACCATGAGCTTATTCTGGGACCTACAAGTAGCCAGCACTTGGTGCCTTGAGCAGCCCAGACTGGTACAGCAGGGTTTAAAATCCTCACAGTTCACCCTCCCTGTCTCTGTCACTCACAGCCTGTTGTGTGCTAGGGAGCTCCCTGAAGAGGTGAGAAGCAACGGAGTTTTCTCTTACACAATGAAAAGCAGCACAGAAAGCCACTATACATAATGGTCTCAATACAATGGCATCCATGAGATCCAATAGGTCTGAGAATTGGATAGCATCTTTCCACCCTGATTCGCTAGGCCATTTTCCTTGCCTCAAAACTGGACAAAAATCCAAATGAACTAACCTCCTGTTTTCCCCAAAGGCCCCAAATTATTGCCTTAATCACCTCCTCACCTTGTAATCCACCAGTGCTAGTGTTCATTATGATCCCAGTAAGAAAGGCACTCAGACTCTGTAAAGTATTGCTTAAAATACCACTTGCTAGAACTAACATAAAAAGGAAGAAGAGAAGACAGATAATCTTACATCCATTCAGATGCTGGGAAGCCCAAGTTGTGCAACATTAGGTGGATTTCCAACCAGGACACAGCAGATCCTATCCATGGAGTAGTCTGTTCAATGCTGCTCAGCTCAGCATTCCAACAAATGGTATGTCAATCAGTACTTACAGAGTCTGAGTGCCTTTCTTATCGGGATCACAACAGACACTTGCACTTGTGCATTACACTCCTACAACTCCTCCAGGACACCTCAGTCCTTCCCTGTGCTCCAATTTCCTTGAAAGTAGCAACACTCCCTCTGCTGCTCAATGGATAACGCACTAGTAATAACTGCAGATCAATCCGCAGATGGCAACATCCCTTCACGCATGTGCATTGGGCAACATTTATAGTAATGACCCAAATACATTTTACCAGAATGTCTTGCTAAACTTTAAAGCAGTTTCTGCAGAACTGCAAAATAACTTCTGGTCCTTCTGGTCCTTTTACAGTATTTCATCCAAGTATCCCACTTACCTCAAGCATTTCAAGCATATTACACTTGCTTTCTGGCAGCTACCTCAGATTCTTCTGTGTGCCCAGCCTTACTCTAATACCCATCTTATCCACTCCCAAGCACATCATTCTGCCTTTGGGATGGCTCCATCTTCCATAGGGTAAGGATTACTGTCTCCACAAAAGCTTCATTTAGCATCAGCAAGATCACCAAAGTAAGCACAATGATATGATGCACTGGATTTACACACCAGGACAAACCTATTTAATATCTAGACCAATAAATCCTCCTCCACAACAGCAAGTAGTATTAAAATGTGAAAGCAAAATCAGACCACAGCAATACCATACATCAGCACAAAACTCCTTGTACAGTGTCAGCTCCAGTCTTGTCCTAGCAAGGATCACAATTTCTTGGGATACGATAAAATGCATTACTGTAGATGCAACGAATATGCACATTCAAGTGTCATTCTTCTCATCAGTCTTAGTCTTTGTCTCAATAGCATCCTGAGACCACAAATTAACCACCTGCTGCACAGGGAACACACATACCGTCTTTGCATGTCAGGCTGCTGGCAAACTTTTTGCCATGGCTGCGTGCGTAGTCCTGGAGGTTGGGGGCACTGGAGGAGCCTCCCAGCACAGTGGTGCTAAACAGGCCGGTGCATTGTGACCCTGGAAAGGCATGGAAGGTGTTAGTATTACATCTCCACTGTATGCAACTACAGAAAAGCAGGGTTAGTCAAAGAATGAGGAATGAACTGGCCATTTCACAGGAAATCTCAGGGAAAAAAAATTATGCTAGGCAGCATGGGGAGGCAATATTCCCCATTCTAAATTCAGTAGTGCCCAAAACAGCACCAGGAAAGTTCCCAGCTCCAGGGGTTTATTTCCATTTGGCTTTCTTGCCCTGACCTAATAGAAACACCTTGACACCCTCCAGTCAGCAAATCTACATACTCATGTCAGAAAAGCAAGGATGCCAAACTGCTGATGTTCATGTCACAAGAACTCTTTTCTCTGCTCTTCTGCCCTTTCTCTTTGGAAAGCTCCTTTTTCTGTGGGATACCAAGAAGAAGAAAGGACTGCCTGATCTGTTGATCAGCAAATGTGGCTTAATCACTCTGTCAAGTATTAAGGAAAGCAATGTGACCAGAGAGCTTTCTTTCACAAGCTGCTGCCCAGATGATATTTCACATCCACTTGGTCATGTCTTGCCACTCCAGAGCAGGTCTGATTGTCCCATGAACTACCCTTGCAAAGCACCAGATGCGCACACAGCATGGAACTGTGCTTACCCTATGGTGAGGAATATGGCATGCAAGATGGTCTCATGCACAGGAGGGCAACCTAATACCGGTGGCTCTGGCAACTGTTGGTGTTTGCTTCTCCAAGGCACAGTGTTCTGTAGAGTGACTTGACTTTATGTGATATTTAGGGAACATCGGGCATTTGAAACAGGAGGAAAGCAATTGTGAGTGAGACAAAACCTTATTATGGGCCAGACAAAGCCACTGACTGGCTATAAATTCTCTGCTAAACCATCTTGATGCTGCATTCTGTACTGAGAATATCAACTACTAAAAACAACATTACTCCCACATACAAAAGGCTTCCAGAAATAAGCAGGTTGATCTTGTTCTACCTTGTCTGCCAATGCAAAAAAACTGACATAACTGCCTATTAGTATTTAACTAGAACAGTGCAACTGTTACTACTGTTAAAAAGATCCTGCCTATATTGCAAGCAGCTCTTGATTCTAAAAATACAGCATCATAACAGGATTTAAGTTGGACGGAGCCTCTGGAGGCTTCTTTCCCAACACCCCACCAGGGGCAATTTGGATCAGCCTGCTAGGGTTTGTCCAGTCAAGTTTTGAATACCTCCAAGAAAGGAGATTTCACAACCTCTCTGAGCCCCTGTTCCAATATCTGGCACATTCATGGTCAAAAATTTGTTCCTCCTAGCTAACTGGAATTTCCCATGCTACAACTTGTGTCTGTTGGTTCTCATCCTATCACCATGTCCCTTGGAGGACAGTCTGTCTCCATCTTCTCTGTAACCTCCCATTTAGGTGGTTTAACAGCATTAAGGTCTCCACTCCCCACAGCCTCTGATCTGAACAAGCCCCACTCTCTCAGCTTCTCCTCCAAGGTTGTGTGCTCCAGCCCCCATCCACCTCCACTGCCCCTTAATGGGCTTACACCCACTATATCCACACCCTTCTTGCACTAGGGAGCCCAGGACAGGACAGCAGTACTTCAGATGCAGTCTCACAAGAGGTGAATAGAGAGGAAGAGCCAAGTCCCTCAGCCTAACGGCTGTACTCCTGTTAATCCAGCAAAGCGTGCTGTTGGCCTTTTTTGGTGTAAGGACACGCTGCTGCCTCATGTCCACTTGTTGCTCTTCAGGACCCCAGCTCTTTCTCTGCAAACCTCCTTTTTAGTCAGAGCTTCTTTGAGGAAAACACACAGATCCTGAGTTTTGAGCTATTCACTGAGCTATATAAGCTCAGTCTAAGCTGACAATATCTGCTTCTGGGAACAGTGGGGGATGACCAAAAGGGTTCTCATATGCACTAACTTAAGCTACTCCACCCTGTGACACTGCTGGTAGCTTTCCACAGGACAGACTACTACAAACATGTCCTTGGACAAACAGGCAAAGAACTCTTGCCTGTAGAGTGACTGATATTCAAGTCTTAGAAAATTTCCTCCTAATGCCTTAAATTGAAGCTCAGTGCTGACTCGGCATGAACTGGAATCTGTCAGAATGCAAACAAAATTGTGGCAAGAAGCAGCCAGGATGATGCTCCTAATCATCCTTCCATGGCTTAAAAACAAACAAGCAACAAGAAAACCCCAACAGACTCATTTACTGGCAGATAAAAATGGAACAGAAGATTTTTATGACTTTCTATCTTGAACAGCCTTGTGCCACTAATTATTAGCTAAGGATACCCCAATGTTTCTGCTATTCTACAATAGACAGGCATTTTGTTAGCACCCTTAAGCCAGAGGAGAATTTACAAAGATGACTCTGTGGATGACAGCAATTGCCTACAGTGAACTCTAGGAGACCTCTGTAGCCAAAGTAAACGCACACACACATGCATCCTAAAGAACATAATGGTATACTAGCAACATCTTAACTGGCACTGTTCAACATCTTTGTCAGTGACATGGACAGTGGGATCGAGTGCACCCTCAGCAAGTTTGCCGACGACACCAAGCTGCGTGGTGTGGTCGACACACTGGAGCGAAGGGATGCCATCCAGAGGGACCTTGACAGGCTGGAGAGGTGGGCCTGTGGGAACCACATGAAGTTCAACAAGGCCAAGTGCAAGGTCCTGCGCGTGGGTTGGCGCAATCCCAAGCATGACTATAGGCTGGGCAAGGAATGGATTGAAAGCAGCCCCAAGGAAAAGGACTTGGGGGTATTGATTGATGAGAAGCTCAACATGAGCTGGCAGTGTGCGCTTGCAGCCCAGAAAGCCAACCGTGTCCTGGGCTGCATCAAAAGAGGTGTGACCAGCGGGTCGAGAGAGGTGATCCTGCCCCTCTACTCCGCTCTTGTGAGACCCCACCTGCAGTACTGCGTCCAGCTCTGGGGGCCCCAGTACAGGAGAGACATGGAGCTGCTGGAGCGAGTCCAGAGAAGGGCCATGAAGCTGATCAGAGGGCTGGAGCACCTCTCCTGTGAGGACAGGCTGAGAGAGTTGGGGTTGTTCATCCTGGAGAAAAGGCGGCTCCGGGGAGATCTAATTGCAGCTTACCGGTACCTGAAGGGGCCTACAGGAAAGCTGGTGAGGGACTGTTTATCAGGGAGTGTAGTGACAGGACAAGGGGGAATGGGTTTAAGCTGAAGGAGGGTTGATTTAGATTAGATGTTAGAAAGAAATTCTTTACTGTTAGAGCGGTGAGGCACTGGACAGGCTTGCCCAGAGAAGCTGTGGATGCCCCATCCCTGGAAGTGTTCAAGGCCAGGTTGGATGAGGCTTTGGGCAATGTGGTCTAGTGGAGGGTGTCCCTGCCCGCAGCAGTGGGGTTGGAACTAGATGATCTTTAAGGTCCCTTCCAACCCAAACCATTCTGTGATTCTATGATTCTAACATTTGCTAGAAATCACTGTGTGTGTGCTGGATTTTTTTTTGTGTATTTAATTTTCAGATGTACATTCAATGTTTCAAATATTTAAAAAATGGGCATCCCTTATTTCCCTATGGGAGTCTCAGCACAAAGCTTCATGCCCACCAGCAATACACCACCTCTATTGCTCAAACAGCAAGGAGTGATTTTACTCTATTTTGAAATGTTCTTGCAAGCAAAGAAAGGCACTGAAACTTCCCTAGGCTTCTCAAGCTAGAAGCATACACACTATTGCAGACAATCCACAATAATGCACTTGCTCCTACCCAGAAAAAACGTGGCATACTCCAAAGCACCACTTCACATAGACAAAGCAAGCTGCAGCCTGCCCCTTTTCCAAACAGACATTTCGAGGCATTTTTTAAGTTACAGTAAAGACACAATTCTGGCAAGTATGGCAGCAGGGTTATTCTAGGACCTCTGTCCTGCTCCCCGTTCCTGTATGACTAAACATGAACTAAACATGAGGTTATACATCAACAGACATGCTCCCAGAGATAACAATAGCCAGCCACTGACAAGGTCAGGCAACAGGAGATAGGTTCAACTTTGGAAAAGCTCAGAAACAGCAGGTAGTATCTGAATGAACATCCTCATAGCACAGCTGCTGAGACAAATATTAAAGCCAAAGTCCAAGCTCCTGTGAGTTCTAGTATTATTTCTCAGAGAGAGAGCACATTTCAGATCCTAAAGAGGAAAGAAATCAAACTTCTACAAAACAAGCAGGAAAGGAACCAGGAAGATTCCTCGAAGAGCTTGACTTTTACAGGTAAAGAGGCATCATTCTTCTTAACAGCTCTCAGGTTAAGAGAAATTCACAGAAACACAGACATCCTAATAACAAGGGATTGTGCAAGCTGGTGTTGCACCACAGGTCTCTCCTGCTCAACCCTTCTGTGCCTGCAGCTGCAGGACTCTATAAAGAATGATGGCTGGACTGAGTACCCAGCTAGAGGTCTGCTGTCACAGATCAGGTCTATCAATTCCTACTCAAAGCTTTGTCTCTGCAGAGCTTCACAGCTGGGAGAGGGACTAGCACAGGCTTTCCAGCAAGGCAAGTCAGGCAAGAATCTGAAATTAAACCTGCTGGGATCACGTTTCAAGTTTTGTTGTCAAGGAAAAGTAGCACTGTACAAAGGCTCAGTAGAGTAGTAGTCTTCTCTATTGCCAAAACAAACATTCCTCAGAAACCTGGAAAAGGCTGTAGTAAATAGGCTGTAATATCTGCTTTCCAGAGCACATTCCTTCTGGTACTCAGACATCCAAACAGTAAAGATAGTTTGCATGTAGCATGTGACGTACTCAGTAATTCTCCAAGCAGATGCACTTTCTTGACTGTGTGCCATCTCAGAAATTCTCATATTGATGCACGTGGATTCACAGAATAACCACAGGTTTCTTCAAGTCTAAGCAAGGCAGTCTATTACAGCTTACTTAATCCTGCAGGTGGTCCGTGAAAGGCAGAAGTAAGTAGATGCACCATATGAAATAGCACATTCAAAACCCAGTATGGCTAAGGCGATTGTGCCTTTATGAAAATAATATGCATCAGCCATTCCTTCTTACATTTTTCCAACTGGCTGGGAGCATAGCTGGCAGACTCCAGGGATACTTCCTAACCACTCTGAAGAAAATTCCCTTTAGTTGGTAAAAATTAGCTTCAAAAGCAGCAGCTCATTCAAAAGGGACAAAGAAATGATCAGGCCTTTCAGAAATCTCTTGGCTGCGGGATGTCCGCATAACAGAGTAAAGAACTGATCAGTCAGAACTGCTGCAAGTCTACAGCCATGCCGTAATGCAAAAATGGTTTTAAAGAAAAAGAAAGTGGGCATAACTTGGGCATTTCCACCTCCTGGTGCTTATTAGTCATCTGCAAGATCTAGATTTCACAGCTATCTTTGAGCCTCATGACAGCAAAGACAGCTTTTCAGTTTCCAAACAGATCTTGCTTTAGCAAAAATATTTCAGGAAGAATTTCAACTATTAAGGCAAGTTTAGGTTAAGATGACAGGGAATGGTACTCTCAAGGACAGGCAGAGAACACCAAGTACCCCAAAATATTCTCTTCCACTGTGCAAAGTATGGCTATCCAGGGATTCCAGCTCAATTAGAGAGCTATCAAACACCATTGCAGATGACAGATCTGTTCCATACAAGAGATCTTTATAAAGCAAAGGTAGAAATATAATAGTCTTACATGAAGAGCAGCTTTGCATGTAAATTACATGCTAGTTCTCACATCAAATCATCTCTTCCTACTAAGTTCAGAAATGGTACATGGAACCAGAAGGCCAACCTGCAAGTACACAGCTTGTTCTGTTGCTCTGGTACTATAAAGGATGAAAAGTGCGTCTTCTGTTGCTAGAAGCCTAAGAAGAAGATCATACACAGAAGGAAATACAATAAGATAGTTTCTACAGTGGTCTAAACAGTAACACTAAAAAAAGACATAATACACACAGAGAGACATACAAGGAACTTAAGCCAGATGTATATGTGGAGAGACAGACATGCCCGGAGAACTACAGAGTACAGGTGTTACAGGTCAAGTACAGTACCTAAGCCACTTTGCTTCATCTCAGAAGACTGCCTGGAATAAGTGCTGAAGAGGCGATAACCTCCTGATTTGGAAGAAGATTCAGATAGCACCTGCGAAGACAGATAGTATAATCAGCATCATGCTCTAAGTTATCACTGGTCTCAAAAGCCTTTATACATCAATTGAAGGCAAAGAAAAGTACCTCTCTTCCTTAAAATCACAGTTTTCAAGAAGCATAAAGGTACTCATATGCTAAGATTGTGACAGTGCACGCTCAATTCTAATTTCAAGTTTGTGTTGGGTTGCGGAACAGTGGAGATTTCAAAAGTATGAAGGGACTCGTGTACTGAGCTCCTTGTCTCCCAAGACTCTTGCTGGGATCATTGGGACATAGACTTCCTTCTTTAGTAGCAGGAAAGTATATCCCCTTTAACTTAGTACATGCCCGTTACAAAATGCCCCTCAGCGCTGCATGCAAAGATTACACTATGAGTGACGCAGAGATGGAAGTCAGCTAACAAATACCTCAAGCCCTAACTCTCTGCTTTCACTGGTACAGAAAACAGGTAGCAAAAATGCCTGTGAAACCCCTCAAAAGGAGGGGCAATTCCAGAGCACTTTGAAGGTGCCAGCTACCTGCTGACTGTGAAGCTAGCCTTATGACACATAGCAGCCCTGAAGAAGAGAAGTAAGAACAGTAAAATAGACCTTTTTTACTTTAGCAGATCAATGAAAGGGACAGTTCTAAACCCTGACAGTTTAAACACTCTCATAAACCCACCTGTTAGCAGGGACCTCTGATCTTAGATGGGAGACAGGAACAAGAAATGTGGAGCTGAACTGTGAGAGGCAAAGGAGTCTAAGGGAAGGCAAAGACGTCACTGTGGCTAGGTGAAGAGGTTGCATGCAATCTCGTAGCTGGTTACGCCAATGCCTCTACAGGGCATGTAATCCAAATAATTCTTGTGTTTCTCAAGCATTTCCTTACTTGCTCTTCCTCATCAATTCCTCTGACCTGTGTTCCCCCTGTCCTTCCTCAATGAGGAGGAGTTTGGGAGGTCTGCCTTCCAAAAAATCCCTTTCTGACTTCTGCAGATCCTTTCCCAGAATCACCTCAAGCTCTGGCACGTTAAAAGGAATGCCAGGAAGCCAAAAACAAGCAAAAGATCTTTAGAACAACCAAGGGCGTCCATTGCATTGTTACCTCCATGGACCCTGTCTTCCGGTTCCTGATCAGTGGGGATCTTCGCTGAATGCTGACCGGCTCGGAAGGCTGCGGAGACCTTTGCTGTGCATGATCTGGTTCATCGATGCCCTTCTCTTTGGAGAGGTCCTCCAGGCTGCCTTGGTCTGCTTTTTTGTCCTCATTCTGCAGTAAGGAAACATTGACACCTACAGGCAACGTGGCCTTCGCAAGCACTGCCCAGGCACTGGCTCCCACCTTGGATCTCCCAGCTCTGCTGAGCTCAGGAGGATACCAGCATTCTCAAGGACTGCCCTGACAAACCCTTAGCGTTAGGCAGGGAAATAACCCGCTAACAGCCCAGTAAGGCCTGGCAGCACAATAAGGTGCCTGACCGTGCTTGTCACATCCGCAGCGGGCAGGGCAGCCCGTGTCCGGGCAGCACGCTCACCTCCGCGGAGGCAGGCCGAAAGCCAAACCCCGTGGGCACGTTTCTGTCTTCCTCACAGCCTTTCACGCCGGGGCTGAAATGCAGCTCCACATGGAAACGTTCTTCCGAAGATGGGTCCTGTGAACATGAGGCACAGGGAATAAGTAAATAAATAAACGTCAGTCCCACCGTCAGCATAGGCCATGGTCTGGACCTGGGCCACCCTGCCATGCTGGTGCAGCACGCATCCCAAGCGCATCCTTTTGGAAGGAAAGCGGAAGCAACAAGAAACCACGAACATAATGGATCTAGGTTTGTCTCATCCAAAAGGACAGCCCTTATTAGCACAAAGCTGAGGCAGTCAAACTGTTGTTATTTTGTGACAACAGCCACCAGAGGACCAAACCAGAATTGGGCTATATGTGTATATGTATATACACAAAACTAAAATATAGCCCCTTCTGATCCACTCCTGTTGTGAAACAAGCATACACTGGGGCAGGGAGAGACTGGTTCACTCCTGGACCTTTAGTCAGGTGGTTCCAAGATTTAAATAACTGTCTCTAATATTAATTTTTTATATTTTGTTTTAAAGGAAGCCAGAGCTTTTACAGTATCTGGCACTAATGGTGTAAAACCAAAAGTTTCACCATGTCTACTTACTAACAGATTTACACCACTTCTTCAGCTCTATTCAGACTTTTTTTTTTTTTTTTTTTTTTGGACAAACAGCACAAGGAAATATTTCACTTCTACCATTAGAACCCCACACCAGCTCTGTGAATACAAGATTCTAACTCTATAGCGTGTGGAGGACAGGGACTGCTCCCCTCACCCCCTACAGTTTCCTGCAGTACAGGACCTGGGATCCAGTACATGCAATTCAGTGCCAATCCTAATTATGGTCATCGCCATCAGCTTCCACATTCCGGCTATTCTTTAAATGATTCTTTTTACTTCGTGCAGATATCAGTATATATTTCCCTAACTATATCAGTATATTTTTAAAATAAGAAAAGTTCACGAATGTGGAATTTCTGGATATTTTTTATATTGGAAATACTTGGAAAAAACTGTCAAATATAATTTATTTATTTTTTCCTACTGTTCATTTGTAATTAATATTAAGAAACAGCACATTATTTTGTGTTAGGAAATGCTTTAAAATAGATAGTATTGATTACTTAAGTTTGGTATTACTGCTCAGGATGGCATTCCGCTTACAGGTAATAAGCATTAACTGGGTCACTGCCTCCCACCTAAAAATAAAACTAGCAGTTGTATTAATGATCTGTCCATCTTTATTAACAAGCGGAGAGAGTTCAGGTTACAGACTTCCCAGCTGAACTCATCTCTCGGGGACTGTGCCTCGCACCATGGCAGGAAGGATTTTATCCTACAGCTATATCCCTCACCTTGTTGTTGTCCTCGTAGAGCATGATAACAATCTGGGTCATGTAGTTCAGCTCTGAGATAGCACTCAAATAGTCCATGGCTCTCTTCCACTGCTGGTCTTTGTTTTCCTGATATATACACATAAACAGTCGCATGGAATAAGCAACAGCAGACACCTTGCAGCATTCAGTGAAATGGGTCTGAGAGAATTTGTCTCTCCACAAGATAACAACATCGTCAGGACGAAAAACATCTTGCTTAACTTGCACGAGGAGAGATGACCTTGCAATGAGGGCAGGGTGCTTACAGTAAGGAGCAACTGCATAGAGGGACAGTACAGCTACCCATACAATCCACATGCAGATCTGAGCACATCCAGCTGCAAGTCCCCTGTGCCATGCTGACTGGAGAAAAGCATAACCCACAGTAGATTCCCAAACACAGTCATTCTCAAACAGTGCCTTACAGAATGGAGTATTTTAGAGAAAGCTCAAAAAAAGTGCAAGGGATGAACTTGTGCTAAATAAGGGACCAAGTGAAGCTGCTTTTATACAATGCTGAATGAAATGTCTACAGAGCCACGCTGGACCCTCGGGCTCCACAAGGTAGGGCAGCCCACCCCCCATAGTTTCCCAGCACTGCTAGGGAATGGCCATACCTGCAGTGCCATTCATGCTGCTGTGGAGCATCTCACCACCTTATGGACATGGAATGAACCCCACCAGTACAAACAAACCCAGATGCAGCCTAATATCCCTGTGCTGGCAACACATCATCCTCTCACACTCAAGTTGGGGAATAAAGTAGCATCTTACTCAGTGACCAATTCAGAGATACTTGTGTGATCGTTGACTACAGATACAGTGAGCCTCCACAGACATCAGAAATCATGCCTGCTAAGCAATCCCAAACTCTCAAGGCATTTCAGAACACCATGCTTAAAAATGGGAAGATAAATCAGAGTCTCTCTCAAGGAGTCTAAAGCAGAGCTTTTCTCAGGGTCTGCATGCCAATTCCTTCAGGAAGCAGGTTATGAAAGCAAGTAAAGGTTGGATTGGATTAATTAGTCCCCTAAAAATGTGTCATCTCTCCCTCTGGTAGAGAGCACCCCCTATGCATTTGCAACATCAAGTCACTTCCTCTGTAAGCAAACTGATTTTCCTGACTTGACAGAAAGTCACTAAATAACAAGGCCAGGCTTATGAAATAAAGGGTTGAAGGAAGCAGGAAGAGAGAAATTCCCTCATCTTCATTGTCTCATAATGCTGTCCTCCTACACAGGTAAGTGGTCTACTCATCTGAAACCAGCAGGACAGCTCTCAGAGAAAAGATGCCTCCATACAAGCAAGGCAGGCAGTGTTAAGATCGAGGAAGAACAATCCTCCTACATGCCAGAAAGGCAGGAACCTGGAGCATGCAAACACAGCAGAGATGGAGTTGGTCAGAGGCCACTGATGCACATCATTACTGGGGGAGATGGCTAGAGGGGAACCTACAAACATACACTGTCCACCTTGGAAGGGACCACTGAAAGAAAACAGGGAGGCTTACTCTGTGAGCATTGCTGGGACACTTACATCCAGGAGCCCCCCATAGCGGAAGATACTGAGCAGAGAGTGCACATGGCTCTCACTGGTGAAGTACAGCCGTGTCCGAACGTGGCGACCTGGTGACAGAACTCCTCTTGAGTACCTAAACCAAAATCAGCCCAGTGTTACTCATAGTCTGCCAACGAATTGCCATCTATCATACAGCAACATTTCTGCATGCTTAACAGAGTAAGATAACCCGACACTGGGAACTGTCAAAGAACAGCAGGAACAGAACAAACAGCGAGACCACTGGGCACAGAAGCAGCAAGTTTTGTGGTATCCTAACGGAGACATACGGTGGGGCAGAGGTGGCCTCATTGCACTAGCACTTGCCCCTTGCAGAGAGAGGGATGAAGGCACCACCATCCAACTACAATGGGTTTAAGCTTCCATGGCACCATGCTCCCGCTCAGCAGTCTCAACGTGCCTTTCCATTTCCCTTCTAGTTCTAGAGCACCAACATGCTCTTGGTGTGTCCTTTCATGTATGTTCAGTGCCTCCTTCCACACTAGTGTACTCTTCTGGCGTGGTTCCCGCACTGCTTCAAAGCTGCCCTCCCCTCCAGCAGCAGCACACAGCTCAATCCTTACAAGGGATGTAGTTTGTTGACGGACTCATCTTCATGGGTTCTCTGTAGGTCCAACTGGATCTTCTTAATGAGAGGAAGACAAAAGCCAATAGCAATCTCCAGTTTCTCCTCCTTATTAATCCCATATTCCTGCAGGAACAAAACAATAGATACACTCTTGAGCCCTGGTTCTTTGCCACATTCTCACATGAAGAAAGGCTGGACATCAACAGCCCTGTCTGCAAGCACCACTACAGTCAAGCAAGGACAGAAAGGGAAATGTCACTCAGCGCCTTTCCCCCCCCCCCCATATTGCAGAGGGTAACAGGGAACAGAGACTCCTCCAAGAATCCCAATCTGTTTAGACATGACTGTCAGTATTCTTCCAACAGCTGAGAGGCACAAGTGCCATCAGGGAACCTCCTCTCATGACACACAAACGTATACTCTGACCTGGCATAAGCATTAATGCAACAACTGCTATTTGCAAAGATAAAACTTGAAGAGCTATACTGGAAATAGCCAAACTGCATCTCATCAGGAACACTGTGAAAAAGCTTAGAAGACCACTTCTGCTCTACATGGGCACAAGTGCAATTGGACCTTGTTGGTAGAAGCTCATCCCACATAAATGAAAGCGGGACAGAACAATGGTGAATGCAGACATCCATTGCATGTGGCCTTCCTTTCCCCTCCCACGTTCATGGGCATTAACTCTGTGAGAAGCTTTGCAAGCTGAACAAGTTCTAGTTTGACAAGAATAACAAATATGCCAGAACAAGCCTTCGCTTTAACACAGAAATTTCTCTTCCGCTGTACAATCTTGTATGTGGAGAAAGGGATGCTGCTATAGCACACACGCTCAGCTCGATGCTGTGCTATAATGCACTGCGATGAATGTGGAAAAGCTGCTGCGTCAGCTGTTCGTTATTCTGACGCTGTCAGAATCCTTATCCAGGAAGCCAGCCCTGCCACATCTTAGGTCATAAATGGTTTTGGTCTTATACAAACACCAAGATATGTATCTGAAAAATACCTGTGATACATTGCCTTGAGACTTAACGTGCAAGAGAACTGAGAAAAAACAGACAGGGAAAGGGTCAGAAACCGACACCACAGACATTATCATCACACAGGCAGGACAGGCTATACCTGGGGTATGATCACATCTGCTAGGGCTTTGGAGAGCTTGAAGAGTTCAGCTGTGCCTTCCAGTTTCAGCGCACAGTTGTGCTGTACATCATACTTGATGCAGTCATAGATATCAGGGATCTTGCTGATGTCGTAACGCCCATTCTTCATGCGGAAATCTCGCTCCAGCTTACTCCAGCGTTGCAACATTAGTTCTAAAGTCTCACTGTGGTACAGCTGCAGGTCTAAACAGCAGAGAACACCAATCCACATTCACATCCTGACTACTTCTGCATACATTTCAAGTGCCAGTTATGACTGACTTTTCTCAGCACAGAAGGGCTCTAATTATTATGTCACCCACAGGAATCCTGGACTGGAAAAGCCACTGGACCTGTTGCATGGAGTTTTAACCTGCAGCAAAAAGCTACTTCCAAAATATTTGAGAAAAGTGAAACTGCTTGCCTTTTGGCTTATGTCTACCATAAATCGTGTGAAGTGTCCCACAGATGCCTTTTTAAAACCTCTGCACTGTTATTAGGAAAGTTCTTAGAGATGAGCAAATCGTGACTGAAAAACTTGTTGGTTTATAGTCTTGAGCTCCCCTCCAGGAAATGCTTGAAAAAATCAGGCATACCTCTCCAGGCTCTACTGCTTCTGTTTACATCCACTCTAAACCCAACATGCACATATCATTTCCTTTACATTGCAGCTCTCTTTACCAGTAGTTGAAAGTGGAATAGGAGCCTTCTACATCAATACCACATACAGAATTTCACTTTAGAATTTCTTTGCTACAGACAAACATAAACCATAGTGCTGTTTGGGAGCACTGAAGGTGTAACAATAAATAAATCTGCTCCAGACCCTTTCCAGTTCTGATGCTCACCTGCAGATTTTGGATCTTCCAGGCGTTTTTGTATCTGGGAGGTGAGATTCTCAATCAGGGTGAACACCTGGTTACATACTTCTACTGGGTTCTGGATAAACATCATGGAGTTGAGCAGAGAAGCACTGCCTGTAGGTGCTAGCTGAGAGAAAATACCAGTGGAGATTAGTTAGTATCTTTATGAACTGGGAACACAAAATATCTGCCTTTTGCAGCTGTACTGCTTTCTGATTAGGTACAAAAGTTGTGCTCCCTGCTGAGCGTAATAAGCTGGCCTATTCCTAGGGGTAGTTAGGCGTGTTTTAACAAGTTCCTCAGGACCAAACTCAGAGGGAGCAAACAATTGCTCCTATCAGATCAGATCTCCCTCCACCTACAATATCCACTCTTGTCTCACTTTGCTTCTGTGCTTGAGCAGAAGGGCTTCATAGAAGTTTTAAGTAGTTTTTTGAGGTGACAAACAAGTTCCTTAATGGTAATGGATTTCAGTCTGGTAATCAGATCTCTGAGTCTGGGAAAAATAGTGTTTGGGGGCTTGTTGGAGGAGCAGCTATAGTGCTTTCATTGGTTGCTTTGCTGGATATAGCCCGTGCTCTCTACTCTGCAGTTATCAGATGCTCATAGGATCACAAAAGGGTTTTTACCCAAAAGATCCGTTCACACATGCACAGAGCACAGATCTAGAATCTGGCAAGGTGTATTCCCTGTCCAAAGCAACTGGGATTGTTCTGGGCAGCATGCAGTAAATCACGAGAACTCTTCTTTTGGCACGCCCATGAGAATAAAATGCACTGGGACTTCTAAAGGAAGAGGAAGGTACCATGACAATTCTTGAAGGGGACAGTGGAGCAACACTGAGGATTTTCACTTGGAGAAGGGCAGGAGCCTTAGCCCGCCCTTTCCCTTCCTAAGTTCTGTTTATAATCTGTAATTTTGACCAGAACTGGTCTCAGACTAACCAAACTACTGTTCACATACCAGCAGGCTTCACATCAAACCACTGGAGCAATGCTATTCTCCTTCCAGATACAGGAAGCAATAAAGCCACACAGGTGCTTTACCTTTTCATAATCCTCTTCACAGAACTCAGCATCCTTCTGCATGATTTCATGCAGTCGTGCCTTCACTCTGTGTTGACAGCTGCTAAGGGAATCACTGTCACTGTCCAGGAGACCATTCATATTGGCACTTTTCACCATTTGCACCAGGATGGGGGTCAGCTCTCCTTCCAGGGCTAGCAGACCCTAAAGCAACACAGGACAAGATTTCAGCTATGGGCAACCCAAACAACAAACATTTCTGGTAGTTTCATGGCCAGCCTTCAGTCAACTTGAGTGAAATCTCAACTGTCCTTGAAGAGCAGTTTTACAGCAACAGCACCTGCAGTCACCAGTGACTCTGGCATACTTCTAGAGCTATTTGACGCAAAAGGCCAGCTCTGCCTGCAGCAGCCCCAGATTTGTCTAGGCAATTGTTGAGCAGCCAACAGTTTGCTGGAATATGTTGATACAGCAGAGGCTCTGAAGAACAGCTAAGGTCACCACAGGATTCCCCTTGGCTCAAGCTTTAACTGCAGATGAATCTGTCTTCTCTCCAATCCCCACCCCACCCTGCACCAAAGACATTTCATTCCCCTTTTAAATCCAGCAGTTAAGGAATAACCCCTCTGGCTGCATTTTTCATGCACACTACGGGAACTTTATCCCCTTCTACAGGGCTTAGAAGTTTTGATTGGGCAGTGGAAGTGTGCTGGGCCCATAATCCAGAGGTCAATGGATTGAAGCCATCTTCTGCTACCTGCCAGCTCGATTGGTAGATCCCCTAGTGTTAACTAACCAAGTGGCCTTTGCTAAATGTGTATCCCAGTGTTTGAGGGTCCCACCACCCATTGCTCTGTGTAGTCATTAGCAGTCCATCATATCATTCAATTTTCCCAGAGGCTGGTGCATGGTAGGGGATGTGATACACCCACTCAATACCATGCTCTTTGGGCCAGCTGTCTATGAGGTTGTTCTGGAAATGAGTCCCGTTGTCTGATTCAATTCTTTCTGGGATGCCATGTCACCACAGGACTTGCTTTTCAAGACCCAGAATAGCGTTCCGGGCAGTGGCATGGGGCACAGGATACAATTCCAGCCATCCAGTGGTTGCTTCCACCATTGTAAGTACGTAGCACTTGCCTTGGCGGGTTTGTGGGAGTGTGATGTAATCAATCTGCCATGCTTCCCCATACTTACATTTCAGCCATCGTCCTCTGTACCAAAGAGGCTTTAACCGCTTGGCTTGCTTGATTGCAGTGCATGTTTCACATTCATGGATAATCTGTGAGATGGCATCCATGGTCAAGTCCACCCCTCAACCACGAGCCCATCTATATGTTGCATCTCTTCTTTGATGGCCTGAGGTGTCATGGGCCCAACAAGCTATAAATAGTTCACTTTTACATTGCCAGTCCAAATCCACCTGAGCCACTTCAGTCTCAGCAGCCTGATCCACTGCTGGTTGTTTTGATGTTTCTCAGCGGCCCGACTCTTGGGTATGTGGGCATCTACGTGACGTACCTTTACAACCAGCTTCTCTAGCCAGGCAGCAATATCTTGCTTCCAAGAAAGTCCCTTCAAGAGGATCATAAGTGTGATCAGGCCTTTCACTCAGTCTGGGGGGCTGCCCGCTGGAAACTGGAGCAGCATTTTTCCTGGAAGAATCCCTTTTTTATGACTGTTTTGCCTTGCAGCTCCCGTAGGGTTCAGGTAGGCTTTCTACCCCACTTCCTCATGTCCTCTCCATGGTCGTGCCGGTAAAACCACAGGATGCTTTGTGGTGTGTACGCTCTATATCCCCTCTCTGGAGCAGAGGGACGCTTACTCCTAATAGCTGATATATGGGTCTGTGCAGGCGGGGAGCAGGACATATCCTCTTTGAGTTGCCGCACCTCCCGGGACAGTTTCTCCACAGCCAAGACAAGGGAGGAAGAGAGACTCTGTTCATATTGCTGGAGTCGGCCAGCCGCTTCATCCACTGTTGGTGCCTCTGCGCTTTTCCAGTCGATTACTGCTAGTGAGTTGGCGTACAACGATGGTGCACTCTGTACAAACTTCCGCCACGTGGGTCAGGTACATTGGACTTCATCAGGGTCTGTGGGTAACTGTGCGTTGTCCAGGTCATAATAAACCATTTCCCGCACAGCTAATTCCCTCAGGTATTGGATGCCTCTCTCCGTGGTGGTCCACTTGCCTGGCTGACATACAACATCTTCACTGAAGGGATACTTTTCCCTCATGCTTGAAAGAAGTCACCTCCAGAGGCTGAGGGCTTGTGTCTTTTTCCCAATTACCTTGTCAATGCCGCCTTCCCTAGACAGGGATCCCAGCTGCTTGGCCTCCCTACCCTCTAATTCCAGGCTGCTGGCCCCGTTATCCCAGCATCGGAGCAGACAGGTAATGATGTGCTCGCCTGGAAGGCAGCTGAAATCTTTCCACATATCTTGCAGCTCACTCAGGGACAGGGATCAGGTGATTATCTCTGGTTCTGGCTCTTCTTCCTGTTCTCCTGATGGTCCCAGTTCATCATCATCCTTCACTAAGCGAACTGATTTCTTTGTGTATTTCTCCTTGTGTATAGGGGCGACTGATACTGGAACGGGTTGATCTTTTGGCTCAGCTACAGTGCTTGTCACCAGGGTTTGAGTAGCCACAGTGCCTGTTGCAGGGGTTTGGGTAGCCACAGTGCCTGTGGGTCTGTTGTCCTTCTCTTCCCCCGATGGCGCTGCCTACTATCGAGCAGTGTTTGGCAGATCGTGGCCAGGGCCCAGCACCATGCAATAAGTTATGCCTCTTTGGAATAGCCACAGCATTTTCCTTTCAAATATTATACCACTTTATCAGGCTCCTGCAGTTGTTTGGGAGTGAAGCTCCAAACCACTGGGGATGAGAAGGTCTCTAGATAGCCACCCATACTCCCTCACATGCCATGCCAGCCCTGACTATTCAGCCTCGGGGAAGATCCCTGGGCGGTATTCTTAAAACAATTTTTTGTAACCCTGAACAGGACTTGAAACACATTCAGGAGACCTAGCAATAGAAATATACTGGCCCGAACATTCCAAGGGTATTCAAAATTCTCAAAAGCTGTTGTAACCAGCCAAAAGGAAAAAGGGGAGGTGAAAGAGTGGGAGAAGGTATCCCCCCCCCGTCTTCCCCATAGATTGGGTGCAATTATTAATCAATTCTGATTATGGGCATGACAGAAATGCTACATACAAGTACCAGCTTAGACTCATGACCACTGATGTTATCTTATCATAAGTTGATATCACACAGTACAACAAAACGAGAATACGAACCCCTCTCCCCGAGGCAGGGATTACATGGAGTAAATACGGGTTCACATACCAGAGCCACATGACCAAATGAAACATCACTGTGAGCAGCGACCAACCCCTCTGGCTGGGCAGTCGTCCAAGAAACACTCACTTTGTAGGCAATTAATACTCAGCCACAGGTTTGATGTGGTCTAGCATCAAACACCAGCAATGTTCCATAAATAACTCCTGCTCCAGTCAGAGTGCTATCCTGGACAGGATACTAAAGGTAAGATACATTTGCAGCTACGCTAGATTTCCAGTACTGCCCCATACACCTGCTATTAGCACAGCGTACCACTGTTCTCCCAGCGGAGAGGGGGAAGCTCCTAGGACAGCTCCTTCCTCATCACCAGAGGTTTTCCTTTAGAACTGGCATATTTTAAGACTAATGTAGCAGAACTAACGGATGGCCAAAAGAGAGAAAGGACCTTTGCAAAAGCTGCTGCTGTCATCTGAACTCGTCCCTCATCTGAGGCATAGATCTTGAGATCATGACGGTAGGTGCTGTGCAGCCTGAGCAAGCCACATCCAGGGAAACCAGCATAATCACCTGGAAGGCAGAAGAAACTCAAAATTAATATTCTGACACCTGCAAAACTACCAGCTGAATATACTGCTTTAGACAGCAAGCTTTACACTAGTAACAAAGTTACACAGAGAATTCATCACTTTCATAGTCAGCATTTAGGCTGCTCCAACACGGACAGTTCTAGCCATACCCGATGGCTAGAGACCTGATTCAGGCTTTGGGTAACTTGGGAAAGTTCGTTTTGAGGAAAAACTGAGCATTCACCAGTCAAGTCTGATGTTGCCCAAATTCTGCAGCAACCATCTCTGAACAGTCCATAATTGTTCTACTAGCCTGAATACCCCTAAGTAGAATGCAGATGCACCAAAAAAAATTGCCTCCTCCCACTTGTTCTCTGCACAAGAGCAGGCACTGCTGCCACCAGAACTGCAGGCAGAGCTATTTAGCAGGGAGGCACCTGAGTTCCAAAGCATATCCTGTAGAGCTACAATCATCTTGCAGCAAAAAATGCCGGTTTATTTATGATGGCTGAGTCAACCACAGGAGTCAGATCAGTAATGGGAGAAAGCAACTCACGCAGTTCTTGAGTCTGACCCTCCAAAGACAGTACAGTGGTGACTAATTTGCTGCTGCCTGGAATCCCGTGATGATTTCGCGCAGTACCGAGTCACACTGCATGACACGATGAGAAAACTGCTCCCAGCTCTGAGCTCACAAATTCAGAGAAACACCCTGCTAGATAAGGACAACCATGTCCTTTGTGAATCCATGCTGACTACTCCAAATCACCTTCCTATCCTTCACGTGCCTAGAAATAGTTTCCAGGATTAGCTGCTCCATCACCTTCCCATGGACTGTGGTGAGGTTGACCAGCCTGCAGATCCCTGGGTCTTCCTTGTCGTTTTTGAAGCTCAGAGTGACATTTCCTCTCCTCCAGTCCTCAGGCACCTCTCCCAGTCCCCACAACCTTTCAAAGATAATCTCGAGTGGCCTTGCAGTCACATCTGCCAGCTCCCTCAGCACCTGTGGGTGCATCCCATCAGGGCCCATGAACTTAAGTATGTCCAGTTTGCTTAAGTATTCCCTGGTAACTCTTCCTTATTCCAGAAGGAAATCTTCTCCAATTCAATTTCAATTAGCTTAATTAATTTGAAAATTAATTCATTAAATTAATTAAACATACAAGTCAAAGATAAGCAGTATCCAATACTGGTCTCATCAGATCAATACAGCAGCAGTGTATTACTTCTGACTTTTACTTGGATGCAAAAGGCAATTTCAGTCTTTCTTTTCTTCCTTTGGGCTCTTGCTGATCTGTGTGTGTACTACATGCTTTTCGGAGTCACAGAATTATGGCGGAGAAAATAAGGAGAAGTTACTTTCCTATTCTCCTGCCTCCAGGCAGAATTATCTGTGTTCCAAGACAGATTTCCTCTGTTTTCTATATCTGACCTAAATTCCTTGTTAATCATACATAAATTTTTAATCATATTTTCTGCATCAGAATATATCTTATTATTATGGCTTCTCTTTTTGGAATACTGGCACATTAATTGAAAGAATACTATTGTGCTCCAAGACATACTAAAGTTTAACCACTGCAGCAGACATCTCTAGCCAGCTTAGGGATCTCTGGGTGCAAAACCCACTTGAATTATTTATCCTTACCAGGTCAACTCAAAAGAACAAAACCAGCGAGGACCTGAGTCACGCAGGCTGCACACATCCCACGGATGTCTGAGCATCCCTCACACTGGTGACCAGTCACCTGGCTAGCCTGGCACCGTCACAGGACAGGACCGAGACACACGGACAAAGCTTACCTTGGCCACCGGGGTACATACAGCGAAAGGCTCGCCCCAGCTCTTCTGCCTGGACTCTTCCTGCTGGTGTCAGCTCTCCACCCCACTTAAGAACCAGGAGAAGGGATGGGGAAGACTCTCGGCGAGCTTCTAGGAGACAAACAGGTACTCACTACATCAGATCTCAAAGCTGAGCTTGCAGGGGGAGAGGAGGGGAGGAAGAAGAGGTTGTTGTCAGCACCTTGCAGAGCATTCTCAACACAAGCCTGAACCAAAATCCACAGGAACCAAGCCAGCAAGTACAAAATTAAGAGTCACTACTTTTTGAAGGTATAGGCTGACATTCATGAAATTGGAAGCATAAGCCCTGTGCCACCATCCAGGGTATACTGGTACACTACATCGTGCATCATTCCAACCCTTCATATGATGTGAGCAAAGATAAGATATGGGTCACTAATTTTGTTTGGATGTCCAGAGGCCTATATAGGGTAGGATGGCTTCATGCACTCTTGAACACCAGGCTTTAACATCATGGCAGAAACATCCAGTTTCTTTACCTTCATCTTCACTTGCAGCTTTTGGATGTCCATGAGGCAGATAGGTCAACTGCACCTTACGGTTAATGCCAGAAAAATGTCCATACCTGTCACAAGGAGAGGTGGGGAAAAGCTTAAACAAAGCAACTCTACTCAGCCTTTGCCCAGAGGTCCCTAGGCAGCACACAGCAAAAATACAGCACAGGCACAGACTTTCTGCTGCAACACCAATAGCGAGGGAACATAAACTTTTTTACATCTATCTGTGACCCAGCATGCCCCCCCCCCCAAAAAAAAAGCCAAACAACCCCCCCAAATGAAATTCAAAGACCCATTTACTTGCCTGTTCTTCAGCTGACAGCACTCTGCGCTCTCATACCCCACCAGGGCTTTAACCAACCTTAGTTAATTTCTATCTACATCTTTAACAAGTGAATTAATGGGATCACAGAAAAAAAAAATCAATTTGCCAGTCACTCTGAGGATAATCACATCTCTAATAAGCAGAAAGAGCAAGGGAAGGAATCATGGCAAAAATTCATCCTCTGTGCTCCACAGACATGGCTTGAACACAGACACTGCACCCGCCACAGCGAGCTATAGTTCTGAGAGAAACCCTCCTTTTCTTTCTAAGATGCCAACATCACCATATTGTCTTTTATTTCAGCTGTATGAAACCTAAGAGGACACAAACATCTTATGTTTTCCAAGCTCGTTTTTGTTAAACTTTTGGCACCAGGACAACCTTACTTAAAACAAGATTTGTCCCAAATTTATCAAAATGCTTCATATCAATGTGGTCCCTACAGGACTCCAGTTCCTCTCCCACAGCAAAGGAAGCTCAGTTTTGTCTCAAGTTGTTTAGCCAAAAACCAGACACACTTGGAACAAGAATCAGCAGTGGTTTTGATGCCGAAAAGAAAATGTTAAGAGCATGGCACCTTTCACGTACAGCTGCTAACAGGGATGGAGGAGACTCTGACCTCTGAGGAGCCAGCTGGCCAGGACATCAGCAGCACAGCTTGTTTCTACACCACGTGCTGACCCACAGCTCTGAGACAAACTCACAGTGCCCTGAGATATGAACCCTTACATCTCCAAGACGCTCTTCAGCTGTTCCAGTTTGGATTTCCTCTCCTCAATCTCACAATCACTGTGGGTTCCCAGGTCCACCACAAGCTGCCGTGCAATGTCCAGCACTTCCTGTTGGAGAGCAGACACTGTCTCAAGCACCCAGCAATTCTGCCTCAGACTCACCACTGTACTCTTGCAAAGCCTCCAGATGGCTTCACCCAGCATCAAGTTCATACAGACAGTCATCAGAGACACGTCATTTCATAAGACACAGCTCAGGTAGGACAAACTTTCGCACTGCAGTTTGCTTCATCCCCACCCTGTGCTCCAGACCCATTCAGAACCAAAGAGGTGCCTCCAACTGCCCCACTCCCTTGCCTGGACCCGTCTTTCACCAGAGGCAAACACAACAGAGGGGCAAGCTGCACCATGTCATCCCCATCCTACAGTCTCCACATCAGCCAGGAACGGTTTCCACTCTGCTCTCATGCTATCACCCACCTGAGTGTGCATGGGGAGGGGAATGAGAAAGGGAGCGTTTGTGCGACGGACTGTTGCCTTGTGCTGGCATCTGTATTGCCTGCGTGTCCCACACAGTAACCCCAGAGAGGACTCCCCTCACCTGTAGCTGCTCTGGTTTCTTCAGCTTCAACTTCCCTGTCTTGTAGCCATCGTATTTCTCAAATAATTCAAAGAACCTGAACAGACAACAAAGAACGCTGATCCATTTTCTGCTGTTTCAGTGCTACAAGGACTGTCATCCCTACACATGCATTCACACTCTGTTCTTCAGGGAGAACCAGCAGGCCCACTGGCTCCTTCCTGTGCTTCAGAAATTCTGAAAAAAACCAGGTGTTTTCAGCCACAGGTACAAAAAGGAAGTAGCCACTAGCTTCCCATTTAGTGGGGCACTTCCCTTTGCAGACCTTCACTCTTTCTTCCAGTGTTCACACAGAAGGTGTCAGGATCTTTAGGGGGAAAGGGGGCTCCCTCAACTGGGTAGAAAGCATTTGCTTGAATGGAGCCAGGAAAAAGCACTGTCTCCCAAACACTCAACCCTTCTGCTCCTCTTCTTGATTCAGAAAATAGGCCCTCCTCACTTCCCAGCAGCACAGCATCTTCCCGCCTTGGCTCTTACCGAGGATGCTTAACTTCCATCTTCATCTTCTGCTTTGGGGTGCGATCTCCATGCCGGATGACTGCAATAACACAACGAAGCTCCATCCTGGGGAAACACAAGATACACCTGCCAAATGTGCCCCTACGCTCCAGAATTGCCACCAGAAAGTAGTTTCCCATTGTTCTTTCAGTCCCATTCTTTTGACAGCTGCTTTCCTCATCAGTGGCAGAACTTCTCCCAGACTAAAGCAGACACAAGTGCCAAGGCTATAAAAGTAGTCAAAGTACTGCAGACACTACCAGGTCATCTGGTTTCCTATCAGGGAAAAGCACCACAGTACCATAATATGACAGGCAGAACCACATCTGCAGCAGAAAGGACCAGGCTAGATGTTACAGAATCTACAGAAACAGCATTTTGAATTGTGCCAAGCTTGTTTTCATGCCATGCCAAATTTGTGTAACACTATATGACCACTTAAAGACCCAGGAAAAAACAACTTGGCTCAGAAGAATGGTTATACAGCTGGGGTCTTGTCTTTGAGCAATCAGTTAGAGCAGCACATAGAAAGATCTCATAGCCATCAGCCACATGCAGGGACCAGTAGTTAGGCTGGCTAATTTCAGAAGGGCTACACGAGTTTGCTTTTTCAGGTACTACAATATGCAACTATTTCTTATAGGACCCCAGAAAAACAGGGGTCGATTCTATCAGTCTCGTTGTCACAAGGTGTCATTGAAGCCAGCAGACCCATGAGCTGCGCAGTGTTTGGTTTTGCCAACGTTTTCCAAATGATCACACAGTAAAGGAAGGATGAATACATATTCTCAATCTACCTTTTCTGTGGCACCTACTCGTTCACCTCATACAAGTGTACAAGTGTGTTGAGGATCACAAAGAAACTTTCGCCTTTGGTCTTTTAGCCTTAATGTGGTGGAAAACTAGTAAGGCCAACAGTATCAAATGAGGGTCTGCCGAGTGCACAGGTAATGTGAATACTAATTGTTTTCCACCCATCTCACTGGCAGCTCAACATGCATTTTCTCCGAGTAGCAGCCTCTGAACTGTGAGCCAGCTACAGTCATGCCCTAATCCGTTTCCTGTGCTGATCAAGAATTTGGGCCTTCTGAAAGCCACGTGAGCAGTTTCTGTAATTCCTTCAATGACTGCTCGTCTGCATTCATCAAACCTATGACTAATTTACAATCCATCGCCTCTTTTGTGTGCACGGCTAAGCCCTTCCAGAGGCATTTCAGGGCTGCAACAAACACACAGCTAGAGAACACTATGCTGCTGGGTGATGTCTGTCCCTTGGACAGGGTTTGCACTTTGTCCCTCATGTAGCCATCACCAACATTCTTTTGAGAAGCTGCCAGGTACTCACATGGTGCCTGAAGTTGTGGGGACAATGGGAATGTCTTCTGCCTCTGTTGGGATGGACCAGGGAATATGGAACTGGGGAGCCAATTCCCGCATGATTATATTTCTGGAAGAAATTAGAATACAAAAATCACAAGAAATTCCATTCCCTTGGTTCTCCACCTTCTCCTTAGTGGTCTAGCTGAAAGATTTGAAGAGCGCCACGGAATTTCTCCTCACCTTCCTCGCAGAGACATCTATCACACCATGGGCTAGTTAGGGCACCCCACAGGGACACCAATTTCCCTCACATCACCAATACTGCAGCTGGGCTTAGCATCCAATGAAAAGTCCTGTAAGATACATCTAGCTGTAGACAAAGACAGCTAATGCCAATGCAGGCAGGAGCTCCAAGGGGCTAAAAATAATTAACCCATTCCTCCCAGAGCCAAGCTTTCACCTGCTGAACACATGTTCCCATCTGAACCACCTGCAGACTTCTCCAACATACTGATCGGGACTCCACACGCATTTTACTTTGCTATGAGTTACCTTACCCGCTTGAATTTTACATACCCAAGGATTTTGGCACAGTCATCGTAATACTTCATAGAGTTCTTCACAAAACTGAAGCCATTCACATCGCAAACAAAAGAGTGGCCGTTTGCCCGCAGGAGGTCGAACCCACACACTGTTTGCTGCATGAGGAAGCAGAGGACAAAGGACTCACAGGCACGCTCTGAGGGGGTGCAGCAAGGGGACGGCAGCTGCCCAGCCAAGCAGGGCACACACAGACCCAGCCAGTGCGCGCTGCCCGGTTCAGCTCCACTCCATTCCTACCTCACCACCCCTGAAGAAGTGTGAAAATACAGCCACTAGCCAGCAGTAACAGGCCCTTTAGAGGAACCCTTACACCTTCGCAGCTGTATCAAAGGCCCAACCCATGAGCCCCTGGATTAAGCCGTCAGGGCCACCCCTCCACCTCCCAGAGCTCTAAAGGCTTAAGACAGCTCCTGGCTCTCCTGCTCTTGCCTCTAAATCCAACCATTTTGAACCAGACTGACAAGTACAGACAATAAGTGGTGCAGGCACAGACATCCATCAATACGTGGAAAAGGCTACAAGGCGGAACAAGCCCACAGCTCTATCAGCACAAGTGCATGGGGTGCAGGTTGCACCGGGGGCAGTAGCCAAGTGCTGCTGCTGACATTGCTGAACATGTCATGCAACCATACCTAGACTCAGACACTCACTCTACCAACCTGTAAAATAGAACACCATTGTGCACCCAAGCCAGATCAAAAATAGAACAACAACAACAAAAACGGAAGAAAAGACGATCAGGCTTTCCACACAAACACGTCTAACAAACAGTAAAGGCAGGACCAGCACAGGTCAGATGGGCAGCAGCATGCTCAGAATCTGATATTAAATGCTCAGATGTACGCTGGACATCAGCCACCTGCCAGCACAGAGGGTATTTGCTGCAGGCCCTCCTGCCTTCCCAATCACCTCTGACCAGCAAACTGCCACGGCCAGCAGGGCCAGCCGCACCCAGCCAGCGGAGACGGCAACCGGCATCAGGCATGGAAGACTGCTGCACCAGAGGCACATCATGGTAACAGAGCTCAAGCCTTAACACTGGCTGAGATTCAAATCAGACATTTGTGGAGTATCCTGCATGCACAGGAGAGAAAACACAGACCTTAAAGGCTACACAGACTTTCCGGGCAACTAGTTTCTCCATGGCAGTCAGCATGACTGGGTAACGGATCTCTTTCCCTTCGCTGTCCCGTTCAACCTTCCCATCCAAAGCAGGGGATTTGCGAGCCTCTGCATGGGCATAGTCTGGCCCAACAGTGTACACCTGGGAAGAGAAATAGTTACACCTGACATAATCACCTAGACCACCTGCAGCTTCCAGAAGGTATTTCTACTGCAGACACGGAGAGAAGATCATCACGTGGTCTCAGGCATTCCTCCTGTTGAGACCTACAGAACACCCGCTCCCCACTTCGGGATCTAAGCTGCACAGTCAGCACCTCACAGCTTTAATAAACACTCCAGAATCTAAGCAGGACTAAGTAGGACTGCCCAACCTTGAGCTATCCGGGCCTGGAGAAGGAAGGAGGGAGCTATTCTAGGCTTTTCCTTACCTTTACATCAGTGCCATCTGTAGGCATGAACTCCTCATAAATGTATGAGCCTGTCTTCCTTACGCTGCTCTCTGGGGAGTACACGCTACTCCTGCTGCCAATCTGAAAGCACAGAATAAACACCTCAGGGAAGAGCATGGGGCTCCTTTCCTGAGATGGAAGAACAAAAAGCGGTAAGTTTCATCCCATACGTAGAGAATTAGCGGAACGTCTCTTGGAACCCCCAGCTATTACAGCACACGTATTTATGGAGGACAAAAGAGAATCCAAAACACAGACAGTAGGTATGTCCTTGTCCAGACTTTAAACAGGAGAAAAGTTGTTATAGACCATTAGGTTGACTCCAATCGCTACAAGGACACGGAACAAAAAAACAGTGGATAAAGACCTAGAAATCAAGGAGCCTAGCTAACAAGCAAATGAAAATAAATTATGATGGGTGATAATCAGACCAATTTAACTTCCTTCTAGGACAGTTGACTGATCTTATGGACAGAGGAGGATGCTGGTTTCATATTTAGTAAGGCTTTGGATACAATCTCAAGTGGCATGCCTGTATGTTAGCTAAGGAAACAATAATTTTAAGATTATTAATGGCAGATGTGTAACTGATTGGAAAAAAGATATATCATAGCTATTAACTGTTCGCTGGCAAAGTGGAGGAAGTGAGTAAGGGCAGATTCCCTGTGGGATCTAGGAATAAATACTGCATTTATTACATTTGCAACCTACGCTAAGCTGAGAAGGGCAACAATGATGTTAGAGGACAGGAACATAAGTTTTTTTAAAAAAAAAAATCTTGATAAACTGAGGAAGTGATCTGGAAAAAGCAGCATGACATTCAATAAGGGACACGGTTCTCCATGACTGCAGACAGGACTCAGGTCAAACAGAGGATGAGGAAGGCGAAGTCAGCACTACCGCTAAAATACGTCCTTCTGTAATTCCCAGGTAGATGGGGTTCAGCTAAAAGTTCTACAAAGGTCTAGATCTCCCCAACACAAAACCTTCCTTTCCCCTTCACCTGCCCCAACACTCCCTCCTGAAGCCACACGGGTCTCAGAGCCACAGATCTGTTGGTTCCAACACTGAAACTGCAGCCCCCCCCCCCCCTTACCTTCCGAAAGAGCCGCTGGCTGCCCCCACCTGCTGACGTCGGGTAGTAAATATACACATTATGGTCTTCAGCGCTGACTGGCTTCTCTACAAACGGCTTTGGGAAAACAGCTCCATTTACCTCCACGTGGTCCTCTCCTTCCACCAAGTTGCATTCTGAAGACAAAGCACAGCAGCAGCACGTCAGGAAAGGGTGAGACAGCCTGGTGCAGAGCTGAAGTCCTTCAGTCCCGGCCAGTCAGCCAGATTCGCTGTCTGGATCTTTGTCCACAAAAAACAACAGACTTGTGAATCAGGCCTCTTTAAGCTGATTATCAGTACCTGTTCTAGGCAAAATATCTTAAAATAGTCCAGTATGTGAAAATGGCTTTCAGCAGAGCTTGGACACTGACCTTCTGGTCTATCAGGGTCTCGATTGAGCACAGCATAGCGGGGCAAGTCTATTCCCTCTTCTTGAAGGATTCGATACACTTCACGCCTGCAGAGGACGGAAACAGCGTCAGAAGAGTCTAGAAGGTGCCCAGTACACGCCAAGGGAAAGGCTTCACTCTCACTGACGAGGAATAAAGTCAAATGAACACAAAAAAGCCTAAAGAGAGAGCGCACATGCTCTCAGCACGTGCTCTCCAGACAGGACCTACAGGCTATGGGGCATGCCTCAGTCCTACTCTTGACAGAGATGAGCAGAAGTAAATCTCTGCCTGGCCTAAACATGGATGCTCATTTACTAGCACGTGCCCAATCCACAGCAACACACCCAGCACCTGCCGTCTCCCCAGATCTGCCTTCTCATGCTAAGCTGCCCAAGGCCCGGGCCAGGTAGATGCAGCAGAGTCTCTTTTCATCCAATGTCTGTGGGGAAACCGCAATTCTTTCACTACAGTTACACTTTAGGGTACCTGTCAGCACCCACAGGAACACCACTCACAACCCAAACACAGGGCAGGAGGTTTGGGGTCTGGTATGAGCCCCACCCATAGGTACTTGACTGCTGGTGGCCTTTACCAACAGCTGACTGAGAAGCCTCTTGAAGTGTCTGACCAACATATCCTCCTCAGAACCTGATCTGGCCTTGCTCCCAATTTCTGTCCCAGAAACCCATCCCACTACTTGGCTCTCCTACTCAGAGACTACTCTTTTTGTCTTAGTCATGGCAGTCTCGTTCTGTGAGACCTCTTCCACTTCCTACTTCATCTAGCCATTCCTTACAAGACATTTGCACCAGAAAACAAAGCATGCCATCTCAACAGTTTTACCCCCAAATCTATTCCTCTCCATGTTTTGGAGAAACAACTCCTAAAAGCCACTGCTAAGGTCCCCTTCCTCCCCATCTCACCCATTTGCTTGTGTCCAGCAAGATGAAGTTTGCACAGCATGCTGAGGAGAGGAATCAAAGGAAGAGGAAAGGGGCTTTAGTGGGTCACAGGCACCTACCTGTCCTGGATATAATACTGCATATCAAGGTCATTAATCAGAAATGGCTTGCACAGCTTGGCATAAGCAACCGCTTTATCCAGGGGGAATCCTGAAATACAGGGAGCAAGGGGAGAGAATGAGCGGAAGCTCCCTTGTCCCGATCTCAAGTAGGCTAAGGCCTGCCACAGACTTTTTACCTTTGGAGTGGAACGATATTAGGCAGTCACAAGAGGGCCAGTTCTCCACCGGTTCATTCAGAATAACATCTTCCCCCATAATCACCACTGTGATATACTCAAACTTGCACAGACGCTCCAGAATCTGTGTCATGGGCTTTGACTTGGACTTTTTGGTCATGGCACAGATTCCAACCACAATCTGCCGTTCAGGTGGCTAAGGGAAGACAGAGACCAGTTTAGTACAGGGTCAACTACTTTACTGAATTTAAACTATGACAGCATAGAAACGCAGCAATGCAGAACAAACAAGAGATTTTCTTCCAACCTTATGCACTCACAGCTCTTGCTAGACTCAAACCCATACACACTTCCAGCTCCCACTAGAGTCCACTGGGGGAAACATCATTAAGGAGCAGCCCAAAACAACCGCTTCTTTGCCAGGTAGTATGTACCTCCTCCTTTTACTGGGCTCTAATGCTAAGGTGAGAAATAAATATCAGGCACCTGAACAAGCAGCAGGGATGGGAATCCCACATCATGTTCTCTCGCCCGTAATTCACCAAGACAGTTGGTGGACTTAGGCAGGCTCAGAGAAGAGCTGCAAATATTTTATAGCAAAAAAGTCCAGGAACTCAGTCTGTTTGTTTTATCTGAGAGAAAATGAAGGGGAGATTACAACAGTAAGTAGCTATGAGTAGAAGAGAAACAGTACCAAGTTCTCTTCCATATATCTGACAAAGGTACAAGATCCAGTGGGACAAAGTTAAGTTGAGTAAGTCAAGAGAGAAGGTGTGCATTCAAAAAGTATTGGTAACCCTAACAGAGGAACAGACTAAGGTCTGTGGTAGACTTTCTGTCACTGTCTAGAAGCCCCAGACTGAATGTTTTCCTGACAGATTAATTCTGGCCCAACCAAGATTAAATGCAGTGAGATCATCTGAAGCGATATACACAGGACTGTGGGTTACCCAACGCAAACAATTGTGGCTTCAAACTGTAAGTTGAGACTTTAGAACTTACTGCACTGACTTGCAAACCAAGGTTCCACAGTAAAAACAGAATCTGGGAAGCAAAAGGGTTTCCAAATCCTCCACTACACCTGATAAATAGCTCTTCACTGAGCATCAAGGTACACAACACTACACGAGTTTGAAGGGAATCAGCGTGGGCTCCTAGGTCAACAACCCACTTGCAACAGAGACTCGGGGTACAGAGGCAATGGAAATGACCGCTGCATTGGTGTATAGTCCCAGCAATTCGCACAGCCACCAGCAATGTCCCTGCACTGTCCAAGTCCCACGTGCAGAACAGCAAATGTAACATTTAATATAACACTGAAATGTTTAATATAACACTGAAAAGCAGTCAGGAGCTGGAGATCGTTCTCCTTTCTGCACCCTGTTCCTAGGGGTTACAGAAAAGAGTAAATGCCTCCACTCTGCAGACACACCTTTGCCCTTTTCACTGTTCCCAGAGTTTTCCTCAAAAATTTCCCTGGTGAAACAGAAAGGTTTACAGGAGTGTCAGGGTTAAGTTGCTAGGACAACGAAATACACTATTGTACCTGAGAAAGACCTGCAAGCCAAAAGGCTAGGATTTACTGCAGCATGACGCACCGAGTATGGCGGCACAACAATGCAGTAAGTCCTGTCAGAAATGACACTGCCATTCCCCTGGTTGTGCCACGCAGCCTGGTGCCGTGTCCCCTAAAGTCCCAACTGCCTGTGGCCTCAGCCAGCAGCTGCACAAACCCTGGCTGAGACCCAAAAATTCTGCACAGATGCTCCAACCCAGAACGCCAGGACCTCCTTACCGACTCCTCCTCTTCATCATCTTCAAAGAAATCAGTTTCGTCTGTCTTCATGTTTGATTCCAGAAAATCTGTCTCATCATCCCTGGAACCAACAACAAACCTGGGAGCGCAGTTTTCTCCCTCACTGGAGGTCGTCAGGGACGACATTGCAACTTCGGTGGCCAACCATCCCGCTCTGGAATCACAGCGTGCAAAAAGGGATATAGAAGGTCAGATGCAGAGCGAGCCAGGGGCCAGCTTCGCTACTGGAAGCTGGTGACTGATGGTGGGGAGGGCAGGGACTGATCTGGCATGAGTGAGCCCAGGGATGTGCTGCCCAGCACAAAAGGAGGGAGCAGGAAGAGACCCTCGGGGTGGGAGGGGATCCGGGATTCAGGACCATTTTAGATAGGCAGCTCCATTGTGCAATTAACCCCTTTGCACCAACTGGGAAAGGCACAGTGTCACCGCCAGCACTGAAATCATGTAAACCTTACAGTGATGCATGTTCCAAGCCGCTGTCTAAATCATGGAAGGGGACGGCAGACACTCCCGCAGGCTCATACACCCAAAGACATCAACTGAGACTCCAGAGGTTAGGATGAAGCTTAGGACAGTGACGGTGACTTTCCAATCGCCAATTTTCATCCTTTCAGCTCAAGACGACCTACAGTAACAGAGAGACCAGTTTGAGAGGTGCATGAGTTTGCGGTGAGCAGGGAAAAGGAAGAAGTGACAACTCTTTGGCAGGGAAAGAGGACACAGAGGAAGCATCAGCAACAGTTTGGGTTGCAGGTCAGGGCTTCTGGGTTTGCAAGCTGGCTCTGATTTACTCTGTGACCACAGAAGCCGATTATCGGGATACAAGCTATGCTTTATAAATGCCAGGAAAGGAGTGTGTCTTGCACCGTCACGTACAATAGCAGCACTGTTTGCCGCAGAAGTGACGGAGTTTGAAGGCACAGTACACGACCTGTCCACACCAAGGACACAGCTGTTCACCGCTCACCATAGCTGCACATACATAAATGTCAAGTGGTTGCCCTTTACCGTGTTTTCCCCAACTATAAAGTGGTAAAAAGCACTCCTCCCACGTAAGTGCAACCTTGAGAAGAGGACGTTGTGAACACCTCATGTTACTAAGAAATTCCTGAAAATTAACGTGAGACACTCTACTGCTGCTTCTCATGCTCTCACATGATTTCCAGCATTCCCCAGACTGAGAGTTACTGTATTTCCTCCTCTTTTGAGCATGCTTTCCCTGAGAGCCAGTGCACCACAGGAGACTATACTGCCACATACAGCTGTCAGTTCCCAGTCCTCGAGCGGCTCTTCTTCACCGAGCAGAGGCGGCACATCCAAATGCCATCGGCCTGCTGCCAGCATGGTTTCACAGCAGGTGAGAACCCTCTCACCAGGAGCAACGGAGGGAGATTATCTTCATTCATTCAAGCAGGGTGAGAACAAGCAAAAGAAACACACAGAAAGCAATCCATCTGCTTGTGAAATTCCCTTGGAAATAAGGGTAAAAATAAAGCATGCCTCCATGCAGAAAGGCTGTCCGTGCTCCCAGAAAGGACAGGAGATGTAACGGGTAAGTGCTCAGAGAAAACACTGGAGCAGAGGCACACCGGACAAGGTCCCACAGCCATGCTACCAGGCACTGGTTCGACAGCAAGCCCATCAGTTACCGCGCCGGATCTACTCGGGAAGCTGGAAACCAGAGAGGTGACACAGCAAGCCCGGATTTTGTACCTACCGCACCAAGGACGATCTCCTCCACCTGACTCCCAGCTCACGTCGGTCTTCCACTTGTGCACCAAGCCCAAGGCTGTCTGCTCCCACACAAACCTTGAGGCACAGTGCACACCCAGCACAGAAAAGCGCCCCGATCAGCGAGTTAAAGCTGTAATTCACCATCGGTGCTCTCTGCTGGTGGGAGCAACAGCGCTGGCAGACCAGGCTACACAGGCATTTTACTGTGTGCTGCTGCTATTTCCACGCGAGGACAAGAGTAGGATTCCCAACATGCTCAGGAACCATTTTCATTCCTGCACCCTGCTGCCTCAGCACAGAACAAAACCTTAGCAAGTACACTATCCGCTTGATGGCTGATGATTTAATGAAATAAACCATGCAAGAAGAGGAGGAGGGTTTTTTTCTCCAATCCCTTACTCTCCCCTCCCTCTTGGAAAAAACAGATCAAGCAGCAGGAAAACCTTTGCCCTAAGAACTAAGAAAGCAACGGGTTCTCTACATTCCTGCTCCTGTCCCAGGAAAAAGCCTCTGCCTTGCTCTGTAGCTATTTCTACAGGCCATGACACGCCATACTCGAACCAGGTAAAAACCCAGAGCCTCACTGGAGCCAACGGCCACCAATGCATCAGGCATTCCCTCGATGTTAACAGGGAAAGCCTCACGATCTCAGGTTGTTTCTGGTGTGGGGAAAGGGAGAGGGGATAACCAAAACCTCCTCCAAGTTTCCTTTTAAAGTAGATCCCTTATCTCACTACATTTATACCAAGAGAGACTACAGACACTTGATGAAACACAACTTTTAGCTACAGGCATAACTATGGCATCTAAACTCAGACAGACTGTTGCCCTCAAAGGGAAATAGGCAAGTTGAGCTCTATTCTGGTATCAAAGGCTAATAACAAACAAGAGGTTTTGCCACCACACTTGAATCAGCTCACACCGACAGCTGACACTCTGTGTGGGCTATCACAGTTTGTATGCCAGGAGGGCGGCAACTTCCCTTACAGGAACGGTACCAGCAAGGTTCCTGTACAGTGCCCAGCCCACACCACCACCACACCGTTACTTCTGGTCTTCAAACCTAGAGCTATGAGAGGCACTGACAGTACATGATGCTGATGGTTCTGAATCATTCTCATTGCTTCCTGAGCTAACTGCTCCTAGACGTCACACATTCACACCAGTCCCCATCTGCTGAGTGTTATGGGTCTCACCTTTCACTAATCACAGCAAGATAATCAAGTTAATGCTGCTGGCTGTATTGTCCAAGAGAGATAAAAGCATTAACATCGCTCTGGCACATACAGAAAAAAGGTAAAGACAGTTCTAGCTTTGAGTATGGAATATTCAGCCTTGCTAGTCCCATCACAGATGTACAAGGAAGTACAGACCAGCTGCTACAGCTAAAGATATTCTTGCACTTTCTTCCAGGAAGGGCAGCTATGATCTGCTACACAATCATACCAAAGGTTACCGTAATCATCTAACGGCAATCAGAAGCTGCTGACACGTGGCCTGAAACTGAGATGTAGACCTTGCCTCTATGTGTCCTGGGACTAAGTCAGCTCCCTAGACTAGCCTGTATTAGTGATAAGAAACGAGATAATAAGTTGTTTTCTGGTTCTCCAGCAAATCATTCTGGCACTGTTCAGACAAAGAGATGTATTTTTTGTGCCCCACTTCTGAGTTACCAGAAATTTAAAAGAGAAGAAGGGATGATCAGGTCTTGTATTAATTTTGCACTCAGTGTGGCATTAACCACTAAGAGGGCTTGGGTGTTGTTTTTTCATTTCGTTTTTCAAACAAAGCCTGTCAGAGGTGCAGATGCACGATTTGTAAGCGCAATCCCTACAGCAGAGGGCTGAAGGACAAGGACTGCCTTTAGTCCTGGCACGCACCAACCACCCGAGGCTGATCACACCGCCGGTGGCAGTGGCCACGGGCGGCAGAAGAGGCAGCTCTAGGAGCGGAGGCCAGGCCCGCGCACCCCAGGGAGCCTGGAGTACGGGGTACCACTGCATGTGGACAGGCTGCAAGGATGATTTAGTTTATAGACCCACAGCCTGATTTCAGCCAGGTCAAGTATCTGCAGGATTGTAACCTTTAAGAATACACACAGCTGGCATTTTAAAATACTAATGCTGGCAGCGTCTTGTTGAACTACCTGAAACCGCCGTGGGCACTAAAAACAGACAAACAACCCAAACAAACAAGCAAAAACCCCTGGAAGTTTAGGCCTTGATCAGTGAAGTACCTTTGCATGCATGACCAGTAACGTACCTTCGCCCAAAGAGTTACACCCATTGTCACAAGGGCTATTTGTATTAAGGTTAATTACATACTTAGATACAAAAGGTGAAAGCTGTACTCTTTATCATAGACAATTGCTTCAGAAGAAAAAGAACACCTATTCCAGAGTTAATAATTAAAAGCTACTTGCACTTGGTGTATCAAAGAAAGCTTTCCACTTGCTATTAACATAGAAGTTCAACCTGTTCACAACCAGGAAGCTGAAGTCAAGCTTCTAAACGTACAGTTCTGCCTGTTCGAGCAGCACTTTTGGTAACTCCAAATCTATCAACATCTTCAAACCCAGACAGAGCACAGCAACGGTGGAAACATTTCACGTTTCCTGACCAGGAGCTCCTTCTGCTAGATAACGCCGTTTGCAAATTTAGTAAAAAAACTCCTGGCTTATCACTTCCACCTCTGAGCAAGTGTTATGTTGCTCCCATAGCAACTGCAGCAGTAAGATCAATTCTCGTCTGAGAAGATTTTTTTAATGAGATCTTGTTAGGAGATTGTTCAGTGCGAAACTTCACAGCACCAGAATTTCTCTGAGACTGTAACTGTTAATAAAGGTTTATTAACAAACAGAAGTATAAAACAATACTTTCTAACGTTTTTAAAATGACACTACAAACGAGTTCAAATACGCCTTCAATTTTAAAAGGCAAATTCACGACGTTCGTTCGTTTTGGTCTGTCAGCAGGCAGGCTGCAGCCTGCGGGCCCGTTAGCACCGGCGTTTGCCCCGCGCAGGCTGCGGCGCCGGCAGCTCCCGGGCAGCGCGGCTCCACCCCGCCCTCACACCCCGGGGGCGACGCAGACGCAAACCCCAGCCCGTCGGGCTCCGGAAGGCTTCCAGCCGGGAGCGCCGGCTCCTCCTCCGGGGCAGCTACCGGGGCCCGGCCCGGGCAGAGCGGCGCGGCCGCAAGCACCCGCGCACCCGGCGAGCCGCACCGGCGCCGCTAGGCCGGGCAGCACCGACACGGACACGAGCAGCCCAACCCGCGGCAGCCCGGCCGCCGCCCGCTCCCCGCGAGACCCCGCGGCGGGCGGGAGGGGCTGCGGGGCCCGCTCCACCGTGGCAGGGTCGGGCCACGGCCCCGCCCGCCGCCCCGCCGGCCCTCCCGGGCAGAGCCCGGCGCAGCGCCGCGCACAGCGCCCGGCCCAGGTGGCGGGGAGCAGGCGGGCCGGCCCGGCCGCGGTAGTCCCGCGGGGGGGGGGGGGGAGGCAGGGCGGCAGGCCCTCGCCTCGCCAGGGGGCCGCCGCTGCCACCTACCCGGCGCTCCCCAGCACCCGCCGACGCGCCGGGCCCAGCAGCGGCACGGCCGGCCGCCCCCCCCCCCCCCCTTCCAGTCGCGTCGCTTCGCTTCCCTTCCCTGGCCCGGCGCCGCCTGCCCCCTGCCCCCCCGCCCCGGCCCCGGCCCCAGGCTCGGGCCTCGGCGCACGGAGGGCGCCCCGGCAACCCGCCGGCGGCAGCAGGGGGCGCCACGCCGGACGCCGCCATTTCCCTCCTCTCACCTGCGGCCTCCGAGCGCACCCTGCGCTGCCGGCGCTGCCGGTGGCCAATCACGGCCTGCTGACGGCCGCAGCCAGCCACTCGCCAGCCAATCGCCGGAGAGGGAGGCGGGCCGGCGGGGCGGGGCGGCCCCTGGCGGCGGCGGCAGGGAGCGCTGCGCGCACGTGGGGCGCGGGCCCAGCGCCGGGCACCGGCAGCGCCGCCAGGTCCCGCGTTACCGCGGCAACCGCGCCACGCGGGCCGCCGGGGCGCGGCCGGTTCCCGGGATGCCAGGCCGCAGCCGGCGACCTTGGGGCCGCGCTCTCGGGCGCCGATGCGTCCCCCGCCGTTACGGTGCGGTCAAGCCGGGGCGGGCAGCTCCCGCCCCGAGGGACCCAGCGCAGGAGGCGCGACTGTGCCGGGCGACCGCTCCCGACGCGCCGGAAGAGCCGGGCAGCGCGCCCCGGGCAGCGCCCACCGCCGCTCCTGTCCCGCGGGGTCTGCGGCGGCAGAACACGGAGCGGCTCGCGGCGCGCTCCCCGCCCCGCCGGTGCCGCGGGCACGGCGCGCGCTGGCCAACCGCCCTGTCCCGGCGTTCGGGGGCTGCGGAGGGGACGCCCGGCGCCGGGCACGGGCGCGGAGCGCGGCGGAAGGGCCTGTGACAGCCGCCCTCGCCAGGCCGGGACGCCGAGAACCGCCCGCCCGCCCCGCGACCCATCCCGGGCCGCATCCCGTGCGCGGCTCCGGGCCGTCGGGGAGCCGCGTCCGCCGCTCCCGGCTCCAGGTGCGCGGACTTTGCCCCGGCCGCACCCTCGCCGCCGCGGGCTGCGCCGTGCCGTGCCGTGCCCGCCCGCAGCCGGGGCGGGGGTTCGGGGGTTCGGGGCGGGGGCCCGGCCCGGGCGCGGCCGCCCCTCCGGCGCTGTCCGGAGCGCGGTGCTGAAGGCGGGCGGGGCGGGGCGGGGCGGCCGAGCAGGTGGCGGTGCCGTTGCGGCCCCCCCGTGCCCGGCCGGCTCCCCGCCCCCCGCGCACCCTCCCGCCGCCGCCGTTCCCATTCCCATTCCCGTTCCCATTCCCATCACGTCCGCCTCCCGGCCCCGCCGCGCTCGCTCCGCCGCGCCGCCGCTCCGCGATGGCCAGCACCTTCGCCCGCGCCCTCTCCGCCCGCCGCTCCGCCGGCCTCCTGGCCATGGTGGGCGCCGGCTCCCTCGCCGCCGGTTTCCTGCTCGCCCGGGACACGGTCAGCGCGGGGGACCGGCAGCGGCGGCGCTACCCGCCCAGGTACCGGGCGCGGGCGGCGGGGGCGCACGTGCGGGGGGGCGGCGGGCGAGGGCCGGTCCCCCCGGCACCGGGGAGGGCGCGGGGCTGCCCCCCGAGCTCGAGCCGGGGCCCCGGAGCGGCTCACGGGGGCGGCGGGGCGGACGCTGTTCGTCCGCGGGCGGGGGGGGGGGTGACCGGGACGCCCGGGAACCGAGATCGCGCCGGCCCCGGGGCGGCGGCGGGGAGCGGGCGGTGCGGCGGCGCGAGCTCGGCCGTGTTGGACGCAACCGCCCCGCCTCGGGCCGCCGGCCCCCGCCGCCGCGGGCTGCACCGTCCGCGCACCCAAGGGCACCGGCGCCGCTGCGGCGGGGCCTCCGCGCCCTGCCCGGCCTCCGGCACCGACCGCCTCGCCTCGCCGGGGCGCTGGGCTGTGCCCTCCCGGGCCGGCCGGGCTGCCACGGGGCCCCGCCACGGGACCCACGCTGAGCCGGGGCCCTGCGGTCTGCAGGGGTCCCCGGGGGCATCCCCGTGCCCGGGGGCTGGCTCCAAGTGGCAGCGCGGGCTGGGACCCCCGGGACTGCCGGCGGACCCTAAGCAGTTGCGGAGCACCGGGACAAGACGCTGCGCCGCCAGCCCGGGGCAGGCAGGAGCGGGAGGGGGACAAGCGCTTGCCAGCAGGGCTGGGGGCTGGGGGGACTTTCCGGGGCTGCGGGGGAGATGGGTCAGCATGGTGGGGCAGCGCTGGCGGGACAGCGAGCGCGGGCGAGGACGTACCCCCGGCTCGGCCCCGTGGCCGCAGGAGTCAGGGGAGACTTGCCAGCGTCCTGGTGGGAACAGGATGGAGCAAAAGGGTTCATTTTCTCTTCTCCTGGTGAAACACCCAGGAGCTCCATTTGCAAGAGCTGGTGTCAAAGCAGAGACAGAGGCTGCACCGCAGCCCCCGGGGCTGGCGGCAGCTCCTGGCCCAACCCCATCTGGCCGTACCAGCCTTCCCACGCGCCTGCCTTTGGGACAGGCACTTCTCTATTTAAAAGAAAAGGTTTCTTGGCAGGGCCTCGCTCTTCCATCTCAGGGGCAGTTTTTAAAGAGAGAACTGGAGGGGCTCGCAGGTGCTCAGCAGGCAGCCCCCAGCCTGCAGGCAAATTTTGCATGAAGACGAGCCCTGAGATGTGCAATCAGGACTCCTGGGAGGCGGGCATGGGGCCAAGCCAGGCCAGCCAGGCGCGTGCACGGCTGTGGTCTGGCTTAGGGGTGCTTTGGGGGTAATGCTGGCTATGCAAGAGCCAGTGGCCCTATTTGCACAACCCGTGCCTGATCCCTTAAGCCAGATAAGTGTCACAACTGCAGAGCAGTGCTAAGGTTCAAGCTCAAGCACAGAAGGTCTCGTGTCACTCCCCCTTTGAACTGCTCTCTGCCAGGGGGAGCCCTGGGGAGCCCAGCCGGGCCCCAGGAGGGCCAGGCACTTCACTGCCGCAGGTAGAGGTGTCACAGCTGCTCTGCTCACCGCTGCCTGCTGCAGCAATAAAGAAGCAGGAGCCCTGAAGCCAGGAGAGGTGGGGGCAGGTCCTGCCTGGTGCCCACGCTGCCTGGCCCCAAGGAGCGTGGAGGGCTAAGGCACAAGATGGGGGCTGGAGGCAGGAGCTGCCTGTGCCCCACAAGGACCGCACAGGGTAGGGACAGGGCCAGAAGGGGAGAGGGACATGGCGGCCACCGTACGGTCCTTCCGCCTTGCACTGGCACCGGCTGCTCGGCCTGGCACAGCTCAGAGGCAGGTCAGGAAAGCCAGGAGCAGGTTTTCCTCCCCACTGCGCACCACGAAGGAGCAGAGCAGGGAAGGAGGCAGCACGTTACTGCTCCAAACACACGCGGCTGCTGTGATCCCTGCACCACAGTGCAGTTAGAAAGCGGCGCTGCGCTGCATTGCAGGCTGAGAGCCCTGCTCGTGCAGAAAGCTGTGTGCCGAGAGCCAGCGCTGGGGCTTAGACATGCTGGGTCGGGCCACAGAAACAAGGGGACAGAAACGGAGTGAGTTCAAAGAATGATGAAGGCTGGATGTTACTGTTTATTCACCTCCCAAGAGGGCTGTATTTTCAAGCTTTCTGAGCTACTGCAGGGCCACAGACATCAGGTCTTCACTGAGCAAGGATGGTGAGGGAAAAACATCGGGACCTGTGAGACCCGCTGGCTGGCTTGAGAAAGGCAGGCACTCCGCCTGTGTCCTGCTCCTGTGGGCAAGGGTACCAGGGCCTGTCCCCACTAAACCTGGACACGCAAGTGTGCCCTTGAGCACACAGAACACCAGTGGTATCTTTGTTGTGGCTGGGGGCAGGGGCCGAGCTGGCCGTGCTTGTGGCAAGATCAGTGGGCTGGGGAAAACCAGCAGGTCAGAGCGTTGATGCTGAAAACAAGGACAGGGCTGCAGGAACAGAGAGGCACCATCTGAGAGGGAAGAAGGGGGCTGAGCTGGAGGAGGGGATGAAATCAAGGTAGGGGATGTGGTTGGAAAGCTCTAAAATAAGCTTCCTGGGAGGGTCTGTTTGTCCTGGAACGGTTTTGTGTCGGTGCTGACGCTTGAAAAGAGCCTGGACAGAGCCCCAGGGATGAGTCGCAGCATCCCACTCTGCAGGGCCGAGTCAACCCACCTGAGCATTTTGCTCCTCTAGTCTTTAAGTTAAATAATGAGACATGTTGGCAACAGCCTTCAGGGACCGAGCGGCACCCCACGGCTGCTCGTCAGAGGTGCCGCAGTGCAAATGGCCATGCTGGGGGGGGCACGGGCACCCCCCCCCCCCCCAGAGGAGACACGGGCACAGATGTGCCTGCTGCCGGGCAGGGTCCTGCACAAGGCACAGCATCACATTTGGACGGTCACACTGGGGCTCCCCGCCAAAGCGTCTCCACACAAAGCCCGAGCCCCCTCCTCCCTGCGTAAACAAGCCGCATGCTCCGCTGCCTGCAGCAACCCGCCAGCACTCGGCTCCTCCCGTCCGCCGCCACCACACAGAGTCCGCGCCGCTCGCCCCACGCACCCCCACACCTCTCCAGAGGCCACGTGTGGCAGGGGCTGCCATCAGCATGGGCACCCACAGAGCCAGTGATGCTAGGAAGGGCGCTGGAGGCCACTGGATTAGCGGTGAAGAGCCGCGGGGAGATGCAGGGGGCTGCTGCTTCCGGAGAGGCTGCCCAGTCAGGAGACGGACTAATAATACCTGCTGAGCACTTAGCAGGGCTCCTCTCCGGTGAAGCACCTCCTCACACAAGGGCAGAGAGGGCAGTTGCTGCAGGCAGCTGCACCATGAGGCTGCAGGTGTGGGTGGTAGCAAAGCACCTGCCCCCAGTCATGCTCCTGGCAGATGTCCGCCTTCTGCTGAAGACGCTTCCAGCCTTCGTGGTTGGGAGCTGCGGGGGGAGCCCACCCTATTGCTCGGCTGCATGGCACTGGGAGAAAAGGATGGTGCTGAAAGGGTCATAATTCAAAAACCAGTTTTGGGGACAAAACCCAAGGGGCCAAGGCAGCCCCAGTAAGGCCAAGTGCAGTGTTGCCTTCATGCTTGTGGTGGAGGATGCTTGGACACCCAGGAGAGCATGGTGGGAGCATGGCGCCCGCTCCCCGAGCCCTCCCACACCAGCCCCGGGACGCAGCCCAGGCTGCAGGGATGGGCAGTCTCCCCTGCGGCTCTGTGGGGCACCGCTTGCGAGCACAGCACGGGGCGTTCGGCTCCTTCATCCCTGCATTGCCCAGCTGATCCTGGCACCGTCCAGCTTAGTTCGGGTGCTCTGGAAAGGCTGAAGAGAGATCCCCCAGATTTGCTGGCTGTGATTCAGGGCTGTTCTGGGGGAGGGTGTGTTCGGGCCAGGAGCTCAATCGGCACTGCAGCAGGCACAGACCCTGCAGGCAGGGGCTGGAGTCCCTCAAGGTTTTGGACTCTCTGAACACTTCAGTGAAGGTATAGACTGACCATAGCAGGCAGCATGCTTAAACCTATAGCAATCTTCTGCTTACTGGAAGTGAGCTTGCTTCCCTTAGCAACCTTTGCTGGCTCTCTGGATGCAGTCCGCTGTTGCCAGGGTGGAAAGCACAGCAGGCAGGCTGTGGTCCTGGCATGCCAGGTGGCACTGGCCATGCTGGGGGCCAGGGAGGAACTCGTTGAAGTGTCCCATTCTGATCAACAAATGTTTTTTAGCAGAGTGTCTCTTCCTGAGGAGACATGGGTCAGTACCCCACTGCTGGCAGGGGCAGGAACAGTGGGGGAGGCTGGGGCAGGCTGCATCCCATATACAACGAATCAGCCTCTGAACTGGAGCATCTCAGCACAACGCAGATATGTGTGTGGGCTGGGGTGCAGCCCTCAGCCTGCACGGCCTGGGACAAGTTCCCGCCTGGAGCAAACGCCTCCTTGCACTGGTCTAGGCTGAAGCCTAGCGCTTCCCTACGCAGAGCAGATAATGGAAGCCCTACCTCCTTTTCTTTCTGCAAAGTGCAGGAAGCCACAAGCAGTAGCCAAGCTGCAGGCGAAGGGCCAACGCACATTCCTTGGCCTGCAGACACAGGAGGAGGCGGTGGCAGTGGCAGCACTCTGCATTGCAGCAAGGGGGCCGGGCGCTGGCAGCCAGACCCAGCGTCCTGTGCGGACATTCAGCCCAGGAACAGGACCTGGGTGCTGGGAAGGTGCCAGGACTTGCTGCTGGTGATGGTGGCCGGCTGTTGCTCCCACTGACCTGGACCTGCACTAGCTGCAGCTACACACAAAGCAGTCCTCCTCCTGGGAGATGAGAAAGGTGTAGCCAGGGCTGCAGGACCCCTCCAGCCACCAGCCAGGTCCCCTGGGCTGACAAGGGCCAGTCCTGTCCCACTGAGGCAAACGGAGGCAGGAGGGATTTGGCCACGTAGAGCACTGTCGGGGTCCTGCCCTGCCAATCCCCCCATGAGCACAGAACAAGCACAAAGCCAGGCTAAAGTGGGAATGAGGTCAGGGGACGGCCTCCCGCTAAGCTGATTAGAGGAAAGCATCCCCCTAATACAATAAACTGCACCAGAGCAGTGCGGTTCCCACCAGCTGCAGATCGGGGTCAACCAATCTCCCGCCCCACGGCATCTGGGGGGCACAGGGACAGGGGGTCGTGGCGCCCAGCTGGGGCCCAGGGGCCAGACACGCCAGGGCCTCGGCAGGCTGCGTGCCCTGCCTCCCTCCCTCGCTGCGCAGGCAGCCCCTGGTGCTGGGCAGAAGGGGCAACGGGAGCAGCCACCCTCTGTTTGGGCTGGCAGCAGGGCAGCCCCAGGAACGAGAAGGGGAGTGAGGCCCCCGCTCTGCAGACCGGCTGCGCTGGCAGCTCAGCACACAGGCTCCCGCCAGCTGCCCATGCCCCAGCACGGAGCTGCAGCTGACGTGGCCGCTGCTGCTCACCCAGCAAGCTCTCCCGACCCCGGGGCCCTGGTACGCAGCTGATAAGGAGCCGCACCCTAACAACCGGTCCAGATTTGCTCGTGGACTGTTGTCCTTGTGGCAATGTCAGCGCTCAGCACTGCCCTTGCTGTGCGATGCCAGTGCCTGCCTTCCCACTCCCGGCTGGCCTTTGCTGGTGTGGACAAGCAGAGCAGCTCGACCTCCCTTCCCACAGCTCCCCTGCCCACACCTGCCCTGCGGGTCTCTGTGGGGCAAGGGCATGGGCGCTGGGGTCCCCTGGCTCCAAAGGACTCATTGGTCTCTCCTCCCACAGCGCTGAGTACCCTGACCTGCGGAAGCACAACAACTGCATGGCCAGCAACCTGACGCCAGCCATCTACGCCAGGCTCTGTGACAAAGCAACCCCAAATGGCTGGACCTTGGACCAGTGCATCCAGACAGGTGTCGACAATCCTGGCCACCCCTTCATCAAGACTGTGGGCATGGTAGCTGGCGATGAAGAAACCTACGAGGTGAGTGGTGGACGGAGCCCTGCCATGCTCCAGACTGCCCTGGGTGCCTGCAGTAGCCAGCAGAGTCCCAGTATCTGTGGTACCTCCAGCAGCCTGGGATGTTACTGCCCACCTCCTCCTACTCAGCTTGGGCAGCTGGAAAGGCCCCTTCGCCAGCCCCAGCGTGTCGCTGTGGGACACAGGGCTCCCTCAGATCAGCTGTTCCTAGAACCCTGCAACCTCTTCCTCCTTGCCCCTGAGCCCCCCTTGCCCGGGCAGCATTGCCCCATGAATTGCCTTTGCATTGCAGGACCCACCGTGGCCCCAGCCAGCCTTTGCAGCCTCCCAGCTGCCATGTCCCCCCCACTGGCAGCAGGACTGTGCTGAGCTTGTGGCAGGGGCTTCATGGGGTGCTGGGTCTGCAGTGCTATACATCATCCTGCTTGCTTCCAGGTGTTTGCTGACCTGTTTGACCCCGTGATTCAGGAGCGGCACAACGGATACAACCCCCGCACCATGAAGCACGTCACAGACCTGGATGCTACCAAGGTGCACGAGCCGGGCAGCGGTGCTGTGCATGGGAGCTCTTCCCCGGGCCATGGGGGACAGAGGCCCTGCCAGCACCAGTGCTGCCCCTTAAGCGGCCCATGGCTTATGTCTGTTCCAGATAAAATTTGGCCACTTTGATGAACGCTATGTGCTCTCGTCCCGGGTCCGGACTGGGCGCAGCATCCGCGGGCTGAGCCTGCCACCAGCCTGCACCCGTGCTGAGCGGCGAGAGGTGGAGAAGGTGGCCGTGGAGGCACTGAATGGCCTCACCGGAGACCTGGCAGGCCGCTACTACCGCCTCGGCGAGATGACGGAGAAGGAGCAACAGCAGCTCATCGATGTGAGTTGATGCAGCTCCCTACCAGCATCCCTGGGTGCCCGCGGAGCAGGACCTCTTCTCTGGCATTGCCTCTCCAGGAGGCCGTATCCTCCTTTCCCAGCCCTGCTGCCCTGTGGGATCAGGACACCCTTCCCCGGTGAGACCATCCCGCAGCGCAGAGGGTGCTCGTGGGGCTGCTCAGCCCTCCCAAGCCAGGGGAGGATGGAGCTCGCTGAACACAGCCTCAGCAGCTCATGGCCCCCTCCGGCTCTCACCCCCTGTCCCTGCCCATACCCAGGGGCAGGCAGGCTCATGGCACACAGCTGGTGCGCTGCCAGCCCCTGGTACAGGGTGGGCTCTACACCAGCAGCCTTCTGCCTCCCTGGCCCACAGGCGTGGACTGCAGGCGAGCTTGCCCCGCCTGGGACAGCCATGGAGCGCTGCCTGCATGGCAGGCTAGAACCAGTGCGACAGGGTGCCCTGGCACCAGCTGTGCAGCCCCAGCAAGCCCTTGCATTCTGCCTCCCTCCAGGACCACTTCCTCTTCGACAAACCAGTGTCCCCGCTCCTGACGGCAGCAGGAATGGCCCGGGACTGGCCCGACGCACGAGGGATCTGGTGAGGATCTGCCGCAGCACCAGACAGTCAGCAGGGCAGAAAGGCGGGGGACACTGCTGCTCTGTCCAGCTGCCCCAGCTCCGCCACCTGCGTTCCTCATGCCCGCCAAACTGCAGACCCAGCACATGCGGCACCAGCACCCCTGGGCCACGCTCGCCCTACACTCCGTGGCCACACAGAGCTGGGCTCTCTCTGCTCATGCATGACCTGGGAGCACCTTGTGCACTGCAGCCAGCCGCTCCATACACAAGCCACAGTGTCCTCCTACAAAGTGGGACTTTGGAGCCAGCCCCTGCTGTCAGTCCTGTCCGCTCTCACCATCCTCCAGCACCGTGCACTCCAGGCTGCCAAAAATCTGTAATTGCCTTCTGCTCCCTGGGCAATCCCCAGCGCTCCTCCTGGCTCTCTGCACGCTCTACCTGCCCTCAAACTTACCCTGCCACAACTGCATCTTTCTGCTCCCTCCCAGCATTTCTGCACAGCCATGCAACATCCCACACAGCATCCCACACGCATGCAGAGTGACAGCCAGCACACGCACTCACCCACACCACCCTCACTGGCACAGCACCTTTACAGCAGCCTCATGGAAACCAGCTCCACAGCTTCAGCCGCCCCCTAACCCAGCATCCCAATGTGCACCCCACACCTCACAGCCCCCTCCCACTGCCTGCATGGTGCAGGAGCCAGGGTCCTGTCCCCAGTCCAGGCAGGGTCGCCATCACGCTTGCACCACACTGCTCCTCCCCAGAAGTGCTTGCCTGCACCCACGGCACCAGAGCCAGTACCCATCACCTGCAGTGGTGCGTGTGGGTGAACGCTGGCCGGTCTCCAGGAGCACCTCCTGGCTGTCTGCCTTGCTGCCAGGCTGTGCTCCGGCAACGCGCTCCCAGCCACGGGCGCAGGCAGAGCACCAGGACCCTGGGGCAGCACTGGCACCATTCTCACAGAGGCAGAAGGGGCATGGCCAGGGCTAGCAGAGGTGGTTGGGTGGGCACAGGGGCTCTGCTGGCTGCCAGCACAGCCAAACACAGCCCTGTCCCTAGGCACAACAATGAGAAGACCTTCCTGATCTGGATCAACGAGGAGGACCACACGCGTATCATCTCCATGGAGAAGGGTGGCAACATGAAGCGCGTCTTCGAGCGGTTCTGTCGGGGCCTGAAGGAGGTGAGCGCCCGCCAGCCCCTGCTGCGCCAGCCCTGTGGACAGGCAGATTGGCGGGTGGGCAAGCAGGGCTGCTGTGGGGCTGGCCCCCTGCACTCGGCCGAGGCGGGGTGGTGCTGCCATGCTGAGGCCTGGGCACCCCGCGGCCGGGGACTGAACGGCTGCTTGTGCCTCTAACCCAGGTGGAGCGGCTAATCCAGGAGCGAGGCTGGGAGTTCATGTGGAATGAGCGGCTGGGTTACATCCTGACCTGCCCCTCCAACCTGGGCACTGGGCTGCGAGCAGGCGTCCACATCAAGCTGCCACTGCTCAGCAAGGTATGACTGGGGCCAGATTAGTGGGGAGCCAGGCCAGGGCTGCAGGGAGCCCCAGCTGCTGGGGCACAGGGAGCCCAGCCACACGGGAGGTGCAGGACTGCATGGGACCTGACCCTGGACATCACTCGGGTTCCCCCAGGAAGCGGAGCGTATGGTTCAGCCCACGCCTGCATCCGTGGCTGAAGGGGCCAGGGACCCAGGTGTCAACCTGGGTCTGCTTGGGGCAGGGCTCCCCGTGGGGATTATGTGCCTACTGACGGGGGGTCCTGTGAGCAGCGGGAGGGCTGCCCCAGGGAGCAGTCGGCTGCAGAGCCCTGACTCCCTTGCTGATGGTCCCACTGAACACTGACATCTTCTCTGGGCACAGGATAGCCGCTTCCCTAAGATCCTGGAGAACCTCCGGCTACAGAAGCGTGGGACAGGTGGTGTGGACACTGCAGCTACTGGCAGCATCTTCGACATCTCCAACCTGGACCGGCTGGGGAAGTCAGAGGTGAGTGCTGGGCAGAGCTGCTTTCGGGGAGGGAGGTTCTCAAGTGTGTGTGCATGACAGGCCCGCGGCGCCCAAGCAGCTCCAGGGCCGTGTGCTGGGGCCAGCACATGGGGACCGGGGGTGGCGGGGTGGCAGCTCCTGCCCTTCACACGGTGGGGCCAGCTGGGTGCCTTGCTGGCGTGGCTCCCAGGACAGCCCCTGAGTCAGGACGTCTGTGCTCCTGGTGCAGGTGGAGCTGGTGCAGCTGGTGATAGACGGTGTGAACTACCTGATTGACTGTGAGCGGCGGCTGGAGAAGGGGCAGGACATCCGCATCCCCTCCCCGGTGCCACAGTTCCGGCACTGAGCTGGACCAAGGCAGCACCAGCCCTGTGGGGCCCAGCTCCCCCCCGTAGCTTACGCGATCTCTGTGCCCAGCATGTCGCTGCGTCCTGTTACCCGCAACGCGCCAGGCCAGACCCCATAAATGTGCGCTGCTGTAGCCATGGCTTGGTCTCCTCCTTACCGCAGCACACGCCTGCCCCAGCACCCTGTGCCCCTGCAGAGAGGCACCCACCCAGGTCTGGGTTTCCTGCACCCCCCCTGAGCAGCCCTCCCCAGGATTTCCCCGAGCCACTGCTGCCCTGGAGAACAGGCCGGGGGGGGCACTGGGGCTGCCCTACTCTGGCAGGCCACAAGGGACTGTGTGTGGGTAGGGAGCCAGGGCTGGGGGGCAGCTTGCTGCAGGGTGCCAGGAGCTGCAGGGACGGTCAGGGCTGGGCAGGAAAAGGTGATCTGGGGCCACATGTTGCTGCAGACAGGCAGGGAGCAGAGCTCATTGCTTGTGCCCATCACAAGTTTATTACTGGGATACTCGCAGAAGGCAGGAGGGCAGGCAGAGGAGGAGAGCCAAGGTGAAGTCAGACTGGGGCCCGGCTCCGCTCCTGCCTGCAAGAGAGAAAGCACCATCAGAGCTGAGCATGCCAGACCCAGCACGCTGTGGAGGGGCTCATGTCCCTGCCGCGAGCCCTCAGTGCTCGCACACATGCACACACGCGCGTGCACACACACAGAGCTCTGGGCAGGGACAGCGCAGTCTACTGCTGCCCCCAGAGCAGCTGTTCAGGACCTGGGTTTAGGGCAGGGGGCAGCAACAGGGAGGTCTCGTCTGGGCAGAGGTGGGATGGGACAGAGTCCAACAGGGAGCCTGAGCTGGGCAGGCAGCGGGGCCAGCCTCCCCGTGGGGCAGCACTGTGGGCACGGCCTGAGCCCTCCCGGCATCCTGGGGTGCCCGTGCTGAGCCTGGAGGTGCAGAGCAGGGATGAGGGGTGAGCGGGCAGGGGAGCTGCCCACCACAGGCAAGCTGGGGGCTGCGTGGGGACAGAAGCCGCCTGGCCGCTCTCACCTTGGCTGTCGTGTGCAGCTTCTCCCTCGTGCTGGGCGCTGGCCAGGGCCTTGCACAGGGCACTGCCGAGCCACCGGCGCTGCCTCAGGGTGACAGCCATGGCCTGGGCACTGGAGAGGGTGCGCAGCTGAGCTGGGCCAAACACCACCTGCGGGGAGAGGGCAGCCAGCCATGGCGAGGCCCTGCGCCTGCTCCACAGTGCAGCCAGGACATGTCCCACCCTCCATCTCTCAACATCCAACACGGGAGGCTGTCACCACGCTGGCCGAGCCGGGGATCCCCCCTCCCCTGTGTGCAGGGGTATAGTGCCACGCACACCCTGGACGAGTGTGCCAGTGGAGGACGCTGGGAACTCACTGCGAACTTGGGTGCCGGGACAGCAGCGATGGCCCGGGGAGTGAGCGCCCAGATCTGCTCGGGGACCAGTGCAGAGAGGACGATGTCGGGGAGCCCAGCTGGGGCACAGAGCACAGGATCAAGATGCCTTTCCCAGGCACGGAGGCCAGCAGGGCAGGCAGCAGTGACCACGGGGCATGGCACCATCGCAGCCCTCACCTGCCAATGTCCCAGCCTCTGTGAAGATTTCAGGTCCCCAGGCAGCAGCCGGGCCAAAAGCAGCACTGGAGGTGAGGTGTGCAGCCAGCACCTCTGCCTGCTGCTCTGTGCAGCGCAGGCTCAGAGAGCCCAGGAAAGGGGCAGCTTTGCTGCGGGGAGCAGGCAGTGTCAGGCAGCCACGTGCCGGGGACCAGCACCCCTGCCCTGCGCTCGGCCCGCGGTCCCCGTGGGCGCACACCTACCTGAGCTCCCAGCTGTCCAGGCCCCGCAGCTCGGCCACCGGCAGCCCACAGAGCAAGTGCCCCAGCGCCACCAGCTCGGGCAGCCCCAGGTCCCGGGCACTTGCCCCGTGCTGCCGCAGGAAGGCGGACACCACAGCCTGCATCTGGGGGAAAGCCCGTCACAGGGTCCAGTCACCCCCCCCGCCCCCCCAGTCCCCAGGGCCTCACCTGCTCTGGCAACCAGCCGTCCAGCTCCCCCAGGGTGGAGAGGGCCCCCCAGTCGGGGAGCTGCAGCTCCCGCAGCTCCAGCTCGCCCAGCTGGGTGGCCAGCCGGCCCAGGCATAGGGTCTGGGCTGGCTCCAGCACCCGGGTGCTGCCCCACAGCTGCAGCACCAGCAGCACCACGAGCTGCCGGCAGCCCCTGGCCCAGCACCACCGAGCAGCACCAGCACAGCCCCACACAGGCAGCCCCCCAAGGCCAGCACACACCCCCAAGGACAACCCCACCAAGGCCAGCACAGCCCTCCCACAGGCAGCCCCCCAAGGCCACCCCCCCCCAGTGAGCACAGCTCCCCACATTCAGCACCTCTCTGCCAGGGCCAGCACAGCCCACCCAGCCCAGCAAAGTGCCACCACCCCCACCAGCATGGGCCCCCGTGTCCTCCCTCACCCACCTGGCCTGGCTCAGAGCAGCCTGGAGCTGGTCGGGGCGCAGTGCTGGGTCCCGGCTGAGCAGCCCCAGGCAAGTCTCCAGCTGCTGGGGGCCCATGGCGGCCAGCTGGGCCACGCTCCATGCCGCAGGGAAGGTGGCACGCATGTCAGCACAGCTGGGCACGGGGGCTGCAGAGCCCGAGTGGACTGGCCCCAGCCCCAGGTCTGCAGGGTGCACAAGGGGGACACACCAGCCAGGGAAGAGATGGCGTGGGTGACACCGGGTGCTGGGGACACAGTGCCAGCCCAGAGAGGGGACAGCACGGGGGACACTGGACAGCAAGGGTACAAAGTGGGTGGGCAGGGCACGGGAGGGCGCCAGGGACAGGAGGTGCATGAGCTGGGACAGGGGCCATGCAGGACTCAGAGGGGGGAGTGCATGGTCTCACCTCAGTCCCCTGGCCCAGCAGCTGCCACCAGTGGGGCCACCAGTACTTCTTGTGGGCTGGGACCCTCACCCGGGGTGCTGGGGGGTTGGCAGAGGCGTCCCAGCTCACTGCTCCCAGTCCTGCTGGCTCTGCAGCAGCTGCTCCACCATGTCTCTGCTCAGCAAGTCCTGAGGCAGCACCAGGCAGACATGGAGAGAGGGGCTAGGGCAGACCCCACCGGCAGAGAGACCCAGGGGAGCAGCAAGGACAGCATGGCCACAGGGGCAAGAGTGCTGATGAGGTGGCACAGCCACGAGGATGGGGCACTGGCCAGGACAGCACAGCCACAAGGATGGGGCACTGGCAGGGACAGCACAGCCATGAGGACAGGACAACACTGGGGATGCCGTGGCCATGAGGATGGGGCACCAGTGGGGATGGCATGGCCACGAGGATGGGGCAGTGGTGGGGATGGCACAGCCATGGGGACGGGGCACTGGGAGGGTTGGCACAGCTGCAGCACCAGGTGCAGGGGCCAGGGCATGGCCAGCCATGGGGCAGCATGGCGGCAGTGGGACAGGACGTGGTGCTCGCCCGTGGGATGGCGCGCAGGCTCTCGAGGGGCAGCAGGAAGACCAGGCGCCCCAGCTGCTGCAGGGTGGGCAGGCGCCAGCCTGGGGGGGGCCTGCAGGAGTGGGCGTCAAGGTAGCGCTGGTGGGGCCCCGTGCCCCCCTGCCCGCCACCTACCCCAGCGCTTGCTCCGACAGCAGCAGCCGCCCCAGCTCAGTGGCTGCCTCCGCAGCCAGGCAGGTGTCTTGCAGGTCCCCCAGCCGTGGCAGCAGGCTCTCAGGCCGGACACAGGCCACACTCTCCTGGCCCAGGAACCCCACCAGTGGGCCCAGCCGGTCCAGGTCCTCCCCAGCCAGCTCCGTCCCTGCCGGTAGCCGCTGCAGCGGGGAGAGCAGAGGAGTGAGGATGGGCGACTGCATCTCCCCGCACCCTGTGTGGGGCTCCCTCCCCTTACCAGGGAGCGCAGGGCCCCGCGGGCCAGGGCTGCCCGGCGGGCGGCCGGCAGGGCCAGCAGGCTGCGGGGCTGGTGGGTCGCGTGGTCCAGCAGCAGTTGCATCACGGCGTCAGGCAGCATCTCCACCATCTTCACCCTGCGGGAGCCAGAGCACAGCTGGGCACTGCAGGGCAAGGGGCTGCTCTGCCTAGGGATGAATGGGGCACTGAGCCCCATCCTACAGACCCCTTCTCACAGCAGGGGTGCCCAGGCACTGGGCAGGGGCTGGTGCCAGGTCTGCCCTCAGGGATGGCCAGGAATGGGGGCTGGAGATGCCAGGTGGGCAGTGGTGCCTGCTGAGGGCTCCTGCCTCCAGTCCCCACTCCACATATGTGGGCAGCAGAGCAGGGGCTCACCAGCCCCTTGGAGACACAAGGAGGGTGATGAGCCCAAGGAGGGGGCTGTAGACCAGCAGGAAGTGCTTTTCCCCCCAGGGAAAGGGGGCAGTGGGAGCAGAAGGGGTGGCACACGTCCATGCATCCCAGGGCCAGCTGCTCCTGACACCTACGGTAACTCCATGAGAAACCGAGGTCCCAGCCATGCCAGCTCCTCCTCAGAGAGCACAGGACGCCTGAGCACCTCCTCCTGCACGCAGTGTCTCTGGGGACACCATGCTTTAAGTGTAGGACAGGGACAGGATGCCCACAAGCCACGGGGGTCGTGGAGCCTCCTCCTTACCAGGCTGGCAGGCAGGGAGTGGGGCTGCGTGTAGAGGGTCCGGAGAGCCGTGAGGAAATCCTCCCGACCTAGCTCCTGCAGCGCAATGCACACAACGTGCACACATGTGCGGACCCTGGTCTTTGGGACCTCCCCAGCTCCCTGCACAGCTCCGCAGCATGTCACCACCCAAGGCTACTACCCACATTTCCAGAGCTGGCGGGACGCAACCCCTCCATAGTTGGACCTTTGCCGGGGACCTGCCTGGCCCTCAACGCCCAGGTGTGCAGGGCAGCCCACACCCTGCCTCCGGAGCCATGTCCCGCTCCCGCACAGGGGGCAGGGGCTGAGAGAGCGGGACAGACCCTCGGGCATGGCTCCATCGTAGCAGGGTCTGCAGTCCCAGGGGGCCATGCTCACTCACCAGAGCTGGGGTCCTGCAGCAACGGAAGGAGCAGCATCCCAAAGCTGGGAAGGGAAGCAGCCATTCCTGCGTCCTGCGGCCAGCAGGAGTGAGAGATGGACGAGGCCCCGCACGGCCTGCACCGGCAGCTGCCGCGGGACTGCCCACGTAGCCTGGCTCCAGCCCCTGCCACTCTCGCACCCTCTGCGGCTCCCAACCCTCCTCCGACAGAAGCAGCCCTAAAGACCCACTGTCCCGCGGACCCCCGAGATGGAGCTGTACCGCAGCCCCCGCTGCCTGCCCAGCCCCTGCCCGCTCACGCCGCGCCTGCCGCCGGGGCTGGAAGCGCCTAGCGCGGCAGGGCTGTAACCCGAGGCTCTTGCATTATTGATGCCAGGAACCCCGCGGGGCACTGCCCGGCCCCAGGGCAGCCTGGCTGGCTGGGCCGGCTGCGGGAGCAGCTCCCGCGCTGGGTCTCCCCGGCACAAAGGCGGCGGGCCCTGCGGGGCTGACCGGAGCGGGACGGCACCCCCTGCCGGCCCCGGGGCGCGGAGTAACGGCGCAAGCGGCGAGCAGGCTCTGGGCTGGCGGTGCCCGTCTAACTGGAGGCGGCGGGCGGGGGGGGCTCTTCCCAGGCCGTGGCCCCGGTGCCGATCCCGAGCCGGTCCTGCAGCCGCGCCAGCGCCGGGCGTTGCGGGGAGCGGCGGGGCTGTCAGGGCCGGGCGGGGCGAGGCCCGCTCGGCGCCCGCCCGCGGGGCCGCCCCGCACTCCCCGGCCCGGGCCCGCAGCCCGCGGCGCTCCGCCAGGTTCTGCTGCAGCCGCTCCGGGTAGCGGGAGAGGGAGTCCCGGGGCCAGGCCGCCCGCGCCGCCGGCGGAGCAGCACTGCGTGTGCAGCGGGCTCATCGCTGACCGGAGCCGCCGGAGCCCGGCCGTGGGACTCGCAGGGCGGGGAGGGACCCCCACGCTGGTGCCAGCTCCGTCCCCTCGCGGCGCTGCCCTGGAGCTCGTCCAGGGCCCCTTACCACAAAGGTGACGATGCAAGCTGAAGACATTCCACGCGCTTTTCCAGCAGCCCCTGAAGCTGACCAGCCAGTTCAGTGCAATATCGATGACAAAAATGCCAGAAACGGCCCAGACGGCTGCCTCCGTGATTGTGGTGAACGCCTGGTGAATGTTGGTCCTGTTCTTCAGCTCTGGGGAGCACGGGGGACCAGCTGCTGAACCTCAGCGGTCAGCAAAAAGGACCAGGTTACAGGGTGAAGGCAGGTGCATGCCACCTAAAGGAGAAACGAATGGTGAGATGGAAACACTGGTACTGAATACTGTCCCCCAAAGTCCAGCTGAGCTGCCAGACTGGCTGTGATGGGAGGCAGCTCTCAGAGGCTGAGATTTAAGGGCAAAGGCTAGTTGGGGGCACAAGGTCCTGGGGAGGATGGGATGGGACACAGCAGGAGACAAGGCTGTTGCTCTGTGCTGGCTGTGGCCAGGAAAGGTGGCTATCTGAAATTAACCCTTGGCTTGAATTTGATCACTAGTCCTGGCTCTTGTGGGCACATCCTGCAAAACAACTGCACAGAGCGTCTCTTGTCAGCAGCCCTAAGCCTGCTGCCGTGATGTGTCGCCGGGCGCAGCAAGCCCTCCTGCACCGTCAGCGCCCAGCCCCGGGCAGATCCAGGCCTGGAGCGACAGTGGGGTCAGGCTGCCTCTGTGCAGCGGGGAGGGGAGACTGTTCATGCTTATCACTGTTGATCATCAAGATAAGGGCGTCCAGGATTACCAGGAAGAAGATGCTTTTTATGTACAGATTGGCTGAGTTTTGTCATTGAGAAAAACACAGGACACTGACTTATTGCCTGCCAAACGCCACGGGCAGATGCACTCACAAAGGGGACTCAGAACTGCACTGTGCCCTGTGCACACGCAGCTCTGTGGACCTCAGGTTTCAAGACAAGCTTGGTCCTTGTCTCAGTACACTGGCAACAGAGTTCTGCCTTTGGTGAGTGGCACCTAAAGCACTGGAAAAGTTGCGAAGTGGCCACCATGACAAGCTGTTGGGCAATAGCTACCCACCTGAGAAAGAAGTCCCAGGAGGGCTTGGGCCCTGGTGCTTCAGCCATTCTGCATTGATTTGTTCTTACAGTCCCTGCTCATCCCACCCTGGACAAAGACTATCCAGGCTGCCAGTACATGGAGCCTGTGTCCTGGCTGAAAGCCAGCCTGGACCACCCCATTCCCAGAGCTCAGCCTGTGGGAGCCTGTGTCCCACAGCCGGTGCTGCTGCTGCTGCGTGGCAGGTGCTCCCGCAAGCCTGCTGTCATCAGGCTGCCCGTGGAGGATACAGTGCAGGAACCAGGATATCGATGGGAGGAGGATAGGCCAGCAGCCCTTGCAGACCTCGATGCGGCCGTACAGGCATTTCTCTGAGGTGATGGAGGTCTTGCTGCAACTGATGTTGAAACAGGCCAAGTGATGATAAGTGAGCGTCACCTTCCTCTGCTTCCAGGGATCTGTGTAGAGATCAAGCAACTCCTGGGAGACTCTGCCTTCTCTGCCCGGCAGGGGTAGGAAGCCGTGCAGCTGGAGGACATTGAACAAGACCTGGCCAGGCAGCACCCTCCAAACAGAAGCAGATGGGGCGCTGCAGCATGAAGAGGGAAAAAGCCAACTTTGCTGGAGAGTTTAGGAGCTGTGCTCCAATTCCCTTAGCAGGGTATTGATGCTGAGCTAGCACAAGCAATGACACTCAGCTAGGATCAGGCTGGGCAAGCACAGACTGGGAGAGTATTTTGGAAGTGGACACTACTGCATCCTGCATACACTCCAGCTCCTCTGCCAAATTACTGGATGCAGGAGAATAGCCATGTCACCTCCTCCTGCTCTAGATGGGACCTGAGCAGAGAATGGGCACAGCTGCAAAAAACCTTCAGGCTGGGCTAACTTACCATCCTGCAGCAATCCAAGCAGAGCTGTGGGAGAGGATGGATTTTATTCTGTCCCTTTCACTCCCACCACAGAGAAGATGTAAAGCTGCTGCTGCGGGAGCTGAACATACCTGAAGGCCCCAAATGTCTAGATTATTGCCCAAAGCCCTGCTTCTTGAGGAGGAAATGGTGCTTGGGGTGAGGAGGGTCATCTCCGCACTCCTGGCAGCTGTTTGCTGACCACCTGCCCTACTCCTGTGCGGCCAAGCTCTCACACAACCTCTCCCCATGTTCTTGGGGAGTGATGTAGAGGCAGGCAGTGGGGTGGAAAGTGCTGCCCACTCACTGCCAGCCTGGCAGACAGGCAGCTGGTTACCCAGGAAATCTGTAATGCTGTCTTGAGGCATTGCTTGTCTCAGGTCCCAGAGGTGATCCCTCTGGCAGAAGGTCCAAACCCACTTGGAGCAAATGGCCTCAGCAAGGGGAAGAGCTTCCCGGGGGAGCATCCTCTGTCTCTGCCAGTGCTCTAAACCAGAGAGGAAAGGTGGCTGGGTGCAGCATGCCTCTGCCAGATGCACCCTGCAGAGCCTTACCCAAGGATTCATGGCCGGGGGTGCTTCTCCCTGCCGCTGCTGTGCACAGAGGTTCCTGGCTCAGTGACCAGATCAGGGTGACTTCATAGTCTGAAACAGAGGGAGCTGGGGGAGCCCCACTCCTCCCACCTGATCCGGGTCAGCGCAGAGGAACCCAGGCAGGCAGCGCTGCTGTGGGTGCGGTGCCAGCAATGCTGGTGCTCCCTGCTCCCCCGGCATGCTCGGGCCTGGCCCACGCACCGGAGAGCAGCAGGGCTGGGCAGGGGCTCAGCTGCACCCAGGGACTTGCTCTGCAGCAGCATTCATCCGTGCAGCTGCTTCACCTGAATTGGCCAATGATGGCCACATCCCAGTGGGCAGCTTCATTTCCCCATGCTTTCATGTCATACACCACCTCCCCAAAGCTCCCACGCTGTGTCCCCACGCCCCAGTGCCTGGGTCGGGGTGCTGTGGGTCTGTCAGTGCAGGTATTCTTGACCTTACGTTACTGAATTCAAACTCGGGAATTCCTGATTCCTCTGGCAGGAACTAGGTCATTCTCAAACCACTAACAGACAAAATCATGTGCGCAGGCTCTGTGCTGTGGTACTGATGGTGCTGTGAGTCCTGGCCTGTGCAGATCTGATGGGCCACCACTGGGCAGCTGTTCCCTTCCACGCCAGCAGCTCAGCTCCCCTGGCTCCTGCTTTGCCAGGAGGTGGCAGGGTGGGCATCTCCAATGAGATGGTGTCCCGGGGGTCCAGGTGTGGGAGTGCAACAATGCTCTTGTGAGGGGGAAGAAGGCAGCAAGAGCAGTTATGAAGGAGCAGTCTTCCCTCCATGGGCTGTGCTGGTTCGTCACCTGTGGGAGCTGCTCTTCCATCTCTTTCCTTTTCTGTAACTGGCTGGGTCATGCTGCAGGTCCTTTCCCACCCACTGCCAGCACCCCATCAGCTCCAGCGTCACTGCTGCGCATCCCTGCAGTGCTGTGTACGTGGCACCACTGTCCCTTTGTTTCCTGTCCTTCATTCCTAGATCACCCTCTGTGTTTCTCAGGCCACCACAAGCTCATCAAATACTTCCTACTGGATTCGTCTTTTCTTCACCTTCCTAAACTTTTGCTAGCATGGTCTGATTTTGGATCCTTTAGTAGCAATTTCTGTCAGGAAAAAAAAAAAAAACAAAACCAAAACAGGTGGTTATTTTGTTTCTGTAACAGGGAGGATCAGGTTTTTTCAGCCCCGCAGTTTGAAGTACCATCTCTAGAGTCTTCTCCCGTTCCTGGGGATGTTTGGGCAGCTGTAATTCCTCCTGTGCTTTTGGAGAAAGCATGTGTTAGCACGGATTTGGAACTGCTGTATGGTGAGCATCCCCACAAATGAGATTGTTAGCAGCTGGCAGATTTACGTGGCTCTTAAGTTGTATTCCTCGTAGAGGAACAGCACAGGATTGTGGTGCTATCAAGGCATGGTGGCAGTGCAGAGAAGCAGGATGTGCCGGCTCAGAGCTGGCCGGTGACGCCGAGCACTTCAGCGGGTATTCTGAACAGCGAAGAGAGTATTTCTGACCGTGCAGCCAAGCAGCAAAAGTCGCAAATGCAAACTGATGTGATTAAGTGGGAAAGATCTGATCTGGGGCTTAGCTAGGAGCACAGAAGTGCTGGAAGCCAGGGGAATGCCGGTCTCCTCCATAACGCAGGAGCAGTGCTCCTGCGGGAGCCTGTGGATCGGCATGCGTGGGTGAGCGTGCGAGCCGAGCTGCGGCACGTCCTACGGCCCTCGCCGGCGGACACGCTGGGTGCTGCTCTGCTGGACACCAGCCCACGCGGCGCTCCGGGCTGAAACAACGCCCTCACGGGCTTGCGTTACGTACAGACTAAGGGCGTGCTTTGCACGCACGACGGCCACGGCAGGGTTTTTAACAGACACGGTGACCAAATGAATGAAATCCCTTGGAAACTGACGTTACAGCAGCACGGAGCTCCCGGGGAGGCTGCGCCTCCACCACGGCACCCGGCAGGGGCAGGCCCCGCACTCGGCGGGACAGAGCCAGCCGCTGCGGCGGGACTCGGGGCTGGAGGCTGGGGCAGGGCCAGGCGGCGGGAGGGAGCCCAGGGCTACGCCGTGGCTCGGGGATGGGGCCGAGCCGAGCCGAGCCGAGCCGAGCCGAGCCGCCTCGGGAGCGGTCGGCGCCCGGCGCAGGGCCCAGCCACGGCGCGGCGGAGCCCGGGGAAGCCGCTCCCGCTGGCACCGAGCACCCCCACACCCCGCCGCGGCCCGAGCGGCGCCGAGACCCAGCGGCCGGGGAAGGGATAGGCGGGGGTCGCCGCAGCCGGCCCCGCCCACCGTCGTCGTCAGCCCATTGGCTGGAGCTGGCGTGACGCGCGGCACGGCGCCCAACGGAGAGCTGCCACACGGCAGATCCGGCTGGGGAGGCGGGACTTCCGGCCTGCGGCCCCCGGCGCCTGTTCAGCCGCCGCCGCCGCCGAGGAGGGAGCCCCGCGCCGCGCCGCCCCGCCCGCCATGTCCGCGCCCCGGCCGCGGCCGCTGCCCGCCGCGCTGCTGCTGCTCCCGCTCCTCGCCCTCGCCGCCCGCGCCTCCGACGTGGTGGAGCTCAGCGATGCCGACTTCGAGAGCGGCCTGGCCGAGCGCCCGGGGCTGGTGCTTGTGGAGTTCTTCGCGCCCTGGTGAGGGGCCGCCTGGGGCGGGCGAGAGCGGTGGAGCGGGGCTCGGTGGGGCGCCGGGCGGGAGGGCAGGGCCGGGGCGGGGGCGGGCCGGGGCGCTCCTCGCCGGACTAACTCCTCCGGTCCTCCCAGGTGCGGGCACTGCAAGCGGCTGGCGCCGGAGTACGAGTCGGCAGCGACCAGGCTGAAGGGGATCGTGCCACTCGTGAAGGTGAGGCCTTGCTGCATCGGCGCTTCCCGGGGGCGGCTTACAGAGAGACTTTGGTCAAATAAAAGCTTTCCTGTTGCAGTCCGCTAACGAGGCCTGCTAGTGTGCGCATCGGGCCTTTTCGAGGCTCCTCGGAGCTCTGGTGGGCTTCGTCTCTTTGAAGATTTAGGCGCCAGGAAACGATCTGGAAGCTGAACCCTGTGAGGGCTGCTGCCGCTCGGTTGGTGTGCGAAGCATAAAATGGGTGTGTACAAGTGCGTAAAAGAGGGCTCGCCCGAACTGGGAGGAAGAAGCCTTCTTTGAACTGTGTAATCTAGTCTGAGAGCTAGCGTAGTACTGTACTTCGTGGTGGTGTCACTTGACTTATAAAGTAAGGGTTGGTGTCCAAGGGCTTTCTTTTCCGCAGAAAACTTGTATGGTTTTCTCAAATCAGGGTCTTCCTCTTCCTTTGTGGGAAGTGGCATGGACTCTTGACACCATGGCCTCCTTGTCACTTGAGGTCAGCCTGTTTTCTTCAGGTGTTGTAGGAACTTCAGGACTGATGAGGTGCTGAGAGCAGTCCATTGCTCTTAAGCCTGTCATTGTTTACAAGAATCTACCCTTTCTATTATTTTGTGTGTGTGTGTAGTCTGGCCAAACTCGCCACTATTTCATTTTTCCAGTATTTCATGAAATATTTTTTTGGACATGTCATGACACCCATGCTACCTCCTTCCCCAGTGTTGACTTTCCAGCTTTTAGTCTTGTAGGTGCTTTGCAGATCCTTACACTTTATGTGAAAGGAATCCAGTCTTGGTTAAAGACACGCGAGAGCTTTCTTCTGGGTGTACGGGTGGCTAGGTCGCTGAGTAGCAATGTTTCTCTGCCTTTAGGTTGACTGTACAGCAAACTCAAACACCTGTAATAAGTATGGAGTCAGCGGATATCCCACCTTAAAGATTTTTCGAGATGGAGAAGAGGCAGGAACCTATGATGGGCCTAGGACAGCAGGTAAGAGCTCATTGGTAAGCATCTGGCTTGTCGACATGGTACTGGAAGGCAGGCCGGCCCACGTATAATAGACTTGTATCAGGGACGTTACGTGTGTGGAGGGATACAAAGAAGGTTCTCACCTACACACATCCCCCCCCTTGTCAGAACTCTTTGTTGCTGGCAGAGCCCTGGATGTTTAGTATCCCTTAAATCTCTCTTTTAAAGGTGAGGGTTTCCGCATTATCTTTAACTGCTAGTACCCTTGATGGGCAGTATCTGGAAAATGCTAGGAAGTTCCTATGTGAAGTTAGTGATCGCACTCCTTTAATTCACATCGTATTTAGTGTATGGGAGAGGTGTATGGATTCTGCAGAAACAACTTTTGCTTTGGGAAGCTTGAAGAATCTCTTGTATAACTTTCTATTGATCCCTTTAATTGCTTAACTTTTCTTTTAAGATGGGATTGTCAGTCATCTCAAGAAACAGGCAGGACCTGCTTCGGTGGCTCTCAGTTCCGTGGCCGATTTTGAGAAATTCATCGGCGATAAAGATGCTTCTGTAGTGGGTGAGTAGATTCAGTGCAGCGCTGAAATGGGTGGACACTCGGCTCTGGGACATGTCTTGGGGAATATACTGTGAAAGGATAAGAAGCAGTGTCACAAGCTCTAGCAAGAGAAAGTCCAGCTGGACATGAGCAAAAAAGTTTTTTCACAATGAGAATGATAAAGCACCGGAATGTGTGCCAAGAGGGATTTCGAAACATTCAGGTTTTCAAAACTCAGTTGGACAACACTTTGAGCAACCTGATCTGACTTTGAAGCTGGTCCTGCTTTGAGCCGGAGGTTGAACTTGATGACCTCTGGGGATTCCTTCCAACTTGTTTTTTTTTTTTTTTTCTTTTTTCCTGTGATTCTTTGACTGTCAGACCTCCTGGCACTGTAGTGTATCTTTTTTAAAGCTTGTTGCTCTTTTGGCTGGCTGACAACGCTGGCTTTGGATTGCTAGAAAGTACATTCAGGTGCTATCTTGTGACACCAGTAGGCTGTCACTGTCGCGTGACTTGATCACGGTTTACAAGTGACAATAGGAGCTTTCCTTTGTGCGGATCAGGTGCCATCTTACAAGTGTAACTGGATGAGTATTGGATCAGCATTCCCAAACTTATTAAGTATCGTTGGCAGTTGTTATCACTAGCAGTGTCACATGGTTACAAATGGATATCTTAGTGCTCGAAGGATGACTGTCTTTTGGCTGAATGACTAAACTGGGCAGACTCTTGAGTAACTTTCTGTTGGTGGAAGGGAGGAAATATGGAAAGGTCCCAATAAAAACGGGAGAGAAGCTGTCAAAGATGAAGGCCTGAACATGCATTGGATGACTTAATTCAGAAGTGATCTTTCAGAGCATTGTAGAGATAAATGATGAGGGCTGCACAGTGACTGCTGCTGAGTGGGTTTGGGGTCACCATCTGTCTTTCTGCCACAGGCTTCTTTGGAGATGCATCTGGTGATGCTTATTCAGAATTCATGAAAGCCGCCAACAACCTAAGAGATAACTACCGTTTTGCACACACCAGCGAGGACCAATTGGTGCAGAAGTATGAGGAAGATGGAGAGTAAGTTAACACAAGGATTTCTTGTTATTGAGACATCTGGAACAAATTCATGGATTCCAGTTGTTAACTGAATTCACTTTCTGAACATAGCTTAAGGTCTTGTTTCTTCCCCAACTGCCAGTGGCGTATCTCTTTTATCTATTTTGAATTGAGATAGAAAGGTACAAATGGCTACGTGCTCTGGAGGGTTAATGTCTGCCTCTGGGTGGGAAGTATCTCAGCAGAGGTGTTTTGCTTGTTACGGTGGGGTTTTTTTGTTTCTCATTGTGGCCTGTCTGAATAATGGAGAAGGCTCTGACAAGTAGATCTAATGCAGTAGTGCCACCAAGAAGCTGGGCAGTCTTGTGGAATCTATGAACAGTGAATGGAGATAGTCACTGGAGACTGGGTTCTTACCTCATCTAGCTGCCATCCTTGGAAACCAGGGGATACTTTAATTCATGATACCTGCTTCCCCTCAGGGGTATAATCTTATTCCGTCCTCCACGCCTGATGAACAAGTTTGAAGACGGCTCCATCAAGTACACAGAAGACAAAATCACTAGTGGAAAGATCAAGAAATTTATCCAGGAGAACATGTGAGTTCCTTAGATCTTACTGATCACTGGCATTTTAACATTCTTGGGTGGGAAACAAGAGTGTGCTGCATCAAGCACGTTCCTGGGAGATGATGGCTTCTGGGCAGTGAAATTGGAGCTGCTAACGTCTGTCTCGCTGATAGCTTTGGCATCTGCCCACACATGACTGAAGACAACAAAGACTTGATCCAGGGGAAGGACTTGTTGGTGGCATACTACGATGTGGACTATGAGAAGAATGCAAAGGGTTCCAACTACTGGCGCAACAGGTAGGCAGCAGTGGGGGTTAATTGGCCTCTCTTGTTCCCTGCAATGCTGGTCTTCTGTGGCTCGGTTTACAAAGTTTCTCCTGCTGTTCATATGTGAATTCTTCTCCCAGAAAGATTCCAGCTGAGTTTCTAATTGGAACTATTGGGGTGGCTGCTGCCTGCAGAGCCCAAAGCATGCAATATGTGTGTCCTCTGAAACCCCACCTGCTTGCTTTTGGATCCCTAGTCCCTAGACCTTAAATGTGAACTTTCTTACTGCTGTCGTGTGGGATTCTATCCTTTGTATTCCCCGCTGCCTGACCCTGGTGGTCATGCTGACAGGGGTGGTGGGTGAAAGCACACAACGTGCACAGGCCTCATTCATGTTCGACACAAGCTTACTCTCCGGCTTCTCAACACCATTTCTATAAGACTTGCCTATACACAACACGTCATGCCATTGAATTCCTTGTCCACTGAGAACTTCAACTTGAAGGGTGTTACATCATGTGGAAGGTAATATTCCAAGGAATCATGCTTTGTGTTTTGTGTTTTTTCGTTGTTTTCCCCTCAGAGTTATGATGATTGCAAAAAAGTTCTTGGATGCTGGCCACAAACTGTCTTTTGCCGTTGCTAGTCGGAAAACCTTTGGTCATGAACTTTCAGAGTTTGGTCTAGACAGCAGCGTGGGTGAGGCTCCGGTTGTTGCCATCAGAACTGCTAAAGGAGATAAATACGTCATGCAGGAAGAATTCTCGTAAGTTTTTGAACTTAGCAGTGTTGCCTCTTGCTTGATGGACTTTAGTCTGGTGGTCTGTAACCAGATCATGCTTCCTTAGCTTGAAGGAAACAGGAAAGCTGGATGTTCCAGCTGGAAGAAATGATTGCTGGGTCAAAATGCCTCCTACTTGTGTGTTTTCCTGCTCTCTAGAGATCTTGCAGCCCCTCCTGTTGTACAAAGGTAGAGAGTTTAATTCAAGATATTTAAGTGTCTGGTTAGGAACCAAGATGCATTAAAGGGCAGAGGAAATAGTTGTATCTTTCTTCTTGGGAAAAGAAACTTAAGGATGTTGGAAGGACTAAAACTTAGAATGGGGTGTGCATCCAGCCTCTTGTCAAAACTCTTAAGGGCATCTTTGTGCTTGTTCTGGGGTCTTCTAAGCCAGCCCCAGTCTGGTGCTCTGGGAGATGCAGGTGGCATCTGTTCTGTGGGTGGAAGGAGCTTAAATCAGCCTTGAAAGCTTTCCTCTCTCATCCTGTATGTGTGATGGCTGTAAAACGTCACTTCACTTTCAGCCGTGATGGAAAGGCTCTGGAGAGATTCCTGCAAGATTACTTTGATGGGAACTTGAAAAAGTACCTGAAATCGGAGCCTGTCCCCGAAAGCAATGATGGCCCTGTGAAGGTGAGTGCTGGTTCAAGCGTAGCAGCAGCTCCTACCAGTGGACGAAAAGATGCTGTTCAGCAGCAGCTTCTAGTCATACGTCAATATCCCGTGCTGCAAGCGCTGCATTGTGGCATCATGAGAAGCCTCTGCTGTGATCAGTGAAAGAAGAATTCATTCCCTTGTTGTATTGCAGTTTTCTGAGCCAAGGGAGAAATGCAGCTTGCAGTTTTGATTCCATTTGGTTCTCTCAGCATAGTAACTGCTGCTTGAGCACACTAGTGATGCGCTCTACAGGTGCGGGATCACCCAGACTTACAGGGATTATGCAGAGGCCTGCTGTCTTGGCTTCTACCTTGTGGCGTGGCTTTCAAGTTGGTCACGACTGCACTATTTCTAAGGAGCTATGTGTTCATCTCATCACTGGGGAGGTGGTCTAACTCCTACCTTTCATCCCTCCAAGTAAATTCTGCCCAGAATGAAAGCGTTCCATGGCTTGGCTGTATGATGAGGGCCTTGTAAGGGAGTGGAAGTCACTGCTTATTTATGTTTGGATGGCTTCAGCCAGTCTTGCTAAACTGATTCCTCAGCCTGGAACTTGCTGAGATTAAAAAGAAATTACTTTGTCCTCCTCCTGTGAGGATGCCAGGTGCAAACCTCACTTGCGGGTAGCGCTGGTACCTTATGACAGGCTTTCACCTGCAAGTCGAGGATGTTATAGCTTGGTGAGGAGTTGTGCGTTTGGTCGTTTTGCTGCTTGCTGTGTAGGTGCAGCATGAGTCCTACTGCTTACTGTGGGAGGGCCAGGCTTTCTTGGGCGGAGCGCATGGGGCATGTCATGTTACAGCCTCACTCTTCACTGAGGAGAAACTAACCTGTGTGATCAAATGTTATCAGGTGGTGGTTGCTGAGAACTTTGATGAAATTGTTAATGCAGAAGACAAAGATGTCCTGATAGAGTTTTATGCACCCTGGTGTGGCCATTGCAAGAATCTGGAGCCCAAATACAAAGAATTGGGGGAGAAGGTAGGTCTGGGACTCTGTTGCAAACACAAACTAGAATTTTGCAGCACTAAACAATCCTGCAGGTTCTGTCCAGCCTGTATGATAACGGGACATAATTGTGCCTTCCTGAGTACTATGAGTTTTGGCATCTCCTGTGAATGCAGAAGTACCTTAGCAGGATCTGGAGCATGGTAGCAACCACACTAGTAGGTTTAGCCTGCTCCCTTTGCTGTGGCACATAAACATTCCCTGATTCAGTGACTGGCCTCAACTGGCAGAGTTCCTTTTTGCATCTTTTCCCTCTGCACGATTATAGTCTCCCATCTGGTGAAGGATAACACTGCCCAACACACTTTCGCGACCGGAGTTCTGACCAGCCTTTTGCTATTTGGCCATCAGGCACCCCTCCTTCCTCAGCACTGCATATCCCACAGCTCACTTTCTAGGGTTGAAGGAAAGTAGTTGCTCTGGGGTAAACATTCTCCAGAAGTTACAGCAGACCGATTCAGCAGGTACTGCTGGGAGATGTGTGCTGCATACAGCTGCCTGAGAAGGGACTTTGTTCCCTGTGCCCCTGTTGAGGTGGAAGAAAACTGCTCAGAAGAAATTTGCTCACCTCTTAGCGTACTGTGTGTACTGTCCTCTGACGTCACTATCTTAGATGATGTTGGTCAGTGAGTTCCTGGTGTTAACTACTATGGATTGGTTACTAATAGGCTCTTTCTACCAACAGCTCAGTAAAGACCCCAATATCATCATTGCCAAAATGGATGCTACAGCCAATGACGTGCCTTCTCCATATGAAGTCAGAGGGTAGGTCTTACTATTGTTACACTGCTGTGTCAGTGGGTGAGTTAAGGCTTCTGTCTGACCAGCAACCACAACAGAAGAGCTGGGAGGATGGGGGGGGCGCGATTGGCATGCAATTGCTAGGCGTTTGCTCAGAGTGAACAAATCAAGAGTGAAAACAAAGGACATTCATCTGCCTTGTTTCTTGGGGATTCTGGTGTCCTGGCTGTGCCTGGAGGCCCATCTTGCTGCTTTTGGATCTGCTGTGATTCTATTCTTGGCAGTGTAAAAACAATGCTGGGCTTGCTTTTCTGAAAACAGTTTAGCCAGCAAGCTTGGGCGTAGTTGAGCTCAGCCAACTCTGCAGACATGGCTGGGCTTTTGAGGCCACACCTGCTGGCTTGAGAGCTGCTGAAGTTGCTGCCACCTTAAACCAGAGGAATGCAGGGTGCGAGTCCCTTCAGTGAGCGCTGGCCTGCTGGTCTGAAAGAAAACAGAGCACGTTAGCAGCTCAGATGTCTCTTCTCTCTCCCCAGCTTCCCCACCATCTATTTTGCTCCAGCTGGCAAGAAGCAGAGTCCAAAGAAGTATGAGGTGAGTCTTTTGCTGTTCTTGCTGCTTTGTAAAGAAGTGCAGCAGTATCCAGGTGTCCAAATAATGCCGAGCCTCTCTGGAGTTGTGGGTGGCACTCTGTCCTGTTAGTTACCCTGGGAACGCACCCGGTGGCACCTGCTGGGAATGTTCTGCTGTGTGCTGCGGGCCCACGGGGGAGAGCTCTGCTTGCACTCTGGTCTCCTGCCTGGTACCTGAACTCCCCCGCTAAGGAAGGGGACGCCCGCAGGGAGTACAGGCGCTGCCTCACTGTCTTGTGCTTTCTGCAGGGTGGCAGAGAAGTGAGTGACTTCATTAGCTACTTGAAGCGGGAGGCAACCAACACTCCTGTGCTGCAGGAGGAAGATAAAACCAAGAAATCCAAGAAGAAGGTGAAGGAGGATTTGTAAAGTACCTGCTCACCATCTGGTCAGGATGAGCTCTGTGTGAATTGGGGAAGCACTGGGCAGACTGGGGCCAGTTCTGGGTTGTGGAGAGCCAGTGACCATGTGGGCTGAGGGGACCCAGCTGCTGTATCTAGTTCTGTTTAATTTCCTGCCGTCTCTTAGCTGCACTGTTGTGGGGCTCCCCAGACTGGCTTGTTTTGTGGTTTGGGAGGGGGCGGGGGGTAGGGTTATTTTCTAATTTTTTTTGTACATTTGGAGAAGTGAAACAATAAAATGACCCCCTTAAGACCAAGTGTCCCTGTCCTGTGGAGACCTGTCAAGCCCAACACCGGGATCCTGCTCTTTGTGGACAGCAACTTCCTACCCTGAGCCTAGTTTCCCTCAGTGAGCCTTTACAAGTCTGTTTCTAGATCTTAAGCTCAGCCTTTAACCTTTTCTACATCAGCTAATGAGAGTCCTTCCAGACAGTAGTAGCAGCAACTGTTCTAATGTGCTGTGCTTCAGGTGCTACATTTATGTAGGTTTGGGGCTCAGGGACTCTGTTCACAAATGGTTGTGCTGTCTGCGTGCTGCCTGGTCGGGTAGTAGCACCGTTTCAGCGAGTTTAGGGGTACGTAGTACGTAATGGGACTGCTTGATCTAGACAAGTGCAGGCACACGGAGCAGTCTGGCAGAGGGCTTGCTCAGCAGCATACAAGCAGCAGCAATAAATTAGCTTTTAAGCTTGTGCAGAAGTAGGCTAGTACAGGGAAGGAGCACTACTAACTACCCAGACACGGGTAGGGCCAGAGCTGAGGGCGTTTCCCACATCCAGTGGGCTTGTCTGTGGCTTGCGTGTGGTATGGGGAGTTAAGACCAGTTAATTGCAAGATCATTACTTCTCTTGGTAGAAAGCAGGCTGGCAGCTGTGGCTTTCCCTTCAGGAGGGAGAGGAGTAGGATCCTGTGCTGCAGGTGGATGGTGTCGCCTGTGACCGACTGTCTCAGGGTACAGGCAGTCCTACCTTCCTGTGGCCCAGAATGTTTCGACTGGGAAGGTCAGGAGTGAGGTGGCGGGTGAACAGAGACAGGCTGTTGCCCTGAGTTTGTCGGGCTGCCTCTGAGCTGAAGCGAGGATCAGCAGACTCGTGAGGCACTGCTGCGTTGCAGCAGTTACCATGGTAAGAGCCAGTGTTTGCTTTCTCTGTGGATTCCTCCCCCGCAACTCCAAAGGCTGTGTACCAGTTATTTATTGCTGCTGGAATTCTCCAGGTACAGTAGATCATACAATGCCTAGCACGTGGTTCTCTGTCTGCAGCAGGTATCAGTTCTGAAATACAAGAATTTCTTCCCCAGCTACGTAGGTAGCTTAACCGCATCTACTGTGGGCTAGCAGGTGCTCCATCTCCCCAAAGAGACATCAAGGCACCTTGGCAGGGGGAGAATGTGTGTGACAGCGAGTGGTCCTTGCACCTCATGCTAGCAGGACCCCAGCCGCTACTTGTGACTGCTGATAACCACCTTCTGTAAGACCCAACTGGAGCACTGCTTCCCTGATGGACAGGCAAGGAAGAGCCAGGAGAAGCTTTTCTGATCCTCGCTTTGCTCCCTAGTCTGTGACTTCAGACCTGGTGGCACAAGTTAAGTTCTTCAGTGGGTTTGGCCCCAGAGCCCCTCTCCTAGCGAGCATCGGTGCCAGTGCCTGGAGCAGCACGGGTGAAGCAAGCAGAAGTTTGGTCAAAGCAGTGAAGCTTTCTGGCAAGAGGGACAAAGGACGTGAGAAAGGGTGTTGTGCTGGTGGCTGCCCAGCTACCCCTTACTGTGTGCTGCAATTAAACTGAAGCTAACGAGGCTTCAGTTGAAGAAAAACAGACATCTGAGGAAGGATTTGTAGGTTAACTCAGCAAACATGATTGACACAGGCCTTGCTTTCAGCAAGAGACCTGCATGGAAAGCTGGCCCAACGCTGTGAGAGGCCAGCCACTACCCAAAGGTTTAAGTAACATGTCCACCAG